>NC_088169.1:101114456-101414456 GCF_028769735.1 Zonotrichia leucophrys gambelii
CCCCAGGCTCCCCTGTCGCCCCCTGCAGGCAGCGGCCCGCCATGACAGCCTCGCGCCTGACGTCGGAGCGAGCCCACGGCGCCCCCTGGCGGTCAATACCGGGAGCAGCCGCAGCCGGGCGGCCCTGGCCCCCTCAGCCCCGGCCGCCGCCGCAGTCTCGTAGGTCGCACGTGACGGCGACCACCATGGCCGCGCTCGGAGGAGCCGCGCCAGCCCCTGCGGCAGCGGCCACAACGCCAGAGACGCCAGCATAGCTCCCTCGCTCCTCCCGCTGCGCCGCTCGCACCTTACCCCCCCCCGTCGCTGAGGCCGGTGGACAAGATGGCGGCTTGCCGGCCGGCGGAGCTTGATGAAGAGGGCGGCGCAAGGCGTGCCGGGAGATGTAGTCCCCACCCCGCCCTGCAGCGCGCTTATCCGCCGCGTCGGACTACAACCCCCAGGAGGCGTCGCGGCACGTCCTTCCCGGGGCATGCCGGGAAGCTGGCGTCTGCTGCGGGACATGCAGGGGAGTAGTGGCGGGCGGGCTCCGGCAGGGGGCGCAGTGCGGGTCGGGGCAGGGCGCTCGGGCGCGCGCGTGTGTGACGCAGTGGGGTCGCGCGCGCGTGGGCGGGCACGGACGGACGGACAGACACCAAACTCACGCATGGGCACTCACATGGACACTCGTGCACACGTGTTTATTTACACACGGGGGGCACACAAACATGCGTGCACTGGCGCGCACGCACAGGGGCGTTTCTGCATGCACAAATGCAGTGCCACACCTGCGCACACCTGCAGGCACGCGTGCTCTCCTGTGTACGCATCCCCCGGGCAGCTGGGCACACGCGTGTGCAGCGCTTGTACCCCCAGGCAGGGCTTCATGTGGTGCTATGAATGAATCCTGGGCATCTGCTGCGGGCTGGGCTCAGCGCAGATGCCTCTGGGGGACTCCTGTGTGGGCACATCTGTGTGTGAGTGCCTTCCCGCCCAGGATTTGCCACCAGCAATTCCCATTCTACCCATTTCCTCCTGTTTCACCCCAATTCCCTCCATTTCCCATTATTCCAGCAGCTGTTTGCTCACTTGGCCGTCCCACCATCACTCCAGCGCTTCTACGGGGTCTGACAAACTCCTGGATTAAACAGAGCTGGTAAGAAGATGCATCTTAGGGATTTGATAAAAAAATATTTTTTAGAAGACTTGGTTTTTTTTGCCTGAATTACTGATTCCTGCATTTAGCTCTGCACACTCCGAATACTGATTTCTGCATCTGCTCCTTGCAGATGTGGGATGGTGGAGCAGGAATAAGGATTGGGACACAGGGATCTGGGAAAAAAACCAGGAGTGTGGGAAAGGAAGGTGTCAGAAATGGGCATTTCTGCACCCAGACTGGGGCCAGCAGGACTGGGAGTTGTTACAGAAAGCCCAGTGCTCCCAGTTCCCCAGTCCACTTCCCCTAGCTCCAGCAGCTCAGTGCTCCCACTTCCCCAGAGCAGCTCCATCAATGCTCCCAGTTTCCCAACTCCATTAGCCCAGTGCTGGTAGGTCCCCAGGCTAGTTCTTCCAGCCAGATCAGCTCACTGCTCGCCGTTCCCCAGCCCAGCTTCCCCAGACTGAGTGTTTGCTGCCCTTGCTCAGTTGCTCAGTCCAGTTCTTCCAGCTCTGATAGCCCAGTTCCCCCGGGTACCCAGCCCAGTCTCTCCAGCTCCTCCCACCATGCTCTCCAGCTCAGCTCAACTGCTTCTCCAGCCCAGCTCCCCCACTTCTCCCTGCTGCAACAGCCCAGTTCCCCAGCACAGTTTCCCCAGTCCAGCTCCCCCATTCCCCCAGCCTGTCCTCCCTATGCCATGGCTTCCATGCCATCTATGTTCCAGACTAGGAATGGCATGTGGTGCCACATGGCTGCACTTGCTGGGAATGTGGGTGCTCCTGGTTCCAGTGGCAGGAGTGCTGGGGCTGGGAAGGGCTATAGCGTGATGGCTTTCACCTTTCTGCTTCCCTGGATACGGGAAAAGGCCAGGCTTTCACAGCAGAGCTGGCAGAAAGGGCAAAGAGAGAAGGATGAGGGGAGGGGGTCCCCCTGCACCAGCCACAGCACCCTGTCCCTGGCCATCCATTGTGGATGTCCACTTCCAGTGGGACAGGATGCCAGGGATTCCCTTGGCTCCTTTTCCCAGGTGAGGATGCTGGGAGCAGTGCTGTGGCACAGTGAGCCCTGTGGTGCCAGGTTCCTGTCTCCTCACAGGTGCTGAGCATGGTGACATCCCTGTGCTCTCCTATCCCTCTGGCTATGGCATCTCTGGGAAGAGCCTCATCCTGGATGAGGAGCTCGGTCCCACATTCCTGGCTTTGCTTTGCCAGTCTACGCACATGCCACACTGCTCTGTCATCATGCACACAGTTATTCACGAGAGCTGGAAGAGCGTTCCTCGGTGCTCCCAAATGGAAAGAAAGAAATCCTGAGTCGGCAGCATTTTCAGAGCTGGATGGGAGCCAGAGCCTGAGCTTTTCCAAAAATAACACATCCCAGTCATCACTGCCAATGGCAGCATGCCCACCTGCTCCTGGCCTCGGCACCGTAGGGATGCCAGGCAAGGCCCTGCACTGGCACAAAGGATGGATAATGCATAGGCACAGGGCACGGGCTCACAGCTGGCAGTGCCACATCAGGGTGACACACAGCCCACAGAGGGGTCTCTGTCCTGCACTCGTGTCCCCTCCTACCCCGACTGCAGTCATGGAATCGTTTGGGTTGGAAAAGCTCGCTGGGACCTTTAAGTCCAAGTACTCCCCCTGTACTGCCAAGGCCACTACTAACCCATGTCCTTACATGTGTCACATCTGTCTTTTTAAACACCTCCGGAGATGGGGACTCCACCAGTGCCAGGGCCGGACAATCCTTTCAATATCCAACCTAAACCTTTCCTGGCACACAGTGCAGGTGTCCCTGCAAGTGCCACAACTCTGCACCCGTTTCCTGCAGCTGCTCCCGGTATCCCGCCGGTCCGGGCTGCTCCCCTCTCCCACAGCCTGCCCTTCCTCCCAGTCAGTGCTCTCGCTTCCCACTTGCTCTCCCCGGTTTCAGCTCCGACCTTCCCGTTTTCCCCCGGCTCCTCCCGGTAACCCCACCCCCACCGACATCCCCCAACTCCTCCCTCCCGGTGCTCCCGTTCCCCCCATTTTCCCTCAGGTCTCCCCCGCTCCCGCCCCCGGCGCTTCCCGGCCCGGCCCCGCCCCGGCCCCGCCCCTGCCGGTCCCATCGCGCCCCGCGCCCCGCAATGCCGCCCTAGGGGCTGGCCGCACCGGCACCGGCGGGCTGCGGCGCTCCGGGGCCATGTCGGGTCACGACGGCGGCATGTCGAGTCGCGACAGCGTGCAGATCCCCGACGACCGGGACTTCGGGGCGTTCCGGGCGCAGTGCGAGTCGGAGCAGGGCTGGAGCCTCACCTACAGCAAGGGCGGGGTGGGCGTCTGGGTGCAGCTGCTGGAGCCCGAGCGCGCCCTCCACAAGATCAAGGTGAGATCTCCCGCCCGGCACACTCTGGTGCACGGTGAGACATCCCCATCCACCCTGGGCACCCCCAGTCCGCGGTGAGACCCCCCCACCGGCCCGGCATCCCCCCGGGATCGGGGTACCCAGCAGCAAAGGGGGGGCGCGGGGACCTGAGGGCAGGAGGGACCCTGAGGGAGATGCTGCACCCTGGGCTTGGGGGAGGGAGGGGAACCCCACAGTGAACAGGGGCTGAGTGGGAGCTCGGGGGTTTAACCACCAGCCAGGGGTGAGGGGGAATCCCAGGGAATAGTGGGGTCCCTCAGGTGATGCATCGCCTTGGGGCGAGGGGGGACTATGCCGAGCTGGGCCCCGAAGGCAGCAGGGACGCCGGGATAGGTGGGGTTAACTGGCACAGCAGGACAAATGGGCAGTCTGGGGACGCCAGGACAAACACAACTCCAGCAGGGCCGAGCCAGGGACAAGCAGGCACCGCTGAGGGCTGTGCAGGGACACTGGGGACAGACAGGAATCCCCAGGGTGTGTGGGGCCGTGGGTCCTGGGTGCTGCTTTCTCCTCTTTTCACCCACTGGGAATGTACTTCCCGTGCTTGCTGCACATCAGGGCTTGGCTTGGGGATTCCTTGGAGCCTGCAGCCACTGGCTTGCTGTCACTGGGGTTGTCCCCCTTGCCCAGCGCTCCCTATGTCCCCACTGCATTTCCCTGTGGGTCCCTCCTCTTGGTGCCAATGTGCTGGCACAGGCAGGTGCACTCTTATCCTGGCCCTTCCCTCTAGCAAAGCAGGGATACTGGCAATCAAGAGACAACTTGAGACAGGAGCAGCGTAAGGATGGGGTTACACTGGAGTCTCTGGCAGGTGTCCCTGTCCCTGGTGGCACCTCCATTAAGCTGCCCTGGTATAGTGGGTGGCATCATCCTTGCCGTGGTGTCGAGCCCGGGTGGTGACGGTGGCAGCAGTGACGACGCGGCCTGCTCACACACTGCTCTGCAGCAGCTGGCACTGGCCCTGCTGGGGAAACCTGTCCCTGGGGCACTGGCAGTGGCTGTGCCCAGCTCCTGCCTGGAACCACTGGGCTGCTTCCACTGTAGCATGTTGGAGGAGTTTGGGCTGCTGTGACCAAGGAACGGGTCCTCGTTGTGCCCTGGTGGCAGCAGTGAACCCTGGGAGGGGGGATGGTGCTCTCTGGGGTGTAGGGGGTCACTGGTGCCACCTGCACCCTGCCCCATCCCAGCAGAGGTGGGGATCCATATTGAGTGGGATGCAGAGTGTCCATCATTGTGGCATCCAGGCATGATGGCATAGGCATGGCTCTGTGTGACAGTGCATCCTGCCCCCCCCCGCCCCCCCCAAGCTCCTTGTGTCCCCCAGCCCTGCTGCTTGCACTTGGGGGTTGCGTCCCAAAACATTCCCCAGATTGAGGTGGCGCTTGGGTGCGTCCCCTGCCTGTCCCACAATCCCAGTGTGCCACGTTGGCGTGGCAGGGACCCAGCCCACTCCAGGATGTCCTGGAACAGCTGCTCCCGACACTGCACCTGGAGCTGTCTTTGCCTGCGGGGGTCCCTGAGCCAGGTCCTGCCTCTTTCCACGCCCTCTTAGACAAATCCTGCTTGGAAAGGTCCTGCTGGGTGTTTGTCTGTTGATTCCATGTGTATGCCATTGGGTATTGGAGACCTTGTGGGGTAACACTCCTTGTCCCCACCCCATGGCCCCCAGCAGCAGCCAGGCCCACCATCCCACCCAGGATGAAATGCTCCTGCTGGATTTTGAAGGGAGGGACACATGTGGCATTGCTGACGTGGCACGGCAAGCTGCACCCCAGGGGTTTGCCCCTCGTGCTGGGGGTCTCTGTGTGGGTGCTGGGCATTCTCTGCAGCTTCCCAAGAGCTGGTTTCCCCCTGAATTCATCCTGGATTCCTCCTGGATTCCTTGCCTAATTAAGTGGAACCTGAAGGTCTCGCCCTGCTTTGAGGCTGCCGCCCCCTCCTCCCCGCCCCCCTCCATTAGGGATGCAGCTCCCGTCTAACCTGTTTTCTGGAGTCTGGGAACAAGCTGGTGCCATGGCTGATTTCTCAGTGGGACATTTGGTGGCCTTGGGACTGGCTACAGGTTGGGGGAACCCAGCCAGGACACCCCATCCTACCCGGCTGGGCAGTGAGTTGGTACCTGGGCATCTGGGATCTCCCAGGAATGATGGTTTCCCCTCTAAATGGGCTGTCCAAAGGATGGCCAGGGGTCATCCTGTAGGATACAGCAGAGGGGGGGTCTGGGGTGTTGGTAAAGCTGCCAGTGAGGATGAGCTTGGGGACTCCCTTGGTGGCTGCAGGCAGGGGTGGTGGGTGTCTTTCGATCTGCTCCTGTCCCACAGTCTGGCACCCATTCCTTGTTCCCTCAGGCACAGCATAATCCCAGCCCTGGGGACTTCATCTCTTTCTCCTCCACCTCCACCTCCTCTTCCTCCTCCTCCTTCTCACCCCATTAGTCAATATTGACTCAAGGCTGGGGCATGTGTTTCCAGGCACTTCCCAGGTGGCACCATCCCCTCTCCTGCTGCGACCCTCCTGGCACCCCCCCAGGATGTGAGTCACCTGCAGGGCACGTCCTGCACTACTGGCCTGACCAGCCTTGCTGCTCTGGGAATCGTGCACCTGAACATGGTGCTGGGCTGGCCTAGCTGCAGGGGGAGCGGGGCTTCTTCAAGGAAGTCATCCAGGCAGGCCCTCCCCAAACCTGCCCTGCAGCGGTGCCTGTTCCCAGACAAGTTTTTGGGTGAATGGAGGAGCAGGAGATGGGCTCTGTGGGACAGGGATGGGTCTCTGAGATCGAGGATAAGCACAATGGGTTTGAGGGCAGACTCCATGGGGCAGGGATGGATCTGAGCACGGTGGGGCTGGGCTCTGTGGGGCAAGGATGGGATTGAGGGTGAGTGCTGTGGGGGAACAGGCTCCATGGCTGAGTCCCACCAAGGGGCCATGTGAGGTTGTGCCCCATTGCTGGGTGCTTCTGTGCCCCTTTCCAGGGCCAGGGAGTCTCTAGTACTGTGTGCTGGGGTGACAGGGCCAGCCCTAAATCCTGAACTGCAGGGTCTGGGGGCCGGAGGAGCTGGTGCCATCCCTGGGGATAACAGGAGCCAGTGGCATTCCCAGGGACAGACTGCTGGCTGCTCTCCCTGCCCCACGCTTGGCTCCAGCGCCCTTGACCTCGGCAGATGGCATCCCCTCCCTTCACCTTCTCCGTTCTCCTTGGCTCCTCACCTTCCCTGGATCTGGCTGCCGTAGTGATGGAGCAGCTTTGCACCCCCAACCCCTTCTCTGTGATCCATGCTGCCCCAAGGCACCAGGCACAAGCTCCTCTTGGCTCCCCTGTGCAGGGGTACCACTTTGGGGGGTGCACATCCACAGTAATGGGGGGCAGGTGGGAAGCAGGGTCCCCAAGTACCCAGGATTCAGCTCCACACTGCCTTGAGGTCATGTGTGCCTGTGCTACAGGGATGGCTGGGATCCAGGTTGGGATCCAGGTCTTCTTGGAGGAGACTGCATTGATTTTATTTTTTTTTTTAACATCTGAAAGGAGACACCTCCCCGCCGCCACTTGCTGGGGCTTCCCACAGCTGCCTTCCCACTTGAGGGTCCCCATGGTCTCCTTCTCTCCCAGGGGTCCCCATAGTCACTCTTACACTTTGGGATCCCCACTGCTGTCCTCTTACACGTTCCCCACAGCCACCTTCCCACCCGGGGGTCCCAATAGCCATCCTTCCACCATGAGGTCCCCACTGCCATCCTGTTGGGGTTCCCCACTGCCACCTTCCTACCTGGGGGTCCCAATGGCCATCCTCCCACCACGAGGTCCCCACTGCCACCCTGTTGGGGTCCCCACAGCTGAGCTCCTGCCCTGGGGGTCCCTGGCAGGCGTCTGATGGCTCCTGCCTTGCAGTGCAGGATGGAGTGCAGGGACGTGCCGGCAGAGACGCTCTACGACGTGCTCCATGACATCGAGTACCGCAAGAAGTGGGACACCAACGTCATCGAGACCTTCGACATCGGGAGGCTGACGGCCAACTCCGATGTGGGATACTACGCCTGTGAGGAGGGGTCTGGGGGACCTGGGTGCTCCTGGGAGAGGGCTCAATCCCTGGGTTGCTACCACTCCACCCTGGGCTTGGCATCTGGGGAATCCATGGTGTGTGGTATGGAAGGGAGGAGTCTGCATACCAGTTTGGGGGGATTTGGAGGGCAGAAGGGGATCTTGAAAGTGAGTGTCTCACTCTGGAACATCCCACCTGGTGCTGTCCCTAGGGAGGTGTCCCAAGCCCCTGAAGAACCGGGACGTGGTCACACTGCGCTCCTGGCTGCCCATAGGCTCTGACTACATCATCATGAACTACTCTGTCAAGCATCCTGTGAGTTTAGCAGGGCACCAGGGGTGCTGCGGTGCTGGGCTGGGGCTGGGGCTCACTCAGAGTTTGGAGATTTGAGGGGCTCTGCACAAGCCCTGCTTGTGGCTGGTGCCTCTGTACCCCACCTGCCCTGCCAGTGACTCGTGCTCCCTCCCTGTTGCCCCCCACAGAAGTATCCCCCCCGCAAGGACATGGTGCGGGCTGTCTCCATCCAGACAGGCTACCTGATCGAGGGCACGGGAGCCAAGAGCTGCACCATCACCTACCTGGCACAGGTGGACCCCAAAGGTGAGAGAGGGACCCCCAGCTCTGTGCCCTGGGGCTCAGCACCCTCAAGTCCTTCCCGTGTGTCAGTGTGTGCTTGGGGGACCCAGTGGGATCCTGGTAGAACTCAGGGGGGGCTTAGTGGCGGTCTCATGGGTTCTCAGTAGGGGCTCATTGGGAGTTCAGGGGCTTAAGGGGGGCTGGGGGCTCAAGAGTAGCTTGGGGGGCTCAAGGTGGGCTGGGGGAAGCTGAATGGGCACTGACTCGGACTTAATGGGGGCTCAGTGGGAGCTCAGGTTGGGCGGGGGGCGGCTCAGTGGGGATTCATTTGGAGCTCTGGCACTTCAGGGCAGGGTCAGGATGGCCTCACACTGGGCTTCAGGAAGTCTCAGGTTGAGCTCAGTGGGACTCAGGGTGTGTTCAGGAGGACCTGTGGATATGCTCAAGGTGGGCTTGGAAGGGCTCATCAGCAGGAGCATCTTGAGATGGAGCATGGAGCAATGTCAGGAGGAAACATCTTGGGCCTATTCTCGTCAAATCTTTCATTTTTGTGGCTTGAAGAAGGACCCAAAATGCTGAAATCACTGTTTTTAACCTCTGCAAGAGCAGAGAGCAGTATGGATTGAACCCTGTTCCCTCTCTAACCACATGTGCCCACTGAGAGTGCTGTGGGGGTCACACATGTGGGGGTCCTGGTTTTCAGGCACTGGGGGGATGTTGGGGGTCCCACTCCCAGCTGCCCTCCCTTCTCTCCAGGTTCCTTACCGAAGTGGGTGGTGAATAAATCCTCCCAGTTCCTGGCCCCCAAGGTGAGTCTGTGATACAGGGGTGGGGGTGAGAGGTCTCTGTAGGGGTGAGGGGTCTCTGTACCCATCTCCCTCTTCCTCCCAGGCGATGAAGAAGATGTACAAGGCATGCCTCAAGTACCCTGAGTGGAAGCAGAAGCATGACCCTCACTTCAAGCCCTGGCTGTTCCCGGAGCAGAGCCGGCTCCCAGCCCTGGCCCTGTCCGAGCTGTCCCTGCAGCACGCGGATTCCCTGGAAAACATTGACGAGAGCTCCCTGGCCGAGAGCAAGGAGGAGCGTGGCGATGGCAGCGACGAGGACAGCCTGACCTGATTCCCCAGGGAGCTCCTCTCCTCGTTCCCCTGGCTAGGACAGCCTGACATGACCCCCACCCCGGGGGCTCCTCTCCCTATCCCCCCACTTCCAACATGGTTTGTGTCTCTATCTCACACACCTGTACACATGCACCCCCACTTTGGGTTTCAGGGGGACCCCCCTCATTGGTGTACCCCTGTCTGGGGACAGCAGGGACATAGTGGGTCCCCCAGGGTGAGAAGTTGGGGGTTGTCTGGTCGCTGAGCCCTTGTGGGACACTAGAGTTGTCCGTGTAGGTGGCAAACCCAAAGTGACCTTCAGCTTTTGGGGAGGGCAGAGGAAAAGGGGAGTCCCTGTGCCTGCTCCTCAGTCTTGGAGACCCTTCCACTGCACTCCCCCTCTGCCCCCCATTCCTGCTCCCCATCTCTCTATTATGGTCCAACAGAATTGCCTTCATCCCATGGGATCCCCACCCCCAGCAGACCAGCACCAGGGGATGCTTGGGCACCTGCCTGCACCTCTGGGTGTGCAGAGGGGTTTGGGGGGCTTCTGGCACCTCCTGGCATGCTGGGAAGGAGGGCCTTTGGGGTTTTTGGCATCTCCAAGCATGTAGAGGGGAAGCTTCTAGGCTCCTGGCACCTCCAGCATGTTGGAGGGGATGTTGGGGTCTTACCTTCAGGCATGTGGGAGGAGTTGAGGGGCTCATGGCACCTCCAGATGTGTTGTGGTGGGCGTTTTGGGGGCTCCTGGGATCTCCATTCATGTTGGGGGGAGGTCTTATGGAGTCTCAGCATCTTCAGGTTTGTGTGAGGGAGGTTTTGGGGTAAGTTCACACCACCAGGAGTGCCCGGTGTCTCTGGGGGCTCCCAGCATCTTCAGGCATGTTGAAAGGACTTGGGGGGGCTCCTGGCACCTCCCGGTGTTCTGTGGGTCTCTGAAGGCTCCTGTCCTGTCCCCTGCCTTTCTAGGATGGGGACCCTTTCCAAGCTGGGTGCCTGGACCCTTCCTCCACTGGAATTTGAGGCCTTGACTGGGGGTTTGGGAGCTGGTCTTCGGCCATGCTCCTGCCCCCTCCTTTTCTGGGGGTGCACAGGGACATGGGAGATTTTGTATCTTGTACCAGAGTTGATTATTTAGGAATAAAATAATTGAATCTGGCATTAGAGGGACTCGGCCTCTGTCCCACCTTGGTCCTTTGGTAGCCATCCCTGTCCCCACAGTGCACTCAGGCAGGGAGTCCCTGCTCATGGTGGTTGCTGGGGGGACCCTCAGAGGTTGTGGGACCCTCACCTCCAGGGGGGCTCTGGGTGATGGTGATGCCACCAGAGGGTGGCAGAGAAACCCCTAAAATGAATTTACACTGGGCACTGATTAGGCATGAGGCTACACACTCCTTGTAGCTGGTTTTCCCACAGCCCCAGCCAAGCCAATACCACCAGTACATTTCCCCCAAAACCTCCTCTGGGAGAGGAGACACGGGGGGCTAAACTTTGGGGGCACTCCGGGGGGATACATCCTGGCTTCTCCAGGAGGAGAATACTGGGGAACACAGCTGGCACTCCCTGGATTGTGGAGTCCTGGGACTCTTGTCCCCTGCTGGGGTGCACCCAGGGACAATGCTGCTCGTGCACCCCATCTCTGCTCTCCCGGTGCTGTGGCACCCCAACACCTCAGCAGGCCCCAGCCCTTCTGTGTGCCCCAACAGGGTCTTGGTGGGTGGCATTGTCCAGCATGTGCCATCCTCTGTGCCTGTGTCTCTGTCACCTGTGGGGCTGGGGTGGGCACTAGGGACTTGCTTCCCATTTCTCCTGTTAATTTCCACCCCCTCCCACCCTCCTGCACTGCTCCCAATTAAAAATAGAACCCAATTAAAAAGGAACCTGGCCACCACCCGCCTGGCAGGTTGGAAATGGAGCCGCACTGGATACAGGACACGCTGCAGCAGCTCGAGCCAGGGGGACAGGTGATGGGGAGGGCTTAGCTCTGTCAGCTCTGGGAGGTACAGCTGGAGACCCAGAGCTGCAGGACCAGAGAGAGAAGATGCTTCCAAAGGGAAATGGAATATGCTCTGGAACATGTCTGATGCCAGGGGCACTGAGAAGAGCTGGGGCACAGGTAGGATATGTGGAGGGGGGTAGTGATCTAAGGGCTGTGCTGGGGACATCCTCAGGTGCTGACATGGATCATCCCTGAAATGCTGCTGGGAAGGGGTACAAGGCTTCAGCACTTCAGGGATCAGGCATTGCTGCAGGCCCCTGGGGTCTCAGACAGCACTTTGTTGTGTGACACCCCCGAAGTGGGTAAGGCCATGGCACCCTTATCCTCTGCCAAAGGCTCTGGGAGGGTATCCCCCCAGATGGATCCGAAGGTCTGGGATAGGAGAGCAGGGATGTGTGATTGGGTCTGGGGAGCAGCATGGGATAACGTAGGGGATGTGATGGCTCCGGGGAGTGGGGCAGGGAGCAGGGGAGATGTGGTGGTCGGGGGGAGTGGGAATTCTGGGAGTAGGGGGGATGCAGACAGTAAGGGAGCTTTTTGGGGTATTTAACGCTGGCCCCCAGGCTGAGCCCCCCTGAGCAGCAGCATGGCCGGGCTGTGGGGCTGATCTGGCCCCGCCTGCCCCTGAGCAGCAGCAGCATGGCCGGGCTGTGGGGCTGATCTGGCCCCCTGAGCAGTACCATGGCCGGGCTGTGGGGCTGATCTGGCCCCCCGAGCAGTACCATGGCCGGGCTGTGGGGCTGAGCCTGGCCCCGCCTGCCCCTGAGCAGCAGCAGTACCATGGCCGGGCTGTGGGGCTGATCTGGCCCCCTGAGCAGCAGCAGTACCATGGCCGGGCTGTGGGGCTGATCTGGCCCCCTGAGCAGCACCATGGCCGGGCTGTGGGGCTGATCTGGCCCCTGAGCAGCAGCAGCATGGCCGGGCTGTGGGGCTGATCTGGCCCCCCGAGCAGTACCATGGCCGGGCTGTGGGGCTGATCTGGCCCCTCCTGCCCTGGCCTCGCGTGGGCGAGGGGCCGAGCAGGGGGGGCTGCCACCCCCGGAGCCGGCAGCCAGCGTGTCCCGGTCCCTGAGCGCCGGATGAAAGGACCATTGTCCCAGGCTGGGCAGCCGTGAGGGCTGGCCATGGACACCCCACGTCCCCTCTGTGTCCCCCTGCCCTCCCACTCTCCTTCTTACCCCCCACCAAGACCTTGGGAATTGTGCGGGGAGGCAAGAACCCCACGCGCAACACGTTCATTATTTTTTTGGGGAAAGTCCTGGCAGCTTTCCCCTTGAATCCTGTTTCCATGAGGCAGCCAAAGCTCCGTGCGGGAACAAGCCCGGGCCTGGCAAGGGGGGCCCGGAGTGCCCCCGCCCCGGGAAGCGCCCCGGCATCCTTTGGGAGCCGCCGCTGCCACCGGACAGAGGTACTGGGTGCTCCGGGGGGCTGCGGGGGCACCCCCGGCTCGGGCGGGGACAGGGGACAAAGGGAGGGGGGACACTGCCTTCTCTGCGCCGTTTCTCTCCTGGGGGAGGTCGTGTTTCTTTCCACGTGTTTCTGTGGGCACACAGGGGGGCACTGGGGATACTGGGAGCTGCTGGGGCGGTGGGGGGAGTATGGCTTGTTCCCCGGCTCAGTGCAGCAGTGGTGCGCCCTCCCCAACCCCCCCGACTGGGGTACTCGTGCTGCAGATTGCCCCGGTATACCCCAGCTCAGCTCCGGTACTCCCCAGCCACATTCCAGTACGCCCCAGCTGGCTCTCAACACACCTTACCTCGATCACAGTATGCTCCAGTTCACCCCCAGACCCCTCCACCGCAATCCCAGCACATCCCAGCTCAACCCTGGTTCAATTCCAGTATGCTCCAGCTGCCCCCCAGGAGACTCCAGCTCATCCCCAGCACACCCGAGCTCAATCCCAGCTCAACCCCAGCACACCCGAGCTCAATCCCAGCTCAACCCCAGCACGCTCCAGCTGAACCCTGCTACTCCCCAGGTGCCCCCAAGCAGACCCCAACTCATACCCAGCGCACCCCCACTTAATCTCAGCACACCCCAGTTCACCTTAGCACATCCCAGCTCAAAGCCAGTTCATCCCAGTTTAATCCCAGTATTCCCCAGCATGTCCCAGCTCCTCCCCAATATATTCCAATTCACCCCAACACTTCCCAGCTCAATACCAGCACATCTCAGCTTAACCCCAGTTTAACCCCAGCCTTCCCAGTTCACTTCCAGCATATCCCAGCTCTCCTGAGCAGCCCCCGGCTCAGCCCCAGTATAACCCAGTTCAGTCCCAGTCTCCAGGGAGCCCTGGCATTGCTGATAGCCCCCATTGCTGTGCCACTGCAGGGGTCCTGTTGCCTGGTTGGGGTGAGTGACATGTTGGGAGACACTGGGTGGTTGTGCTGCCCATGCGAGGGGTGAAGCTGGGACAAGGGGACCCCGAGGGCCCAGCTGGCGGATTTGTTTTCTGCTGGGGATCTGGCATGTCCCTGTTCATAGCCAAAAAGCAGCGTCAGCTGCTGGCCCCTGCCAGCAGTGCCTGTGCCACACTAACACCACCAACAGTATCCAGATGCCAGCTGATGCTGGTAGTGGGCTTCCCTTGCTTTCCTCCTCCTCTTCCTCACTGCTTCCCAGTCTGCCTGGCAAGGCCTGGAGCTTTTCCAGTGCTGTGCAGCTGGAACTGGGATGGTGGTTGCTTTGTCCTGCAGTAATGGCAAGCTGGTTCCACGGGACACCTTCACACTGCTGGGGCCGTCGGGTTGGGGTTTGGGGTGCCCACGGGCTGCACCTGCACAGGGGGTTCCTAGGTCCAGCACCACTGCAGGGACACCAATTTTAATTTGTGGGTTCAGCCCCAAAAGCCAATTTTTGGAGGCACAGAGCTGAGTGCTAGGGCTGGGTAGCTATTTTGGGGTGCTGGGAGAAAGTCAGCAAGGAAAACTCCTCCAAGAGCTTATGGTGGCTCTCTGGGGGTGCTCCAGCAGCTACTGGGGATGTGTTTTTATGGGCCACAGCCAGGACATCAGGCATAAGGGGTATTTAGAGCAATATTGAGGATGTGTTTGCTGCCAGAGCTTAGCCTCAGAACAAGGTGAGCCCTGGAGATTTTGGGGGTGTCTCGTGGGAGGCAGGGAGTGATGCAGCTCCTGTAGCAGGACTCTGGCTGTGGCGGGTTTGATGCTTGGGGGCGCTTTGCAGATGGGTCCCCCAAATCTACAGGTGAGGGAGAGCCTGGCTGTGTAGAAAGTCTTCTACAAAGGGGGGGTGGGTGCCTGTGCTTGGTGGTCCCTGTGCTTCTGTCTCTGCTGCAGCATCTCCTGCCTTGGCTTATCTGCAGTGATGTGGTAGCCAGGGGGATCCAGGGGATGGCCCCAGTATGGTGTCACCCTGCTGTGGGGTCAGGGCCTGTGCATGGGCTACATCTGCACCCCAGTGAGCATGAAGAGGAGGCTGGAGAGCATCAGGGCTGGAAAAGGGTGCACCCCATCCACAGCTGGAGGGGTCACCCCTTCCCCGTGACACTTTCACTTCCCATTTATGAGAAAGTGAAAGAGGGACCTGCATGGTTGTAGTGCTGGTAATAGGGCTGATTTCTCATGGAGGAAGGAGGTGCCCTGCTTCCCAGGGACCCATCAGGGACAGAGTCCCATCCTCTGCAGCCAGGCTGTTGGCACAGCCCCCCCTCAACATCACCAGACCCTGGGACACTGGGGCTCCTCTGGGGTGGCTGTGCACGTGGGGTTTGGCTCCCTGACCTAGTTTGCTGGCAGCTTCCATAAAGTGTGTCAGGAGCTGAGAGCATTCCAGTGGAACTCAGTGGGTAGTGACAGCATTGCCAGATGTATTTACCCCTTTTCTGGCTGGATTTCCTCAATTCTGGTCGGATTTACCACGTTTTTTTACTGGATTTGCTAATTTCTAGCTGTATTTGCCCCTTTTCTGGCTAGATTTTTGAGGCAGGCAGCAACACTTTGGAAGGGAATGCTGTTTGCTGATGCAAACTCATCTGTTTGTTGGTGCCACAGCCTGGGACATATTTCACCCTCCCAGGTTTTGCTTCCATGGGGGAAGGGGAATGCAGGTGGGACCTTGGGGAAGTGAGTAACCCTCAGTTTTCCTGCTCCCTTGTTCTTAACTTCTCACCCACTTCATCACTGCCCACCTCCCACCTCTCTGCACACCCTCCACCTGCACACAGGGTTGGAATGGGAGCACACCCTGGTGTGTGTGTGAGCCCTCTGGCTTCTTCACATGAACCACCTGGAAATGGCAACTCATGGCAGAGGGAGGAGGCTCCAGAGAAGCAATTCCACCTCTGGATTGTGATTCCACAAGCCTGAACTTGATCCCTGAACAGCGCCTGGGGGGTTTGAATATCATTTGCAATTTCTTTGGCTTAGAAGATCTTGAAAATGAACAAGCCTCACCTTCCCAGGAAATACCTTGGGTGCTACTGAGCAGGTGGGCACCCACTGAGGTGGGGTGTGGAGGGTTTGGGTGGGAAGGGGTCTGCGGAGTTTGGGGTAATCACTGCTTGCTGAGGATCCTGCTTGGGCGGTTTCGGGGTGAGGATGTGGTGCTTTCGATTCCCAGCTGGATGGGGAATCTGCAGTGGTCCTGGGAGGTCTGTTGGGGACATCACATTCACCCCCTGGATCCAGCAGGGACATTGGTGACATTGGCCTCATTCTGGCTGGCTGTGGCCCATGGTCTGAGGATCTCTCCTTAATTTAGGCAGGAAAGGGTAAAAATTGCTGTGGTGTGAGTCTCGTTGTCCAGTGGTGACTGAAGAAGCCCCTTCCCCCTGTTCCCACAGGTCCTTCTGCCACTTGGCTTTACCCTGGTGGGTTACAGCTTACTGCCCTCTCTGGGAATCCACAGGGGTCCTGGGGTGTTGGGACATGGGAGCCACCTGCCTGCTTGTCCCTTTCTGCCCAGTGGCCAGAGCTCAGCTTGTCCTGCAGCCCCACAACGCCCTGTCCTTGGTACCTGGTTCCTGCTGCAGCAGTGCTGAGCTCTCACTTCCCAGAGATCACCCTGCCTGGCTCTTCCTTCCTCTCCTGCTGAAAGCCCTGCCCCGTCCTTCTGTCACCCAGGGCTCACACCACCTCAGATCCAGCCTTCTCATGGCAGCTGTGGTCAGTGCCTCACCACACTGAGGCCTCACAGCTCTGCTGGGCTCTTGCACCACATCCTAGCTCAGAGCTCTGCTCGGCTTTCCGGAAAGTTCCCATATCTGAGGTGGCGTTTGAGGAAGTGCCGGAGCCGGCAGAGACCCCTGGGCAAACCTCCAGTGCTCCAGCTGGACCACGGGCAGGCTGGCCACCTCTGCTGCTGCTGCTGAGCCCAGGCACCTGTGCTGGTAATGAGCTTTCCTTGATTTCCCACAGAGCTGGGCAAGGGGACCATGGGGTGCAGGCAGGATTTGCCTGCACTGGAGGAGGAATTGCAGTAGGAACTAGATAATCAAGTGGGTGCCACACACCCAGCAGGGCTCCTGTGCTGGATTTTCCTGGCTCATGGCCACTATTCTGTGGCAGGGAGGAGCTGTGGGATGGCCACCACTTCATTACCTGGTGCCTGGGTGCTGAGTGCAGCTCTGTCAGTGACATCCTGATGGCCCTGGTCACACTGCTGGATTCCTGGCACGTTGTTACGGGTAACAGTGATTACCCAGGGGAAGCTGGAGCCAGTGGAGGGAGCCTGCTTGCCTGTCACTTCAGTCAGAGCCCATAGCTTCCATGGCATGCACAGCTCCTTAATCGAGCAAGCCCAGCCCTCATTAGTGCCCTACCTGAGGGCTGGGAAGCCCATGGCCCTGAGGGAGTGGTGTGATGCAGTGGGAGAAGGGTGGGCACACCCCTGCATCACGGGGGGCTGCTCCCTGGGCCAGGATGCTCAGCTCTGCTGGGGGAAAAGGTGCATCCCAAATTTTCTCTTGAGTTGAGGGCATCTTAGGTGGGCTGGAGTAGCTGCAGAAGCCTCCAGAAAAGCAGCCAACACCCAAGTTTGGGGAGAGGGGGCTTTGCTGAGCCCGTTGGTCCAGAAAAAGGGAACCAGCACCAGGCACCCCCAGATCCTTTGTCCCCAGCACTGGGAGAGTGAGGGCTCTGTAGGTTTGGGATGGGGCTGAGGGGTATTTTGGCATCCTGACTTATCCCCCCAGAGTACCAGCCACAGTGCCAGGGTGCTGGCAGCCCTTGCCATTCCCTCCTCACAGTATTTGTCCAGCCTTTAAGTCTCTTACAAAACAGCCCCTGTGGTGTTGCCTAATCCCAGAGAGGAATGCAGTGGGTCAGCACTGGGAGGATTTGTGCTGGGCAGGGGCCACAGCCAGGGTCACCCCCCAAACCCCAGCAGCCAGCTGGGTCACAGCATCTCCCTGTCTTGGTTTTGCTTCTGGAATATCCTCATCTTGTTTAGCACAGAGGTTAAATGATTAATGATTGGAGGAGGGAACCTAGCAGAGGCCTGATGAATTATTTACTTGGTGAGGGCAAAGGGCCCGACAGCAACGGGAGCTGCCAGCCTGGCACACCAGGGACTTCCCTCGCTGGTGTTGTGTCCCCATCCCTGTCCCTGGTGAGCAGCAAGGAGGGCCCTCAGCCACCCCAGATAGTGCTGGGACAGCGCCAGTGGTGAGTGCTGGTGCAGCTGTCCCTTCCTTTCAGCTGTGTCCCACCACTGCATCCATGTCCTGGCACAGCTGGGGATGCTGGCACCGGTGTCAGTGGGTGACACTGGTGGCGATTCCTTGGCTCTAGCCAGGACAGGGGGCATTTGTGGGAGCCCCATCCTGCTGTCACTGTGTTTCCCTCTGCTCCTCCACAGCCAGTGCCCAGCTGGGGTGGAGCCTGCTTGTGGTGGTGTCACTGAGATGTGGTGACAGCAATGTCACCCAGCACCATCACATTTTCAGTAATAGATGAGAGCTTTCTAGGTGTGGAGGTGAAAGAAAGAATTTTATTCTGAATCAGGCATTTTTGGGTGCTGGGAAGGTCCTGGGTGCTGCTGATTTCTCTGGTGCTGCCAGCAAGGAGCCACAGGGGTCAGCCAGTGCTGTTGCTCCTTCCTTGGACACTTGATCCTTGGAGCCTGAAGCAAAGCCAAACTGTGCCAGGAAGTGCCAGGGAAGTGGCACTGTGGCCACAGCCCAGCAGCACCACTGGGATGCTGGTGTCTCCAGGTGCAGGGCTCACTGGCTGCAGGGACCCTGGCAGTGTCCAGTTTGTGCTGGCTTGAGAGCGAGCTTAGCTCAGCTGTGCACTTTGCACTGAAACCGCAAGTGCTGCTGAGGGGGGCCTGCCTGAGTCACAGCAAATGTGACTCTGACAGCAGATCAGACTGGCCTATTTACAGCTCCAGGAAATCCTCTGGCTCCTTCTTAGCAGGTCTAGAGAAACCTCCAGCAAACACAAAATAAGATGGTGCCGGGGTCACGAGCAGCGCTGTGTGTGCCGGCGTGACGGGATCTGCCTCCTGCCTGGAGCCTGCCGAGGCCGTGATGCTGGTGGGTGGGAAGGGCAGGGCATCCCATCTGCTGCTTGGGGCATAACAGGGATTTGCCCTGCCAACAGCTATGGTGTGGGATGGGTGTTCTGCTCCCGGAGCTGGGACACCAAATGAGCCCCATGTCCTACGCTCTGGATGCCACAAGGGCACTCCGCTAGGTGTGAGCACCAAGGTGCTCTGCCAGCACTCCAGGGTGTGGTGTCATGCCAGAGCAATGCCAGGGACAGACAGGGCTCTGGAGATGGGAGCAATGCCATAGTGGGCATATGGTCTGTGAGGAGGGGTTTGGTGTTGTTTGGGATGGGGGCTCCAGTGACAGCACCCTGCCACGGGCTGTGATAGGGACAGCCTGGGAGAGGGGACAGCCTTCTGGATCCAACTGTCCA
Source organism: Zonotrichia leucophrys gambelii (assembly GCF_028769735.1). NCBI lineage: Eukaryota > Metazoa > Chordata > Aves > Passeriformes > Passerellidae > Zonotrichia > Zonotrichia leucophrys. The sequence goes on from NC_088169.1 coordinate 101,133,593, forward strand.
TGTCACCCTATCCTGGCTTGCTGCTGTAAACCAGAGGAGCTGCATCCTGGTGGGTGACAGCCCTGAGATGCAGCTAACAGCTCCCCTGCCCTTGAATCATGCATATTCAGGCATATTCCCTGATTATCCACAATGTGGATAATGCCCTACTGCTCTGTCCCACAGCCCAAATGTCAACCCCTGGGACCAAGCTGGGGCCCCATGGTCCCTTCATCTGTAAAGGGAAGACCTCTATGTTTCAATGCCTAAACTGGGACCCTCCAGCATTTCCACACTCCTGCAGGCTGCCAGTTCGGGACTTGGTGATCCTGGGGACACAGCATGGTTGGAGGCCATAAGAAAACCAGGTTGCTTCACTGGGAATGTTGGTTTTGGGACTCCAGGCTTCACCTGGTGTGTGTTTTGGGACTGATCCTGATCCTGTTGTCTCCATTCCCAGGTCCTGATGTCATCCTGAGCCTTGCTGGCAGCACAAGATGCACTGAGTGGTGCAGGTTTCCGTGGCCAGCCCCCTGCCATGGAGGAGGAGGGATCCCTGCCGGTGTCTGCCTGGCTGTCTGCCGTCCACCTCGACCAGTATGTGGAGAGCTTCCAGCAAAGCGGGCTGTGGTCGGTGTGGGACTGCCGGGCTCTGACGGACGAGGAGCTCACCCGCCTTGGGGTGCTGCTGCCCGGCCACCGCCGCCGCATCCTGCTGGGCTTGCAGAAAGCCTTCGCCGAGGCGCCGCCAGCCGGGACTCAGCAGCCCCCTGGCACCAGACCTGTCCCCATGAAGCGCCACATCTTCCGCCCGAGCGCTGCGGCAGCGCCGGAGCCGCCGGAGCCCCGGTGCCCGCCGGTGCCCGCTGGGACCCCCCCGCTGGAGCCAGACAGGGGGGCAGGCTTCCCCCAGCTGCCCCCACCCATCCCACCGAGGGTGGGCTGCCGCCCTCCCCTCAAATTCTCGCCATTGCTATCAGGGGACAGCCCCGAGCCCCCCCTTGCATCCTGCAGCCATCTCCTAGCCCTGGAGGATCCCTCTCCAGCAGCCTTTGGGGACAAGCCCCCCACCGACAGCAGGGCCAGACCCCCACTGCCGGCCAAGAGACACCAAGTGGAAACCAAGTGCCAGAGCCTGAAGGGCCCCCCGGTGCCTGAGCGCCCCCCCGTGCTGCCCCCCAGGGCTGTGTCCCACCGGAGGTAAGGGGGGGGCAGGGACACGGCCTTGGACATACCCCAAGGTGGCTGGGTCTGTGTGTGGGGCTACTGGGATGTGGGTGGGACCCTTGGGGTCACAACATGGGTTGCCTATGCTCTCCCCAGACCTTAGAACATGTCCTGGGGGTACCCCCTGCCCCAGTACATCCCATGGGGGTACTAACCCTTCCCCCAAGTCCAGCACAACCCCTGGGGTACCACAGCACATTTCCCTGGGCTACCAGCACCGGGGTGAGGGATGCTGAAACATTTATTTTGGCGCTAGCTGGGTGTATCCACCCTGCTCATCCCAGTCAGCCAGGTCACCCCTGCCTGGCATGGGCTGGGTGCAATCCCCACAGCAATGTAGGGCCCTGCCTTCCTCCCACCTGCAATGTAGGCAGTGCTGAAGCCTGAGGAACTCTGGACACCAGTGGGTGCCAGACAGTGAACTGCCATGCACAGGGAGCATGGGGCAAGCTGCTGCCAGCTGCTGTGGCCAGGTGACACGGGAGCAGGCTGGAATTTCAGGACAGCAGCACTTGCAGCCCCCCTTTGATGTCCCAACCACCCAGTGCACTCCCAAATCCTGCAGAGCACAAGCAGATGTGGGGGTGAGGACTGGGAGTGCAGTTTGGAGGGGGCAGACCAGCTCCTGGGTGCCAGCACCCTCCCAGAGTGAGGTGGGGGAATGTCACCAAGCTTGTGTGGCCCCTCCACCCCAGGAGTCCTTCCCTGCAACCTCCCCAGGACCCACAGACTCTAAGGGATATGCTCCTGGAGCTGGGGGGTCTAGGTGGTCCCCTCAGGGGGGTCCTGGGAGTGAGACTGGGTTTGTCCTGACTGAAGCCGCTGGATGGGACCATCCAGCTGGACTGATGGTGTTGGATGTGTGCAGTCAGGATGAGAATGGGAGTGCTGGTGGCTGGGTTTCCCCTCCAGCTTCCCATCCCTGTGTCCCACTGGGCTTTTTGTGGTAAGGTGAGTGGAGGTGATCCCTCTGCCTGTGCTCTGACTCCTGCCTGCAGGGCCTGGGCTGGGATGCTGAGGTGGGGAGGGGGCTCAGGCAGCTGATGTGGGGAGCTGATGTGCCATGGGGTGGCAGCACCTGTCCCTGGGGCTCCTTGGACTTCAGATCAACAGTGTCCATCCTGGCACCCCAGGAACTGCATTTCTGCACCGAGACAGTCACCCAAATCCTTCTGGAGCAAGTCTCCATCCTGCCCTGGCCAGAAAGCTGCCTGGGCACGATGGGGCCTATGGCTGCCACTTTGGTGCAAGCTGTGCTGGTTTGGTGCTGGATGTGCCATCAGTTTGGTACTTGCCATGCTGGTTTGGTGCCAGCTGTGCCATGGGTTTAGTGCCATCTGTGCTGGATGTTGGATGCCAGCTGTGCCATCAGTTTGGTACTTGCCATGCCGGTTTGGTGCAATCTGTGCCGTGGGTTTAGTGCCATCCATGCTGGATGTTGGATGCCAGCTGTGCCAGCATTCTGGTACTTGCTATGCTGGTTTAGTGCTGGATGTGCTGTTGGTTTGGTACTTGCCATGCTGGTTTGGTGCCAGCTGTGCCATGTGTTTAGTGCTATCCATGCTGGATGTTGGATGCCAGCTGTGCCAGTGTTCTGGTACTTGCCATGCTGGTTTGGTGCTAGATGTGCCATCGGTTTGGTACTTGCCATGCTGGGTGTTGGATGCCAGCTGTGCTGTGAGTTTAGTGCCATCCATGCTGGTTTGGTGCCAGCTGTGCCAGTGTTCTGGTACTTGCCATGCTGGTTTGGTGCCAGCTGTGCCGTGGGTTTAGTGCAGTCCATGCTGGGTGTTGTATGCCAGCTGTGCCGTGGGTTTACTGCCGTCCATGCTGGTTTGGTGCCAGCCGTGCCGTGATTTAGTGCCATCCATGCTGGGTGTTGGATGCCAGCTGTGCCAGCGTTCTGGTGCTGGCCGTGCCGTGGGCTCTTAATGGCCATTCTGAGGATTTGGTGTTAGCCATGCCTCCGCTTCGGCCAGCTCAGGAAGTTTTGCTGTTTTTAGCCCGCAGGAAGTGCCGGGGTGAGAAGCTGCGCTCCCCGCCGGCCTCCCCCGGCCCTGCCCGCGGTGCCGCTCGGTCCCCCCGCGGTCGCTGTCACCTGCCCAGGTAGGGGGGCACGGCGGGCGCGGTGCCGGGCGTGCCGCGCAGGAGCGGCCGGCGGGGCCTGGGCGGAGGGATTTTGGGGATGAGATCGAGCGCTGCCGGCGCTACCGGGTGCGCCTCTCGCCGCGCCGGCTGTTTCCTGCCCTGGCCTGTGAGCCACGGGCACTGCCGGTTCCTGCTGCCCCGGGACTCCAGGGCATCCTGCCGCGGGACAGGCGCTGCCCATCCTGGCACGGCACCCCCCAGGCTGCGCACACGGGGGCCGGGATTCCCCCCTGGAGCCGTCCCGCGGGATCTGGGGGCGCATAAGGGTCCCTTGGGAGCTGCATTGTGAGACTCGGGACGGGATGGGCCAGGCGGTGGCTGAAAAGCACCCCCGGACACAAGGGTGCTCCCGTGGCTTGGGGCACTCTGGGGACAACGGGGCAGAGCCCCGGGGACTATGCCAGTGTGGGACAGCTGGGTGGCCACAGGGCCCCGGCACCTGGTGTGCCGTCATGCACTCATAACATAGAGATACCTCAAGGTATGTGTTGGTGCTTGGTAGCAACAAAAGAAAATATGTATGGGGGTGTGTGTATATATATATTTCTCACATAGGTCTTGATGCTGTAGTGAATATATCCAGGAGTCTGTGCACCTATATGTATGTTATATGTGTATTATGTGGATATATTAGGGAGTTAAGAACTAACCAGCTGAACCCCAAAACTCTGATTTCAGAAGTCACTTTAATTGTATGACTAGGAATATATTGGCTACAGGTGGGTTCTTGTTTTGAGAACATTGTAAAAATAAAGAGCTATGATTTCCTAAGAAATTCTTCTCTCTGAGGGTGGTGAGGCCCTGGCACAGGCTGCCCAGAGAAGCTGGGGCTGCCCCATCCCTGGAAGTGTTCAAAGCTGGGTTGGATGGGGCTTAGAGTAACCTGGTTGTAGGTGTCCCTGCCCATGGCATGAGAAAAGCTCTTTTCCTAACCAAACCATTCCATAGTTCTGTGGCTCTTTGGCCAGTGCTGGTGCCTGGCCATGCCCTGGCTGGAGGAGGTGCTGTGGTGCAGGACAGCTGGCATGACAAGGGGGACATTCAGGAAGGTGAGGATATGAATCACCCTATGGTGGTGTTGGGTCCCAGCTCTGTGTGTGGGGCAGCCTCTGCTGGGAGCTTGGGAAGCAATCCACACTGGGGCTCCCTACAGTGAGGGGTGACTGGCCACAGTGCCCTGTGCTGGGTCTGAGGGAGCCCCACAGCCCTGAGGTGCTGCTGTTGGCCCCAAACCCATCTCCTGCCCCCTGTAGTCTCTGCAGCCAGTGAACATGAAAGGCCTGGGGTTGGGGGGATAATGCTGGGCTGCCCAAGGACCAACCACAGTGGGGGATGCTTGCCCATGTTGGGGCTGATGGCTGCTCATGTCTGGATGTTCCTTGCCCATGCTGAGCTGCTGCCCACATCAGGGTGATGCTTGCCCAGGTCTGGGTGGTACCTGCCCACATCAGGGTGATGCTCACTCCATCCAGGCTGCGACTGGGGCTCTTTGCCAGCAGCTGTGAGGCAGCTGCATTGGTCTGGTCCTGTCTCTGGGTGGGAATGAGACCCCACCATAACCCCTTGTGGAGGTGGAAGTGCCCACAGGGGAGGGATCTCTGAGAGTGAGGGCTGAGGAAGAGCTGGAACAGCCCTGTGTATGCAAACAGCCTGGGAGCAGAGCAAGTGACCTGGGCATTTCTGGGGTGACACCATCCACCCATCTCCCCTCACTTCCGGCTTGCTGCCGTGGTCCCTGGTGCTTCCTCCTAGCTGCTTGCAGAGCCATATTGTGGTTTCCTCCAGGCCATGTTAAACTCTGAGTTCTCACCACCCCCCCAAACCCGGGGCCACCCCAAGCATTTCTGTGCTAGGAGGTGACAGGATCGTCCAAGCCCTGCTGGGTGTGGGATGTGTGAGATACCACCTGCCACGGGTTGATGGCAGCAGCTGTGCCCAACACTGGGAGCTCTCTCTCACCACTTCTGCACTTCATGCCGCCCTCCCAGCGCCAGCAGCGGGGCTGTGAGCCCCCCACTTTTGGCCAACTCAGACCTGGACATCCCCCAGAGGATCCCATGAGCATGTCTGCATCCTGATTGTGGGATGAGGCTGTCATTGAGGGTGGGCACACCTCCTCCATGCCCAGGAAGTGATCTAGGGATTAGAGCAGCCCCCTGAGCAGCTGGTGGGGAGAGGGGGTTGTACAAAGTGATGTCCAAGGAGGTGATGACAGAAGACTCCTTTTTGGAGGGCTGGGTGAGCTGGGCAGGGGTGGTGGCCTGGGCAGAGCTTTGGCTTTGTGGTGGTGGCTGTGTGAGAGCAGCCCTCTCTGGCCCCCTTAGAAGAGAGGCCTAGATAAAGGGTATAAAAGGGTAGATAAAGGGTAAATAGATAAAGGGTAGCATTAAGGTGCTGCTCAGATAAGGGACAGCACATAAGGCACTGGTTTGCCACTTGTCTGATGGCAGAGGTGGCACCAGGCGGACCCTGCCTGGAGCAGGACTGGCATCCTTTGGGCAGGGCTGCAGAGGGGTCTGGGAAGTGCAGGGGTGACAGGGCACCCACACTGCCCCAGGGAGCCATGGGGGGACATGAAACCCAGCGATGCCACAGCAGTGGATGGTGACAGGTGGGGCAGGCAGAGCAGTGGGGAAGGTGTTTTGGGAAACCGGGGTGTTATCTGTGCCTGAGCTCTGGGAATGCCCGTCCTGCTGGTCCCTGGGATGGTGGGGCTGGGGCTGCACAGGACTGGGGCTGAGCCAGAGCCCTTCTGAGCCTGAGGCTTGTCATCTCACTGCTGGCCATGGGGCTTGTGTTGCAGCCCCCCACCCTCACCCCTTATGGGGGGCAAACACCATCCTGGGTGGCTGCACAGATGCAGACCCCAGCCAGGCTCTTGCTGGAGGCCCTGTGGCTTGTGCACTGTCACCTCTGTGTCTGTGGGTCTCTGCACACCTGGGTGCTCTGGCAGCTCCTGCCTGGTGGTGTTGGGAGCAGTGCTGCTCCCCTGCCCATGCTCCCCTCCTTCCCTGCCAGCATTCCCTAATGTATGGATGGTTGTGGCTGGTTCCCATGGAAATGGCTGCTGAGAAATGAGGTCAGGCTGACCCAGGGAGAGCCAGCACTCCGTCCTTCTCTTCTTCCTGCTTCAGCCAGGGAGAAGCTTCTTCTCCAGCTCACCCCACGCTAAGGGAAAGCTCTTGTGCACAAGCCATGGTGCTGGGAGGCACATCCCCAGAAACCATGGTGTGCTCATGGCATCCTTGGCCATGGAATCATGGCATCACAGAATGGTTTGGATTGGATGGGACCTTAAAGCTTGTTTAGTTCCACCCCCCTTGCCAAGGGCAGGGACACCTCCCACTAGACCAGGTTGCTCCAAGCTCCATCCCACCTGGACTTGAACATTTGAAGGCATGGGGCAGTCACAGCATCTCTGGGCAACCTTTGCCAGGGCCTCACCGCCCTCAGAGGGGAGAACTTCTTCCCAATACCCAGTCTAACCAGCTGTTCCTTTTTGTGGTGCAGTGGGAGGGAGCTGGGGCAAGGATGGGGATGGTGCCAGCATGCAGCTCCCCTGGGGCTCACCTCCCTGGGGCTTGGGGTGGAAATTCTGCCCACTGCCTCTGCCCTCTCCCTGGATTCATGGATGCTTCAAAGGTACCTTGTCTTTTTATACCCTGGAGAAACTTCTTAATTTCCTACCCTTAAAAACACCATTACCCCAGAGGTTTCTACTGATTGCCTGTCACTTTTCAGTCTCAGGAAGGCAGGCAGCAAGGAATAGGAGGTAGGAGTGGTTGAGCCCAGCTGCTTGGGCTCTGTGCAGAGGAGGACAGTCCCCATGGTCACTCTCCCCACTGGTCACGGCTTTGGGGCTGGGGGCATTCCTCACTGAGCCAGGAAAAGCTCCATTTCCAGGATTTCTTGCTGCTGTAGCAGCCACCCTGGATCTCCAGTGTCCACTCCACCATAAGGAAGCTGGTGGCACAGAGAACCCCTAGGAATCGCAGGCCCCCCATCCTGCTCAAGGAACCCTGCAGCCAGTAGCAAACCAGCTAAGGAAGCAACTCTGCCATTGTTTAGACTGGAGGAAAGAAAACAACCTGCTCTGGGATGTGGCTTCAAGGCTGTGGGTGGCTTGAGGTGTCCCAGAGTCAGATAAGGATCCTGGGCTGTGAAGCACACACAGGGGAGTGAGGCTGGATGCCAGGAAAACATTTCCAGGCTACAAAAGTAGTCATATAACCCAAGCACAGGAAAGGCTTTACCACGGGGTCTTAGGAATTGCTTTGTGGGTCTGGGCCTGCTGGGTTTGGTCCCTTTTGGGGGTTCTCTGTGACCCCCCTGCAGGTGTATCAGGGTTGGGAAGCGAGGCAGGGGCTGGCATAAGGCAGTGCTTGCTCCTCTCCCCCACAGCATCCCTGTGAAGGAGGAGGTGCCCATCACTGAGAGAGCAGCCGGTGCCACCCTGTGCTCCCCGCTGCCCCCGCCCCGCTCCAAGGCACCCGCACCGACGCCACCGGCACCGACGCCACCGGCACTGCCCTCCAAGGCCAGCCTTCCCTTCGTGCCAGAGTTTGGTGAGTACCAGGGGGCCCCTCCACTCTCCCCGTCACAAATCCTGCCTTGGGATAGCTGGCTGCCAATCCATCAGCATCCATCCCGTGGGTGCTGTGCCTTCCTTCTAGGCGTTTGTTTCTCTGTCCTTGCTGTGGTCTCTTTCTTCTCTCTCCCTTTTCTTGCCTTCTGGGCTGGGGGAGTCAGGGGTGCAAGGCCTGGGCTGGGGGATTTAGGGTGTGTGAGGTCTGAGCTGGGCACTTCAGGGAAGGGGTGTAAGACCTGGGTTGGTAGTTTCAGCATATGGGAGATGTGGACTGGGGGTTTGGGTTCAGCCCAAACCTAGGGCAGAGCAAAGGTTTCTGTGGGTGCTGGAAGCACCCACACTCACTCACAGAGGAAAACTGAACCTATTGGGAGGTGAAATGCAGATGTCCTTGATTCTAGGGTCCCAGGATGCCTTTGCATCCCCCAGCCCCATCCTCAGGGTGTCCCTGGGGCTCAGCCAACTGCAGGGAGCAGTGCTGAGCTGGGGACCCCCATAGAGAGGTGAAGGTTTGGTCTCAGGGTGCGGCCCTGGCTGGACTGTACTTCAGCTGGAACAGCTCTGCTGGAAGGAGGGGGAAGGGCTGAGTTGTGTGGGGTGCTGGGTGCTCTCAAGGCCAGCAGCCCTGCAGGGAGCAGCACTGGTTTAACTGGGATCTGGGATGTGTTTCAGAAGCTGGGAGAAGCCGTGGACGGGTTATCAAAACAGAGCTTATCTGTTTGTTGGGGGTGCAGGGAGGAAAGCTGCTCCCACCCTGATGGGTTTGGGATGCAGAGTTTGCAGGGGGTTTCTGTGGTGCCAAGGTGAGCACCTACCTGCACCCCTCACCCCCTGCAGCCTGAGAACATCCTCACCTGCTGCCAGGGCCCAAACACCATCATATGGGTTGTGGTTTTGGGAGGAATCTGATCCAGATTCTCCGTGGGATTTGGGAGTGGGTGTCTGCCAGGGCCAGGCTGTCTGGGACCATTTGTTCCCCATGGGGTTACAATCCTGACCAGGACTCCTGCTGATGTGAGTGCTGGGGGAGGAGGAACCTTCTCTCACTCCCATCATCCTCTGGGATCTCATTTCCACTGTGCACAAGCTCGGGAGCTGATAAGGAATGGGAGAGGAGGGAGGGGAATCCACCCTGGCAAAGCAGCTGTGGAAAAATCCCCTGGGAACCCCCAGCAGAGACAGGAGAGCCTGGATGGAGCCATGGTGCTGGGGCTGGCGTCACCAAATCCCCTTCTGGTGAGGCCAGGAGCGTCATGACAGTGCTGGGAGGTGCCACTAGCAGGACTTTGCCCTTTCCCAGCTCTTCCCCAAACTCCTTGATAAAACCTTTGTTGTCACAAGAATGAGGTTGTTATTTGCCAAGGGCAAAGCAAAGGGAAGCCAGCCATGCCTGCATCATCCTCCCCACAGGCTCCAGGCTAGCAGGGGGAACTGGGACCCCTTGCTCCACCCCAGCTGATTCCCAGTATCTTCTCTCTCCTTTGCCAGATGACTCAGACTACGAGGACTCGGCGTGGGAGGAGGAATTAGCCAGACCGACGGGGGAGATGGCCAAGGTTAGTCCCACCGTGGGGCTGGAGGTGGGCAGGAGCTAGCAGGGTGACTGGCCCTAAGGACAGGTGCCAGCCTTGGGATGATCCAGAGATACTGATTAGGGCTGGAGGAGCATGTTGGCAGTGGCTAGAGAGGGGTTCTGCCTCACTGAGCACCCACTGGGTCTTCCACAGGTCTCCAGGGAGTACCCACTGTGTCTCTCAGGGGGGCTGGAACTCCGCTCTCCAGTGTCCTTGGGAAGTTTCTATCAGGTCTTTCAGTGGTGCTGGGACTCGAGGGTTCCTGGGCAGCACCCAGCAGGTGTCACCCACGTGTCCTCAGGATGCACTCACTGGTTCCTCTGGGGAGCACCTCCAGCTGTGCAGCACACCACACAGAGTGTGTGCTATAGACATCTCCAGCACTGCATCTTGAATATAATCCCTAGATTGTGAATTTCTGTCTGCCTCCCTCACTCTCTGGGGTGGGAATGGATGGATTTGAGGAGTCCTAGAAGTTGCAGAGCTCCCTGAACATCTGAAGCCCCATCTACCTTGGCATGGAAACACCAGGGCCAAGGAGGCAATGCCAGATTTCTCATGAAGCTCTGACATTTTTAGCTGCTATAAATGACTTTGCATCCCAAATCCTGGTGTTCAGCTCCTCCCTTGGCTACACTTTCCTCTCTCTGTGAGCCTCAGCCTCAGCATGCCTCTTCCTGGGCACCCTGGCACTGTGGGCGCCCACTGAGCTGGGGATGGGCTGGTGACATGGCATCGTGTTCCCTCTCCTTCCATCCAGCCTGCACCCTCATGGTGTGGTGGTGGCACCAAGGAGACCCCAGGTGTCACAGACATATTTTATGAAAAATCCTTTTCTTAGGATTTTTTCTCCTGAGAACCTGAGAGGCCTCAGAAACGAAATGTAAACAATAATCATCTGCTGCTGTAGAATGCAACAGGTGCATCTTTGATTGGTCTCATGTGGTTGTTTTTAATTAATGGCCAATCACAGTCCAGTTGGTCAGTCTCTGGTCAGTCACAAGATTTTATTATCATTCCATTCCTTTCTATTCCTTGCTAGCCTTCTGATGAAGTCCTTTCTTCTATTCTTTTAGTATAGTTTTAATATATAATTTTCTTTTAATATAATATGTATAATAAAATAATAAATCAGCCTTCTGAAACATGGAGTCAAGATTCTCATCTCTTCCCTTATCCTGGGACCCCTGTGAACACCACCACACCCAGCTGTCACCCATGTGTGTCTCTGCAGGAGGACACTGAGCTGAGGATGGGGCGACCACGCTCCGTGCGTTTCAACAGCCTCTTCAGTGAAGATGAGTTTGGTGAGGACCAGCCCAGTGCATCCCCTGCCAGGTACGAGCTTGGCTGCCGTACTGTGTGCAGGGCATGTGTGTGTGATGCTGCTGACGTGCTCTGTGTGTGTACTAGGAGGTGTTTTTGTTTGTGTGGTGGGTGTGAGCACAGACACAGAGCTCCTGTGCACGGCAGAGCAGGTGAGTGTGCAGGTCAGGGCTTCTTGTGCATGCCCAGCTCCACAGCGTGCCCACAGATGGGCACACACAGGACCTGTGCGTGGGAGCACGTGTGAGTGTGTGTGAGCAGAGAGCAGCTCTGCCCATCACTGGTTGGGGCTGCATTCTTGGGGGTGCCCCTGTCCCCCCTCCCAGAGCTGGGACTAAGGCCTGGGCTGTCCCTGGGGCTGGGGGACACGCCGGGACTCCACTGAGGGGACTGTCCCCAGTGTCCCCGCTTGCATCCAGCTGGCCTGCATTGCCTGCGCCTCAGGGAAGGTCACAGGCAGGCTGAAGCATGCCGGGGAACCTCAGCCCCTCCCGGGACCTGCCAGCTCTTAACCCCCTCCCTCGGCTCCTCATCCCCAGTGGTGGCAGCAGCTGGAGTGACAGGGAGCCCAGCCTGCACCCGCCTGCGCCCGACGCCTTCCCGGGCAGCAGCCCCGGCACGCTCGGTGACAGCATGGAGGACACCAGTGCCACCAGCCTGCTGTCACCCACCATCAGAGAAGGGTGGCTGGACAAGAACCCGCCACAGGGGTGAGTGATGTACTGGGGGTCCCTGTGTGACATAGAAGCGTAATTGTCCCCTCCTTTTCTCACCTGTCATTCCTGCTTAGGGGGGTGTACTTTTGCTTTGGTGAAAATCCATTGCTGGGGGTTCCTTCCACTCCCTTCTAACCTGTGATTTAGGCTAGAAACACTAATTTTTTGTGAAAGAGCCTTCTCTCACCAGTTGTTGTACTGACTTTGCTGAGAAGGGGAGGCTGCAACTTGACCTTCCTCTCAGACCCTGCATCACTGGGAAAAGAGCAGCTTTTCCTCTGGGGGAGCCCTGGAATAGCAGTGACCACAAGAGAAGCTGTCAGGGATGAGGTGGGGTGTGTGGGCTGAGCCGTGCATTTGGGATTGCTGGGTTTGCTGCAGGAGGAGGTGGTGATAGCCCCTATCCCATGGGATAGCAGCCCCAAATCCTGGACAGTCAGAGTGGTGCAGCAGTAAAACAGGGGAAGTGCTGGGCTTGTGTCTGTGTGCTCCAGGGTGAGCGAGCCACGGATTCATGGGTAGCCAGTGATCCCCAGGGAGTCTAGTGAACCCAGTGAGCACAGCCAGCACAGTGTGCACAGGGAGCCCACTCAAAGAGCCCCTGCACTAGCTGAGAGGCAGCAATCATGCAGGAGCTTCTTAATCTGGGCTCCGAGTAAGCCCCGAGGCAGCAGTTCCACCGAGGAGGAGGAAGCTCAGCTGTTTGCAACAGAGCAGCCGTGCTGCTGGGGAAGTGAGAGCGGCTGGAATGTCCCCGGGAAACCCCTGCTCCAGCAAACCTTTCCTGAGTAAACAAGCCCTTGAGCAACCGTGTCCCTGCTGCCACAGCCCCACCAGCACGGGGGGACCTGGATGTTCAATGCGGGTAGGGGGCTGCATGGCAGGGCTTGCAGGAGCTGTGTTAGAAAGGGCTTGGCTCCTCCTGCAGCCCTAGTGCTCAAGCTACGGGCTGAAGAGTGTTCTGCCTTTTCCTGAAGTGCGTGGTTGGTCTGCATTCTCAGCTGGGGAGGGAAAGGGGTCTCTGGTGGGCTGTCTTCAGCCCCCAGAGGGGCCTGCCTCTTATCTGTATCCCCATCCTGACAGAGATGCATGGCTTCTCCCTCTGCTCTGGTGCCACTGACCCCTCCTGGAATGTGTCTCCTGGATTGAATCCTGCCAAGCTGTTAGGGGCAGCCCTTGTTCTCAGCTCCATGTTTTAATTGGTGCCTGGAGGAAAGCAGGAAGTCCCCATTGCTATCCAAAACAGCAACATGAGGGCACAGGATCAAGGGCTGGGGACTTCAAGGGCTGGCCAGGACAGGCCTCTTATACCTGTGCAGGATAGAGGACTGGGGATATAGCACCAGACCAAGGGTTGGGGACACAAGGCAGAATGGAGGGCTGGGGACATGGTGTATGATGGGGGGGGTTGGGAACATTGAGGGCTGGGGACACAGGGCAGGATCAATGCTGAGGTGGCCCCAGGCTTTTGGCAATTGGGGCGTGAACACGCAAGCAGAATCATCCTGAGTTCAAGGGCATCCTCTCCAATGGGTCCCTCCCGTCCCCTCCCAGGTCCTACATCTACCAGAGGCGCTGGGTGAAGCTTGACCCTGACTACCTCCGCTATTTCGACAGTGAAAAGGTGGGTGGAGAAGATGGATATGGGGGTTTGGGATGAGAAGGTGGCAGAGGAGCTGCCCCAGCAGGGCCACCTCCCTCTGCCACCTCCCAGCTCGGAGACATGGCTGTACCAAGGGTCAGTATCCCAGGGAGCGGCCATGGCTGGCTGCTGGGGATGAGGCTCAGAGCCTCCTGGACACTGGAGCTGGAGCACTGGGAGCCAGGGGCACTAACAGCCCCGTTTGACACAGACATGAGCAGCGTGTCTCCCACTCCCTGACCCAGGATACCTACTCCAAGCGGCTCATCCCCGTCTCCTCCATCTCCCGCGTCTCCAGTGTTGGGGACCAGAAATTTGAGGTTGTCACCAACAACCGCAACTTCGTGTTCCGGGCTGAGAATGATGGTGAGTGACAGTGACAGGGGTCCCTGTTCCCCAGCTCCTCTCCCTTCCCAGCCCAAGGGATGGCTCCTGTGCTCAGGCTGATCCTGACTTGTCTCGCCTTCGGCCCCACAGCCGACCGCAATGAGTGGATCCGGACCCTGCAGCAGATTGCAGAGGAGCGGAAAGGCAAAACTGCAGTGAGGACATCGATGTCCTTAGCCACTGATAGTGCCACTGAGCCAGCTGATAAGAGTGGCTTCCTGGAGCTGCGGGGCTTTAAGCACAAGCTCTTTGTGGTGGTGGCTGGGGACAAAGTGTTCCTTTACAAGAATGCAGAGGTGAGTTGTTGGGGGGGCTGTGGGCACTGTGGGGAACCTTGATGCCCCTTCCCTGTGCATCCCCAGCCTGAGCAGAGCAGCAGTGAGCCAGGGCACCCAGGCTTGCCACCATCCCTCAAATAGGGACAGCACAGAAGCCACAGGGAGCTGCCCTCTGAGCCCTCCCTCTCTGTTGGTTCTGAGCCTTGGGATCTCCCAGGAGCATGACACCCACTGTAGCTGCTTCCAGAGTCTGTGGTGCCCTAGCTACACCCAGGTCAAGAGCTGGGTAGTGAAGGGACAGAGTTACCCTAGCTCCCAGGCACTGGATCCCATCATCCATTCCCCCCTCATCCCTTGCCCATGCTCCCCACCAGGACTATCGGCTGGGGATTGGCATAACCTACATTGAGATGAATGTTGGGAATGTCAAAGAGGTGGATCGCCGGAGCTTTGACCTGACCACACCATACAGGATCTTCAGGTGAGGCCAGGGTGGGGAGGGGGTGCTGAGGGTGCTGCCCACCCTGAGCCATGGTATATCTCACCCCCATCCCTCTGGCAGCTTCTCTGCTGACTCGGAGCACGAGAAGGAGGAGTGGGTGGAGGCCATGCAGCAGTCCATCACTGAGGCACTCTCCAACTCGGAGGTGGCCGAGAGGATCTGGGCGGTGGATTCCAACCGCTTCTGTGCCGACTGCGGCTCCCCCAAACCCGACTGGGCCTCCATCAACCTCTGCGTTGTCATCTGCAAGAGATGTGCAGGTACCCATATCCAGAGGGGCATACATGGGGATCCCTGGGGACCCCCAGACCCTTCCCACCCCAAAATGGGTCCCTAATGGCTCATCTCACTGGCAGGGGAACACCGGGGATTGGGCCCTGGCATCACCAAAGTCCGCAGCTTGAAGATGGACAGGAAGGTGTGGACTGAGGAGCTGATCGAGGTAGTGGCACAGTCCCAAAAAGCCCTTTTGGGGGGCAACACGCCGTTCCCTCTGCATTATGGAGCTGTGGGCTGGGGGGTGCTGGAGCACGGCAGGGCTCTTCCAGGCTGATTCCAGGCCCTTGGGGGGACACCATGGTGTGGCTTGGCTAGGGAGAGGAACCCCAGCAGCCTTTCTTTCTGTCCCTGTGGACCTCTGGCAGCCAGTTCAGCATGCCTCTAGGGACAAGCGGCACTTGTGTACCACAGACAGACAGACAGACGGTGTCTCTTTGTCCGTGGGGCCGTGGCTGTGGGGCCGTGGCTGTGGGGCGGGAGTAGGCCCAGGGGCAGAGCACTCCCTTGAAGCGCTATGGCCGCCGGCGCAGAGGAATGTGCCGGCGCAGCCAGGGCCGGGAATGGGTGGGCGGGCGCAGCTGGGATTCGTTTCAAGACCTAACCTGGCAGCCATTTCCCGCCGGCAGAGCCTGGCTGGCTCCGTTCTTCCCATCCATCCCGCTCAGAGCCTGCATTCCTGCTCGGCGTCCCACCCGCGCAGCCCCCGCCTCCAGCACTGCCTG
Source organism: Zonotrichia leucophrys gambelii (assembly GCF_028769735.1). Lineage (NCBI taxonomy): Eukaryota > Metazoa > Chordata > Aves > Passeriformes > Passerellidae > Zonotrichia > Zonotrichia leucophrys. Next base: position 101,148,961 of record NC_088169.1, read on the forward strand.
CTCCCCGAGCTCCCAAACGCTTCCAGCTGCTCCTGCGGCTGCTCCCCTTCCCCTCCCCTCTCTGGGAACCCTGCCCGAAACCACCCCGGCATCCCCAGGGCTGCGGCTCGCACCGCCCCTTCTCCCCTCTCGCATGCACCCGTTCCAGCCCTGAGAGCTGCGGGCAGCTAGCAGAGCCCCGTGGGTATTGAGATGTGTATCTCTTGGTAAATCTCTGAATGGCAGATTCAGAGACCCTCTGCTCAGCTGCGGGTAGCGGGTTGGCAAGGGGCCACCAAAAGCGCTTTGAATCTGTCCCCATGGGTACCGAGCACCACCCCGCCTCCCACAGCTGGGTGCTGCTTTCCAGATGTGCTTTTCCAGGGCAGGAAGGGGAGCTGGCGGCTGTGGGGGCTGTTGGATGCTGCATGCCTGCAGTGGGTGGGTGGGTCGGTGCACCTGCACCCTGCCCACCCCCAGTGCCCACTCCCCTACACCACCCATGCTCTTCCTGCACCCCACTGTCCTCCGGGCAGTACCCTGCCCCCCAGCAAAGCCCTCCAACCAACATGCCCCAGCAGTGTGGTCGCATTGCCGTCTCCTTGTCATTGTTTCCACAGCTCTTCCAGCGGTTTGGCAACATAATGGCCAACCAGTTTTGGGCTGCAAATGTGCCTCCCAGTGAGGCCATCAGCCCTACCAGCGGCAGCCAAGAGAGGAGGCGCTTCCTCATCGCCAAATACCGGGAGGGCAAGTACCGTCACTACCACCCACTCTTCGGCAACCAGGAGGAGCTTGACAGGGTCAGTTTCCCCAGGGATGGGCACCCACTTCGGGGTTCTGCCTGAGCTGGGGTCCTGAGGCTCTTTGGGGAGTGAAATCTATGTCCAAGCAGCCTGCCCCCCATACCTCCCTGCCTGTATCCCCCCAGCCCCCATTGCACACCCTTTGTCCTCACTGTGCACACCAAGCCAAAGTCTGGAGTCTCAGGAATGATGAGCCCGCTATGGGGACAGGGTAACATCTCTGCCATGGGGTGTAACCAGCTTCATGTCCAGGCTGGAGAGCCTTGTGCGAGATGGGATCTCCCTACCACAGCCAGGCAGTGCCAGGGTTTACCTCTCCCTGGCTCAGAAACTGTTTGGGGTTCAAGCTCTGGGCTGGATGGGGCTCAGAAGAGCTGGTGCTGGGGGCACACCCCAGCTGAGGCAGCGTGACATCCCTCCCAAGGAGTACCTGGCCAGCACTCCTAATCACCGCTGGTGGCACTCATTCCCAGCGCTGGCTGTTGGCAGGGTGCCAGGCTGGAGCGGTCACACAAGGAATATGACACATGGAATGCCATCCTGGCACTCTGGCTGCTGACCTTCACCTCCTGCTCTGCCATGGCTTTGTCCCTGCCGTGGCTTCTGCAGTGTTTTTACAAGCGGTGGGGGTACATGGGGGGCCCGGCCAGCCGAGGGAATTCGCATGTGGGCTTGTTTGTTTTCCTACTCTGCCTTGGCCGGCCCGCCCCGCTGCCGTATGACTTCACCCCGGCTCCTTAAGGGAGGGATTCGCTGCCGGCTCCAAACTTTTTCTCCCAGTTTGAGCCTCCTTTGTTCTGACCAGGCGGCTGGGAGGCGGCCGGGGGTCCGGCAGCTCGCTGAACTCTCCCGGCTCCTTTTGCCGGGGGTTTCCTCCTGCTCCTCCTCCTCGGTGGGAGCCATCAGCTTCAGCACGGGCCTCCTGCCTCTGCTGCAGGCTCTGTGTGCGGCCGTCACCACCAGTGACCTGGCAGAGACGCAGGCTCTGCTCTTCTGTGGGGCATCGGTGAGCTGTGACACCGGGGACCCCCAGTGCCCAACGCCCCTGGCCCTGGCTGAGAGGAGTGGGCAGCGGCTGCAGATGGAGTTCCTGCTGCACAACAAAACCTCAGGTAAGGGCTGGCCCCCTTGGAGCTCCACCATGAGCTCACACCCACTGACAACATTCCTGGAGTTGCTGCTGGGCTGTTCCGGGGGACACAGCTGTGCTTTGAGCTGGTCCCAGCTCTGTGTCCTGCCCAGCAGCTTCCTGGTGGGAGGCTCTCCATCTGCTGGCACTGTCGAGGATCTGTGTACCCCGTGAGAGGGAAGAGAGGCTTTGGGGAACCCCTGCACCCCTGGGGGCTCAATCCCAGCTGGGAACACGGGTCTGGAGCCCAGCTGGTGATGCAGGCTGGCGTTGCAGGTACCAGAAGGGCTAGGAGAGAGTATTCCCACACCATCCTGGCATGCTGTGGGCATTTCAGGCAAGGGACATTCCTCTGTCAGATGGGCAGCCCCCCTCCAACATGTCCCTGGGGCAGGAGGGCTGACCCCCTAATGGGACCCCCAGTCCCATTCTGCTGGCTGTGCATCCCAGCCCCTGAACTTGACTCCAGGAGGGCTGACAGCTCCCATGGGATCTGCACCCTAATACAGGCATTGGGCAAGTGGGCAGGAGCACTTGGGTGGGTGGAACAGAGGTGTGGGGGGCTGGCCAGCACCTGCCAGAGCTGTCACCTCCCCCCTTGTGTCGGCAGCCAAGTCTGTCCTGCGGAAGTTGGAATTTGCCCAGGTCTGGGGCTGGCCCAGCTCTTCCTGATGCGTCAGCACTAAAGGTGTCTGGGAGAGCTCTGAGGCCTCCCAGGCCTCCCCAGTGAGCCAGAGAAATCCAGAGCTCGGGCTCACATTGTTCCCATCTAGTCCCAGCTCAATGCTTAGGGAGCGGCTTTGGGGAGGACTCAGGATGTGGAATGACTCCTAGGCAGCGCTGGATTTGGATACCAGCACTGTTCCTTGCACCCCAGCTGTGCTGTGGTGGGAGCTCAGGGTGCAGCCTGTGAGATGCTCCTTGTGCTGAGATGGGGGAATCCCAGCTGCCTGGTGGGGCTGGGGGAGGAGGGCAGCTCCCCATGACAGACTGATCTCGCTGCCTGCAGAGCCGCCACGCCTGGAGATGGTGTGCAGTGAGGAGAAGCACTACTCTGTGCACCTGCCCTCCATCACCCACAATGGCTTCCTCTACAAGACCCCCTCCATGGTCAAGCCCATCAGTGAGCGCAAGGGCCCAGAAGGTACATGTGCGAGGCAGATAAAAGGGAGCTGGGAGGTTGATAGGGGAAATTGCACCCTCTCTTGTGTTCTCTCAGGCATTGAAAAGGTGGTGGGGAAGTGCAGCACTACTTGGTAGCCTGGTTTGATGGGTGGTCACATCAGATGGGCACCCAGCAGTGCTCAGGCTGGTTGGGTGGGAGCCATGGGGTGTGTCAGAGCTCAGGGGGGCTGCTCAGTGCTCTCCTGTGCCGTGCAGAGTTCAGCAGGCGGTGGTGCACGCTGCAGGATGGCGTGCTCAGCTACTACGAGAACGACCGTAACACTGTGCCCAATGGCGAGATCAGGGTGGAGGAGATTGTCTGCCTGGTGAACAACCCACTCCATGCCCATGGGTAAGGCTGCACTCCCTGGAGCACCCCCACAGCCCCTCTGTTCCTGCATGGCCTGGCATGGCTGCAGTGGCCCCCATGAGGGGTGCCAACAGGGGACTGCAGTCCCCAGCCCCACCAATGGCCCCTGAACTGTTGGCTCTGCAGGGGTTCTGTGTAAATAGTTTGCAGCCCCTTTGGAGCATCTTTCCTATACTTTTGTAACACCTTTGAGACCTCTTTGCAGCTGCTGTGTAATCCCTTTGGAACCCCAGTCCAGCTCCTTTGTAACCATTCTGTGGCCCCTGTGCAGTCACCTGTTGGAATGTATCTGGCAGCACAGGAATGCTGGAGTGCCCGGGGCCATGGTGGGGGGATCCCACATTAGATCAGCCATTGTCAGAGCCATCATCAGCCATGCAGCAGGATGCTCTCACCCCTGGAACACCCCTGTCACCAACCCAACTCTATCCCACCCCTGTGGGTACCCAGGCTCTGCTTTTCCTCTCTCCTGAAGGATCGAGAGCACGTTTGAGGTGTACACCGAGGCAGATCGACTCTACCTCTTTGGGCTGGAGAGCCCTGCCTCTGCTCGAGAGTGGCTCAAGTCCATTGCCAAGGTGGGATGCAGGGGCCTGGGGTGGCCCTGGGTGCTGGTGGCAACTGGACACAGTGGTGCTGATGGATTCCTCTCCTCCCTGGCTCAGTCCTTTGTCCACCCCTGTGCCGAGGAGCTGCTGGCGCTAGACTTTGAGCGGCTTGGCCGACTGCATTACAAAGGGGGTCTCACCCTGGAGCGTGCCCAGGAGGGCTGGTTTGCCCTGGTTGGCTCCACTCTCCATGTCTGCTCCGAGGATGGCCGTCGGCAGGAGCCTCTCCAGCTGCGCAAGCTGCAGGAGCTCTGTGAGTACCCCTGCCCTGCTGGCAGGACCCCCTGGCTGGGGGCAGGGTGTGTCCCCCAAATCCTGCTCTAGGGTGCACCTAGCTTTTGGTGGGAGGCTGGTGGATATCGCTCCTGTGGAGCTCAGGGTCCCTTGAAAGAGAGGGAATGCAGCTGCTGTTTTTCCTCTCCATCCTCTTCCCCCTCTCCATCCTCTTCCCCATCTCTGCTTGTCCCATTTGGACTGGAGCCAGACCTGTTGGCAGAGCCTCCCAGAGCATGCGGGTCTAGGGAAGCTGTGGCACCCCATGTTCCCATGATGGGTGATGGGCTCCCTGCCTTCCTTTCCAGCCATCCAGGGGGACCATGAGGTTCTGGTGCTGGTGGAGAGGCGGAGGTAAGAAGGTGGGGGAAAAGCCCCACTGCCAAATATCCCTCCTTGTTGTGGAGTGCCTTTACCCTCCCTGGCATGACTGTAGACCCCCAAAACTGAGTTGGGCTCACCTGCAGGCCCCCAGGGCCAGCCTTCCTGGGGGTTGCAGATGTGCAGTGGGATGTGAGGGGAGCCCCCTGCTGAGCCTAGGCCTGCTGGCAGGACGCTGTACATCCAAGGGGAGCGGAAGCTAGATTTCCTGGGCTGGGTCCATGCCATCCAGAAGGCTGCGAGCAGCTCGGGAGACACCTTGTCGGAGCAGCAGCTGACGGAGTCGGACGTCCCACTGCTGGTGGACCGCTGCATCGACTACATCACTCAGTGTGGTATGGATCAGGTCCTGGCATGCTGGCAGGGACCAGAGCATGGCAGTCAGGTCACCCCACTGGTGTGGTGTGGCAGGCTGAGAACCCTACATGCTTGTGATACGTGATTCCCTCCCTCCCTGAACACCCAGCTGTGTGGGAGGGCTCCATCTCCAGCAGGGCTTTGTCTCCAGTCCCAGGAGCACCTGCAGCATGGTGGCACCTGGCAGTGTTTGATGGTGGGCTGGGAGTGGGGTCTGTCTCCTGCAGAGGGGGTCTCATTCCCTCTGGCTCCATCACAGGGCTGACATCTGAGGGAATCTACCGCAAGAGCGGGCAGAACTCCAAGACCACCAGCCTGCTAGAGGCGCTGCAGCGGGATGCACGCTGTGTCTGCCTGAAGGAGGGCGAGCACCATGTGGATGATGTTGCCAACACCCTCAAACGCTTCTTCCGTGACCTTGGGGATGGGCTCTTCACGCGGCGGTGGGCCCCAAACTGGCTGTGGGCAACAGGTGAGCCCTGGGGGCTGCTTGGGGTGGCAGAGGAGGGGTGTGGGCCACCCAGATCTCTGCAGCCAATTTGTCCCCTTCATGGGTTGAAGAAACATGTCTGGGCTCCACATGTTTCCCTGTGCTGGGGTCTCAGGTGGTGTGTGGGGAGTGGAGTGTGTTCATGCTGCCCCTGTACTGACTCATGCTCTGGCAAAGGTGGGGCTGAGACAGGGGAGACAGCCAGGTCCCCCTTCCCTTCTGGATCTGCCCACTGGACACTTGGGATAGATGCACCCAGCAGTAAAACAGACACAAGCTGTGGTGCCATGGGGCTGGGATGCTCTGGCTTCAGAGAGCTGGATGCTCCAGCCTTGTGATGCTCCAGCTCTGTGGAGCTGGGATGCTCTGGGCCCATGATGCTGGGATGCTCTGTTCCCATGAATCACGGGTGATCTAGCCCTGCAGAGCTGGGATGCTGTAGTCCCATGGAGCTGGAGTGCCCTGGCCTCACAGGTCTGAGATTCTCCAGGCCTAGGATGCTCCAGCACCTTGGAACTGGCAGGTTCCAGCCCCATGGAGCTGAGATGCTCCTTCCCCATTCAGCTAGAGTGCTCCAGCCCCATAGAGCTGGGACAGTCTGGCCACATGGAACTGGAGTGCTTTGGCTCCATCATGCTGGGGTGCTCCATGCTGGATTACTCTGGTCCATGATTCTGGGATGCTCCAGCTCCGGCATGCTCTGGCTCTGCAGACAGGGGATGTTCTCTGGCCTCATGGATTTGGGGTGCTTCATCCCCACATTGGGACAGGAGAGCGAAAGTGAAGTGTGTAGAGGGGATGGTGTGTTCCTGAGCCCTAATCTCCACTTTGTGCTCCTCCATGTTCATTCTCTCCCTCTGGCAGCACTGGAGGATGAGGGGGCAAAGGTTGGCGAGTACCGGCAACTCTTGGCTGCCCTCCCTCCGGTGAACCGGGCCACGCTGAAGGCGCTCATCAATCACCTCTTCCGGTATGGCATCCACCCCCTGGGCATCAGCCTCTCCACTGTGGGGTCCCTGGTGGCTCTGGGGTGTGGGAGAGCCATTGTCCTTTCGCTCATGTCCCCTGCAAGGAAAGGAGAGGAGTTTGGGGCCAAGCTGTGCCTGATGCCAAGCATTGTGTCCTGCATGGGGGTTGAAGGGAGGGGATCTGGGGTGGGCTCTGGGGCAGGAATCCTGACAGAGTTTCCCACAGGGTCCAGTGCTTCTCTGGGGAGAACCAGATGAACACACACAACCTGGCCATTGTCTTTGGGCCCACACTCTTCCAGACGGATGGGAAGGACTACAAGGCAGGACGTGTGGTGGAGGACCTCATCAGTCACTACGTGGAGATCTTTAATGTAGGTTCACCCCTGGGTCCCAGTGTGTGGGCATTCACAGGGAATGGAGAGGTGGAACAAAGAGGAAGTCAGGTTTGCTTTGTCTGTAGACATCTTGCTTTGGAGACAAGGGCAGAGAGAGGACCATGTCTTTTCGAACTTTGGAAAGTGGAAGCCTGGAGCCAGAATGGTCTGGTCAGCCCTGATGGCTTCTCTTCCCTGGCAGGTCAATGACCAAGAGATGAAGAAGCAGCAGGATGAAATCACAGCCATCATGAAGATGCGGGAGGCATCATCCAGCGGAACACAAGTGGGTCCTGGACATGGGGATGTCTTCTCCTGGGGCCCTCAGTGTCTACTGTAGCATGAACATGCCCTGGGCAAGGGATGTCCACACTGGTGGGGGGGGATTTCACCCACACATGAGAAGCTGCAGGTTGAAACTCTTTACTGTTGCCTTGCAGCAAGCTGGTGACTTCATCTGTACTGTCTACCTGGAGGAGAAGAAGACAGAGACAGAGCAGCATGTCAAGGTGAGTGGTTGGGCAGAGGGTGAAGAGGGGGCAGAGGGGACAGGCATCGTTGTATGCCCAAGCCTCTGTGGAGGCATGGGGACTCATGCTGAGCTGGGTGCCTGTGGTGTGAGGATGGAAGGGCCCTGGGCACTGACTGATGGAGACTTGCCCCCTCCCTCAGATCCCGGCCACGATGACGGCTGAGGAGCTCACCTTTGAGATCCTGGACCGGCGGAAAATTGTCATGAAGGAGAAGGACTACTGGAGCTGCTTCGAAGTGAATGAGAGGGAAGAGGCAGGTTGGTGCAGGGGCATGAGGAGTAGAGAGATGGAGATGGAAGTGGGGATGATCTTAGAGTTGGAGATGGGGATACAGATGGGGATGAAGTGGGGATGAGGGTGGAAAAGATGATGGACATGGTGATGCAGATGGAGTAAGGATGGGTATGGGGATAGAGATGGAGATGGGAATGGATATAGGGGACGGGTATGAAAAATCTCCCCTTGTGATTGCACCATGGAACTGTCTGGGATGGGCTCAGGTGCTCAGGGGAGGACAGTTGCTCACGTCATCCAGCTTGCACATGGCCGAGTACTGCAGATGGGCTGAAGTTTGGGCCAGGGCATCTGTCTGTATCCTTGGGAGTTCAAGTGCCTTTGAAACTTTGATGGGGGAGGTGTCCAGCTTCTCTGGCCACCAAAGTGAGCAGCCCTATGTTGGCCATAGGCAGCAGCAAGGGAGAGATAACAGAACTGGGATGAGAGCCTGGTCCTGCCTGCTGGTGTCTTGAGGTCCTGCTGCCAGTGGGTGGGGGACAGTCTTTTCTAGGTAACAAGTCGCAAGAGGAAATGGCCTCAAGTTGTGCCAGGGGAGGTTTAGGCTGGATATCTGAGAAAATTCCTTCAACTAAAGAGTTGTCCAGCCCTGCCACAGGCTGCCCCAGGCAGTGGTGGAATATCCCTGGAGAAGACCTGTAGGTGTGGAACTTGGGGACATAGTTTAGTGGCAAGGCCATGTCAGACCCTCAGGACACAAGTGTGTCATTCACTGGATGGCAGCTGGCCCTGGGTGCCCTTCCTGAGACCTGACTGTGCCCTGACTTACAGAGCGGCCCTTGCATTACTCGGAGAAAGTTCTGCCCATCCTGCACTGCCTGGGCACAGAGAGTTACCTGGTGGTGAAGAAGCAGATGTCCATGGAGAACATGCTCCTCTACCTTGGTGAGAGGCAGGGACCATGGTCTGGGAAGGCAAGAATGGGATGGGATGAGGATTGAACACTGATGGGGATGCAGAGTGTGGAGGGAAGGGGATGGAGAAGGGGTTGGGAATGGGGAAGAGGATGGTATGAGATCCAAGTAGGCACCAGCTCAGTTAGCATGTGACTTGGAGTCCCCTGATATGGTGTCATGGCCAAGTGCTGTGCCCAGAGCAGTAGGGAAGCTGCTCCTGCCTGCCCTGCCTGGCCTGGGAGTTGAGGGGCAATGCCAGGATTCTGCAGCAGCTGGAAGGCTGCTGTGACAGGGGATGAGGGTCTGGCTGTGCCCTCCTTGGGGGGCCTGTCCCCCGTGGGGGGCTGGAGCTGCTCAGGCATGTGCTTCCAGCCAGCAGAGTGGGTGACTGCAAGCATGGCATGATGAAATTCCGGGAGGAGAGGAACCTGCTGGGGCTTGGGCTGAGCACTGGCTTCCATGATCGCTACTTCATCCTCAACCACTCCTGGCTGCGTCTCTACAAAGAAGTGCGGGTGAGCCCTGCCTTCCCCTTCTCCTTCTTCTCCTTCTTCTCCTTCTTCTCCTTCTTCTCCTTCTTCTCCTTCTTCTCCTTCTTCTCCTTCTTCTCCTTCTTCTCCTTCTTCTCCTTCTTCTCCTTCTTCTCCTTCTTCTCCTTCTCGTTATCCTTCTCGTTCTCGTTCTCCTTCTCGTTCTTCTTCTTCTCCTTCTCCTTCTCCTTCTCCTTCTCCTTCTCCTTCTCCTTCTCCTTCTCCTTCTCCTTCTCCTCGTCCTCCTCCTCCTCCTCCTCCTCCTCCTCCTCCTCCCCTTCCCCTTCCCCTTCCCCATCCCCATCCTGCCCTTCCCTGCCCTGCCACAATGTGGTTTTCTGGGGATTCCCTGAGGACACGGGACTCACGTGGGCTGACATTGCTCGATCAGTGCAGGCAGCAATGGGGTTGCCATGGCACAGGCAGCTCAGGCAGCCAAGGGCAGTGTGGGCAGTGCCAGAACTGGCCCCTGGAGAGCTGTGTCACCCAGACCTGGAGCAGATCCCACAGCTCCTGGTCAGTGCCAGGGCTGAGGAGGGACATGCTGGCATACTGGCTGTGCAGTGACAGCCCTTCTGTGCCCCCAGTTCCTGGTTGCCCTGATGTGACACTCCATTACCACTCCATTAGCACTCCATCCCTGTGCCCACCTGTGGGCATTGGGGGGCTGCAGGGAGGGGTCCCCCATCTCTGTTAACCCTTCTCCTCTGTTGAACAGAGCCTGAGGCAGCGGAGCCCCCCCTTGGAGAGCGTGAGTAGGGAGGGGAGCGGGGGGCTCAGCTGGGGTGCAGGGGCTCCCATGCCCTCTGCCCTTACAAGTCTGCCCAGGGTTGACCTCAGATCCCAAATCCAGGGTCAGTCCCAAATCCAATCCTGCAGCACACACGTGCCAATCACTGGAACTGTCCCTGGTGCTACCAGCTCTCCCCATATGGCCCTTCTGGCTTGTGGGTCCCGCGGTCCTTCACTCCGGGCAGCCAGAGCTGGGTCTGGGGTAGGGACCAGAGAGGATAGGGATAGGCTGAGCTGCCTCCCCATCCTGCAGGCATTGGATCGGGCTCTTGTAAGTCAACACTGCTTGCATGTGAACATGGATGGAGGGTCCCCAGTGTGGCACCTGCTTCATGGCAAGGCACAGCCAGCACTATAAGGGTCCTCATGCTGTGCCACAATGGCAGTGGGACACTTAGGAATGTGCTCTGGGCAGAGTGGATCCAGATCCACCACTGCCATGGCTGTGGCCATGATACTGAGGAGGGATATGAGGTGGGATCCCATGGGGAGTGCCTATTGCCAGACTCTCATTGAGACCCTGTCACAATGTGCAAGTGCTGCTCCCAGCTCAGGAGGCAACTGGCACTGGCTAGAGGGGACAGGCCATCTGTGTCCCTTTCCTGCTCCCTGTGGCCCTTGCCATGGGTGACAGACACTTGCTCTGCTCCATGCTGGTGACCCTCCTCCCTGTCACCACATCACTGCAGCTTTTCCTCCTGCTGGGGGAGGACCCTATCCCAGCACCAGTGGGGACTGTGCTGGGTGGGGATAGGTCTGGCAGCCACCAACCCAGTGCTGGTGCCCTGTTCCCCCAGAGTCACAAGCCAGAGAAGGAGTGGCCTGTCCGAAACCTGAAGGTCTACCTGGGCGTTAAAAAGAAGCTCCGACCCCCGACGTGGTGAGCAGCAAAGGGGTGGCCTGTGGTGCCGAGGGATGAGGATTGCCGTGGAGATGGGGACAGAGAAAATGACAGGGACAGTTTTGACTGCTGGACCCGTCCCCTGCTGGCCAGGCCTCCTGCCACCAGGTGTCAGAGCAGCCCTGTAGCTTGCTTTGCAGCCCAGTCCAACCAGCAGGGACTGTGCTGTCCCCGGCACTGTCCCCACCCTGTATTCGACACTGTGCCCACCTTGTCTTTCTCCCAAGCCCTGTTCCTGGCCCTGTCTCGGGGTGTGTTTGTGTGGATGAGGGGATTTGCAGAACTGGGGGAGGGTTTGTGGGGCTGGAGTGGGCAGTTGCAGGGATGGTGGGGGGTTTGCAGAGATGGGGATGGAAGGGATGAGAGGGGTTTGCTGGGGTACTTGGCCAGCAGAGGATGGCTGTGTGGGCTGTTGGGATTCATGTTTTCACTCCTCTCTTCCAGCTGGGGTTTTACAGTATTCTACGAAAATGAGAAGCACGAGAAGCAGCAATGGTGAGGGAAGGTGACACGGGATACTAAAGTTCTCCCTGGGACAGACAGACAGACACATGGCAGCTCTCTGGAGCCTTTGCCATGGCAGGGGGAGATGGGGAATCATAGAAATCATGAAACAATTTGGATGGGAAATGACCTTGAAGATCATGCAGTGGCACCCTCCTGACACTGGCAGGGATGTTAGATGTGTGGAGACAGCCTGGCTGAGCTCTCCTGGCCCCAGACAAGTTCCCCCTGAGGAACCTCTGTGGCTGTCCCCTTCATTCCCCCGGGGTCTCATGCAGAGCAGCAGCTGGGGTCTCTGGAGCAGGCAGGTGTCCCTGCAGTGGGCAGAGGGGACACCCTACTTGCCACCACCACCTCCTCTGGCTGCTGACACTGTTTCCACAGGTACCTGTGCTGTGACACCCAGGCTGACCTGCGGGAGTGGTTTGCCACCTTCCTTCAGGTGCAGGTAGGCAGAGGGCTGGATGATCCCTCCCTGTGGCACCCCCTGGGGGACAGCAGACACCCTTTGGGGTATCCAAGCATCCCTAAACACCAGCACCCCGGGGCAGAAGAGAGCTCCTGGGGTGGGTGTGTGCCTGGTGTCCCTGACTGTCCCCTCTGCCTGCAGAACGGGGGTGCCCTGTGGCCCTCGGAGCGTCGCAGGGCGCGGGTGGCGCGGCCGCAGCAGGATGCCAGGTTGGGTAACATCTCCCTCATCCCGCTGCGGGGCAATGAGAGCGAGATGAGGAACAGTGTGGCTGCTTTTGCTACTGACCCCCTAACTGTGAGTGATCTGGGGGCACTAGATGCTGCTCATGCAGGGCTGCATCCCCCCTGCATCACATGATGGGTGGGTCCTGGTCTCCAAACCTGGGTGGGGGATGTCGTGGTTCCCACTCCTGCTCCTGTTACTTATGTACTGCATCATCTCCAGTGGTGGATCTGGGAGGGCAAGCTGATCCTTTGGGGGCTGCTGGAGTCTCCTGGGTCCAGGGGGTTCCAAATCATGTGATGCAAAAGGAAAGGATGCTGCCATGCTCCTGATTTTTCCTCTAACAGGGTTGGGTTTTCTGTCCTGGTCACAGATCACCTCCCCATCCTGCTGTCTTGTCTGTCTGCAATAGCTGTCCTGCCCATTGAGTGTCCCTCAACCATGTGGGTGCTGTTGCTGGACTCTTGCCCAGCCACGAGGCTGGTGGTGGGACAGAGATGATCCCACTGCCTCCAAGCCCATGGCTTGGGCCCTCGTTGCTGTTATAAACCAGGGGACAGGGCTGTGCCAGGGAAATCCCCCACCAGCATCAGTTGGGCATCACCCAGTGAGTGCTCAGGGATGCCCCAAGGGCAGAGGGCAACATCTTTGCTGCCCTGGAACTCCTGCACAGGCTCAGGTTTATAACAAAGGGCTGTGGGGAAGGCTCCAGGGGCTTTGCTGTGGGCTATGCTTCACAGTGTGCTTGAGGTGGTGTGGTCTGGTGCAGGGGACCAGCACACCAGGGCTCCCAGGGGACAGTGGGTGTCACCCACAATGGGGCCAGCATGAGAGGAGGTTCTGGGACTGCAGTGGGGTGACCTGGGGCGACCATAGTTTCTCTTGCTGGGCATTTTCCCTGTGTCTCCCTGGGTGCTATGCTGCCAGTGATGTGCAGACACGGAGGAGGAGGAGGCTGAGGATGAAAGGTGATTTGTCTGCCCTTTGTCCCCAGCTTCTGCGGAACGTCTGAGCTGGAAAACTGACATGCCAGTGAGTTTCACCCTACCTGCCTGCCCTGTCCTGATCTGATGACAGCAGGAGCCAAGAGCTCTGTCTGTCCTATTGCCATCCTGGCCTGGGGACATGGCACGTGTCCCCAAAGGTGAAAAGGGGTTGGGAGTGCCTGCTGTCCCCTTTGCTGACACTTTGCTCTCCACTTGTGCCACAGGTTCATCTCCAAGTGGGGCCGCCCTCAGGGTCTCGTGCCAGCCCCGTACTCCGGCACCTGCCCGGGTCCTGTTGCCTCCAGAGCCTCCACTGGGCCGTCTCACCTTCCACTGTGGGGACCACGGGCAGCCAGGAGGGCAGATGGCAGCGAGGCCACCCCCACCCAGCAGAGCTGGGCTTGGGAGCTATTGCCACACAGCCCACAGGATGTCAGCCCTGACTCTGTGCCCCAGTGCCTTTGGCCACCGCTTCTTTTCCCAGCTCCAGGAGGAGAAGCAGAGCCTGGCTGGGAGCTGCAGTGGAGGGCATTTGTGTTTCCTCTTTCATCCCCTATTTTTAAGTCTTTCTCCTCTGAAGTGATAAGGCAGGTGGGAGCTGCCCTTCCTGTGGGATGCTGCACTAGCCTTTCTCATGGGATGCATGCCTGGCCCCAGGCACTGCCATCATCCTACTCCCATCACTCCTGGGGAAGGGTCCCCTCTGTGCTGGGTAGGGCAGGATGACAAGAGCCTCAGTATTCACCCACACTGGGGAGGAGTTGCCCCTGGTCTCTGTCCTCCACCCATCACGATGGAGATGGCAGGAGCAGCCCCTGTGTCCCACTGCCACCTCTTGACGATATTAAAGGTCTTAAGAAATGAAGTGGGAGTGTTCAGGTCTCTGCCAGCCACACAGGGCAGGGGGGGACACTGAGAGCTGGAAGTGCAGAGGGACAGTCCTGGATGCACCTGCTGCGTGGTTGCCAGAGGATGAGTGCCATGGGGAAGGCAGTGAGCTGCCTTTTTGGGAACAGACCAGTGGCACCCCAGTCCAACAATCCTCTGCTGTGATTGCTGAGCCTTGCCAGTGCCAGGGGTGGGTGGGAGCTGCCAAGAAACACGTATCCAGGTGTGTTTCAGGGCCTGGCCCTTGCAGTGTGAGGCACAATGGGCATTTCAGCCTGGGAGCCGTCTCTTTGGATCATGGCAGCCTTAGGAACTCCTCCCCATAGCCCGTGGCTGATCCTGTGTGCTGCTGCTGCCTGCCAGTGCTTGTGACCTTGGCACTTGCCATGGAAACCCTTTGAGCTTCATCTCACAGCCATCGTGGTGGGGAACATCACAGTGAGTGGTGGAAGGTAGCTGGAACTCTGCTTTCCCTGGTTTCCAGGGATGTGGAATCCCCACAGATGTGGGGATGCAGGGCTGATGGGAGGCAGGGGTGCTGGTCCCCAGGGATGGAGGGATGCAGGGATAACTGCAGGGCTGGAGCATCACTCCCTGTTCGTTGTCTGTGGCAGCCCTGGGTGGGGGTGTCCCACGCCCCCTCCTCACGCTGAGCCACCACAGGGGCTGTGGGTGAGTCATGCGTGGGAGCAGGAGGGCTGTCAATCACCTGCAGGCGCTGCCAGGCTGCAGGGTGGTGGCAGCGGGGCTGGCACTGTCACCTGCACTGCTGCAAGGGCTGGTGGAGCCACTAAGAGGGAGACAGGCAAGGGACCTGTGTGCCCCTGAAAACAGCACCCTGCAAGCCTCAGTTACACCAGTGTGTGGCTCAGGCCCCTCATTGTTGTGGCAGGCTGAGGGGAAGGGCAGGAGAGCCTTCAGCACCCCTGGTTTCATGACCTCTCTCCCATTCTGCTGTGCCAGGTTGCTCCATGGGGCTGTTAGTGCCCAGGACTCTGTGGGCCAGAAGCAGATGCCTGGCACCAAACCCCAGGGATGTGCCAAGAAATAACCATTAGTGCTCAGCATTGTTGGATATCCACTCACTCATCCATCCATCCATCCATCCATCCATCCATCCATCCATCCATCCATCCATCCATCCATCCATCCATCCATCCATCCATCCATCCCCACCTCTGTCTCTCCCCTGCCCCATCACCATTCCCTCAATTCACACCCTCCTTCAGCAGCCTACCTGTCTCTCTGGCCATGAAACTGTTCCTCTTACCCTCTTTCCCAGTCTTTCACCACTAGGATGTCCAAACTCTTCATCTTGCCCTGCTCCAGGAGCTGAACAAACTCTGCAGCTCCCAACCAGCCAAGCTTCCGGCCAAGGCTGGCTCTGCCCTCCCTGCACCCCTCACCAGACCAGGGGCAGAGTGTGGGGGCAGCAGGGGGATGCTGGGGGCACTTCTGGATCCCATGAGCATGAGATTTGGGGTTCCCTTCATCTCTAACCACATTTTTTGGGGAAGGGATCAATAGGGAGCTGCTGGTGGCACACTTGAGGAAAACTGGGAGTGGGCAGGAGGGATGCAGGGTGCTGGCAACCCCTGGATCCCATAAGCATGAGGTTTGGGGTTCCCCTCACCTTCACACTTTTCTGGGGCAAGAGCTGGGCAGTGAGCTCCTAAGAGCCCATCTGAGAGCAGCCAGGCTGCAGTGATGATCACTGGGGACCTCCTGCCTTGCTGTCCTAGAGCCCAGCCAAGACAGGAGGGGCCAGGGCACTGTGCACTGAGCTGGTGCAGCATTGCCCTGTGGAGAGGTGGATCCATCCAGGAGCAGCATGGATCAGGCCTCTCTCCAGCTCTCACTATTCATAGTGCTGCGGAGGCAGTGCCATGTGACACCGCACATCGGCAAGTGATTAATTGCAGAGACATTTACAAACAACTTAATAAACTGACATGGGGGGGTTGGGCGTGTGAGGGTGTCTGCTGGCTTCTCCACGAGCACAGGCTGGGACTCAGCTGGGACCACAGCCTGTTCCTGGGGTGCTGGAGCCCTTGGCAGTGTCCCTGTCCTTGCCCGTGGTCCGCTGCTGGTGGTGGCATCGGTGACCTTGTGCACCAGACATGCAGATTAGATGGATGCCAGACTCGAGTCACGGTCATGGTGCCACCAAGGACAATGCTGCCATTCCCGAGGTGCTGCCTGCCCTGAGTGCTGCCTTTCCTGGCTATTGTGTCTTGTGGTGGGGACACACCACATTCACCGTCCTCATCTCCTGAGGAGGAGCCAGGAGGTGGCTGGACAGCCCAGAATAATGCCACAATCACCCCGTGGCACCAGTACAGGTTGTCCCCAGGGGTTCTGCTCTGCATCCCACACCCACAGCAGCTCTGTGTCCCGCTGAATGGCTCCTGCCCCTGCACTCCCCCTCCCCCCTCAGTAATGAACTCAGCAGATTATCAGGTCCTGGGTTATTGCAGAGCAGCCACACTCCAGCAGACTTTAAACTAGTCATTATTTCATCAACAGCCCCATTAAACTGTCACTGGCTTTTTCCAGCCTTTTCCCCATAATTTTCCCCTTTCCCTTGCCTCCTGCCTTTTCTCCATCTATGCTTTTTTTGTCAGAGCATGTGGCTGCCAACACACTCAGGATGCTCTCAGGGGGTTCACCTCACCCCTCAGCTATCAGTTTACCCACCCAGAAAATGGGATCAGGCTGGGGAAGGGTTTGAGGAAATCTACCACTCCCCAGACTGACACAGGAACCTCCCTCCCCCTGCTCCATTCCACTTTCAGCCTGGCCCAGTGATGGAAAACGTCTCTGGATGTTGGGGAAGGGAGAGAAGAGCCCATGGGAGGGCTTTAAAAGCAGAAAGTGAAGGGGCAGAGGAAAGGCCCAGCTTGCCTGAAGCTTTTTATTCTTCACAGTGCCCTCTCCCCTCCCCCTACTCTGTCCACTCCCAACTTCCCTCCTGGCAGTGCCCTCTCACTTTAATAAGAAAAATGAAGGAAATTTAAATAGCCAGGTAAATGTTGGGCTGGTGTGGGGGGCAGGAAAGGCTGCAGAGATGGATTGTGCCTAGGAGGGTCCCATGGGATGGGGCATCTGCCTCTCCCAGCTCCGGTGGGGTGCTGGCAGTGCCAGGGACTCGATGCCACATTGCAGGTGATAGATGTTGGGAGCTCGGTGTCTTGGGAGAATGGGGAAGGTGTTTAGGAAGAGATGTTTGCCCTTGGCTTTGCATGGCCAGGGCTGGCCAAGGAGACATGACTAAAGCAAGATGGTGATGGGTGGCAGAGATGGGAGCCAGACTGGGATTTCCCTGGCCAGGGGGACCTTCCCAGTGGGACCAGTGGGCACAGCCAGCTGCCAGCCTTCTTCCCAGCAGAGGCCAGTGGTGCCATTGCATCCCAGAGCATGTGGGCCTGGCATGTGAACAAGGATGCTCTGGCTGATGGCTGTTTATCCATCACTGTCACAGCACTGGCTCAGATGAGGATCTGGGTTTGTCTTTCTCCATTAAGTAGATGTTAATTTGCATTTATTTAAAAATAACAGAGCTTTCAATCTCTTTATTAACATCGCAGCAGCAATGCTTCTGGGTTGTCAGCCCAGAGATATTCCTGATGCATCCCTGCCCAGGGCTGGGCACAGAGCCCAGCTAGGATCCCCTGGAGCCAGGATCCCCAGGGAGATGTGTGCAATGTGGGACAGGCAGATACATAGAATTGCTGAGTTGTCAACATGCTGGCTGCTGCCTGTCCCCTGGGTGACAGCCCTGTTCCCCCCTGTGCTCCAAGAATTCTAGGGGTGGGGAGAAACAGGGATGAGATTTTCAGGGATGGTGGGGGGACTCAGGGTCCCTGTGGGCTATAGAAGGGATCTGAATAATCTCTGGAGCCTTCCTGGGGCATCCTTCCCCAGGTGAAGGCTCAGAGCTGCTCCCTGAGCTACAGACAAGACCCCAGCAGGTTCTGCAAGTGAAGGCAGTGAAATCCCTATGGAATCAGTCTTTAGGAGCCCTGTGGCTAATGACCACAGTGCTCCAGGCAGTTCCATGGATGTGCCACATGTCCTGCAGGCTGGGCACCCATCCCCTACCCAGCCCTGCACCCTGGTGCATCAGACATGGGTGCAGCTGCAGAGGAGCAGGCACAGCTCTGCCCATCCACGAGTCTGGTTCAGCAGGACTCCAAAATAAATCTCAGTTTGCCCTTGTTCCACCTGCTGGGAGATTCCCAAGGAGCCCATTTTGGGCTGTGACTCCAGATGTGTGCATGAGCATGCTGTATGCTTTCCAGATGTGTGTATGGCATGCCTGGATCTGCAATTCCATGCACGACCATGCCTCCAAACACACTCATACAGGCTCGGGTGCACACATGAGTATTTCTCCCACCTAAATTCGTACCCAGGTGAGCAGCAGCTCCATGCACATGTGGCCCTGAATGATGTCACCCCACTTCCACGTGGGCTGCCACTGAAATAGCAAAGAGCTTTGGCTTATTGAAGGCAAGGGAGATGGCAAACCTCACTGTCTTGAGCGTTCATGGAGGCCAGGCCTTGAATCAAAGGAAAAAAATATTAAAGGAAAAATAAAACAGCAGCAACAACAACAATAAACCAAAAAAACCCCAAACCAAAACAAAAATCTACAAAAAATAAAACAAAAACCAAAAAACCCAAACCAAAACAAATTACAAAATCAAGAAAAATAATAAAATAAAGGGAAACAATAAAATATGCAAAGGTAAATCTAAAAAATCCCTGAGACTTTGTATATAAAAAAAATAAACACAGGGAAAAAAAAAAAAAAGCTCTTTGAGGAGAATCACTTCAAATTGGCTATTTATCGGCGCAGCATCCCGCCGGGAGGTTTCCATGGCTACCTGGCAGCCAGAGCCGGGCCAGCAGCGTGCCAGCCCCATGTGCCTCCCTCCCAGCGCGTCCCCGCCGTCCCCCCGGGCACCAAGCTCTGTGCTGCCCGATGCTGCTGCCGAGCCAACACCACCAGCCCCAGCCCCGCCCTGGGGCGCTGCCCTGGGGGCCAGATCCCGAGGATTGGCTCCCGCCTGGTGGGATGCTCAGGCTGGCACTGGAGGCGCGGTGGGAGCGGGGTGTCCTTGCAGAACCCCCTGTGCAGGTCGGGAGCAGAGCTGAGCCCCCGTCTGGGAGGGATGGATGCCTCAAGGCACTTTGCTCCCCAGAGGAGCACTGAGTTCCCCCCTTACCTCTGGAAGTCTCATCCCTGCTTCTGCCCACCCCAAGAAGCCCTGGAGCACAAAGGGGAGTGCAGAGGACATGCTATCAGCACCTGGAGGAGCTGAGCTCTCCCCTTCCCTCTCACCAGCCATGGTTTGGGACAGGAGGTTGGGAAACCTTTGGGAAGAGGCTTTTGAAGCCTCATGCTATCCCATGCTGCTAGATTTGGAGGGATAATGTGCTAGAGAGCTCCCATGATGGTCAGCGCTCGCATGGATCCCTTCCATGACCCTGAAGGACCATCCCAAAGGCAGCCTCTCTCCTTGGGGCCCCCATTTCCCTTCTGGGTATGCCCATGGGCCATGACAAGGGGACACTGATTGATCCTGACCCCTGCTGAAGGTGCAGGGACACTTCTCATCTGCCCCACCACTGTTGGAAGGCAGAACACTGGGACATCTCTTGTCAGGAACAAGGAGCTCCATCCTGCTCTTCCTGTGTCCTGCTCTGGTTCCTGCCCTGTTCCCTGTCTCCCACTCATCTGCCACCCATCCTGGGGGCGTGAGAGTGTTGGGTGCAAAGGAAAAGCCCCTCCACTCCCCCTATCAGGGATAGGCCCCTGCCTCTGGGTGATGGGAATGGGAGGAGGGCATTTGAGAATTCTGGGCTCAGTCTGCACCCCAGTGCCACCCTGAGACTGGCTGCCTTGGTGCCCCCATGCCTGCTTCCACAGGCAGCAGTGTGAGGGCTGGGAAGGGCTCAGGGGTGATAACAGGGATCTCCAAAACCTTGAGCATCTTTGGAATGAGGAATCAGTGGAGGGGTTCAGGTCTGGGTCCTTGGTATGGGGGAGGACTGTGGGGATGATACCTGGGCTGTGGTACCTGGCAGAGCCCTGGGAGCATCCTTATGGCTCCTGACAGTTCCCAGGACCAGGGGCTGATCCTGCAGCCCTGCTTCAATCCCTGTTTGCCACTGCCTGTGTGCTGAGTGTCACCCCTGGCATAGCCCAGGTAGGGAAGCTGCCAGCTGGAGAAAGGCACTGCAGGGATATTTTCCCATACTTTGGGCTCAGGGACACATCATACTATGGGAGGATGGAAATATTTGAGGTGCAATGAAGAGTGAGGTTGGAAAGTGGGGGCAGAGTGTCCCCCATGCCCCTTGGTGTCCATGAGCACCTCATTCTCCTGGCTCAGCACTGGGAAGGTCACCTGCATGATGTCCTGAGTGTGACAGGGCCAGCGGGTCCCTGTCCCCTCCCGCAGCCAGCTGACAGCTGTGACCAGGCAGGGGACACTGGCAGAGGCTGGAGGGCAGATTCAGGTGCTGGAGGGGCTGCAGGAGCTGTCCCCAGCCTCCCTCCCACTGCCCTGCCAATCCCAGGGGCCTGTGGGATCCCAATCCTGAGGGACCTGTGGGTGGGGGGGCTATAGGCTGGGGATGCTGCTGAGATCAGCTTATGATGGTGTGAAACAACCCTGAGACTGACTCAGGTCTCTTCCTTCTCCCTTTTCCCTTCCCCTTCCCTTTTCCCTTCTTTTTCCTCTTTCCTCTTCCTCTTTCCTTTTCCCTTCCCCCTCTCCCCTTCACCTTCTTTCCCCTTCTTTGCCTTTTTCCCCCCTTCTCCCTCCCCATTTTCCCTTTTTCCTTCCCCCTTCCCTTCTTTTCCCTTCACCACCCTTCTTTTTCCTCTTCTTTCCCTTTCTCTCTCCAAACCCCATTTCCAAAGCCAAGGAAAGCCCTTGCCTCCTCAAGGAACTACCCAAGGAGCTCCTCAAGGAGCTACCCAAGCTCCTTCCTGTGCTGTTCAGAAGCTCCATCCCAGCTCCAGCACCTTCCTAGACAGCACCACCAAACCTGGATGGCTGCAGCATGGGATGGCCTGGCACTGGTGACAGCATTGCCCCAGTGTGGGATGTGGTGGCCCCAAACAGCTCCTGGGACACCCATCCCCACCCCAAAATACACACAGGGTGTTTCTCTCTGTTCTGCCCCAATCACAGGTGAGCTGTTGGACCTCTGGACACAAGGAATAATTTTCTGGTTCACTGTGAATTTATGTCCTTTTGGTTTTTTTTTTTATTGAGAACATCTTGTACCGACGTTGCAATAAAAACAAGGCTCCAGGTTCCTCTGTGTGTTTTTTTTTCTGTTCTTTATCTGTTCCCAGGATAAATGTCAATGGAAATGGAAAAGCTTTTCTCTGTTTTGCTATTTTCTCTCCCTGAAAGACTCTTCAGGTTTATGAGGGAAAATGGTGGAAAAATCAGAAAGAGGAAAAAATATCCCCAAAACTTGCTGAAATGGAACTTTCTCATGGAGATGCCTATGTGCATGGCAGGACCAAGAGGGATTAAACAGATATGTAGACATGGCACTTGTGGATGTATTTTAGTGGTGGGCTTGGCAGTGGTGGGGAGCTGCTGGACTTGGTGGTCTTTGAGGGCTTTTCCAACCTTAACGATTCTGTGATTCCATGATTCAAGGTAGGAAAGTGACTCAGACCATCCCAGGAAGCTGGATTGGGAGTCTTCAGAGGAAGGGGAGTATCTCCCTGCATGCACAGCAAGAGAGCTCACAGCTCTGGTGTGATGCAGAGCGCATTTCTAGGGAAGGTATTCAAGGTGCAAATTGCTTTGTATCAGCAAATACATCTCCATTAGCACTGGAATTGGTATCCTGCACAATACGTGCTCGAGGACAAAGCCTGCCTATTCAGAGCCCACAGAATTCAATCATCTTGCTGAGGAGTATCAGCAGAAAGCAAAGCAAGGCTCGTTTCGCATTCACGCCACAAATATCGGCATGAGCCCACGGAGATGGAACGCTGCCTACGGAACCTGGCACCGCTTCTCTCTCCCAGCAGTAAATAAAGACATGCAGCCCATGCTAGTGCCCAGTGCAGGATCCCCAGCAGCTCCAGCAAAGAGAAACAAGTGAGATTTTTAGGAGATAATGTGATATTTGTAGGCGACACTGTGTCAGGATTCTGACTGTCATGTCTCCCAGGACCCGCTGCCTCTGGCCAGGAGGTCAGGCTGAGCTGCCCCTCTCAGGTGCACCTGGAGAAGGGTTCTGGGAGGATCTCCCTGGCCATCACTGGGGCCTCACTCCTGTCAGATGGATCAGTTAAGCCCTGGTCTGAGCAGCTTTGTGCAGGAGATGCCACCAGGAATGCCCATGCTCTGTAGCAGCTCTCGGGGTCTCTAGCTGGTCAGAGTGACCCTGAGATGTGTTAGAAACTGGGCTGTTTTCCCAGCCCAGTTCTTGAACAAGGAGTCAGAGCTCTTAATTTCTCATTCTCAAGGTTGTTTATTGTATCTTATCTATAACATTCTTTCTCCTGCCTGCCAAGGTCTGCCCAGCAGGTCAGACAGAGGCATGGCTTCTGCACTCTGCCTCCCATGGGGTGGTGTTATCTTTTTAAACCAAAAACTACATGTACAATATTTACAATTACTTCCCAATACCTATCACCTATGTTAGACAGTGAGTTTCTACTCTAGCCAATCTAAAAGTGTCAACATCACAGCAGAAGATGGAGTCTAGGAAGAAGAAAGAAGAGGGACGGGGCACACCCAAATTTCTCCATCTTGGGACCCTGAGCCCACATTCTAAAAACCTCAAAAATCTATTTTTCACCCCGTGACAAACAAACTATTATTCTACTTAAACTTTTGTGGCTTGTAAATCCTCATATAAGGTTGGTCATTTTTTCCATGCGTGAAGATCAAAGGCACAGGGGTCTTGGGCTCTGTGCCAAGGTCTCTGAGCCCCCTTGGCAAGGTCTTGAGTCCTCCAGGACAGCCAGAGGAATTTCCTGGATTCCAACACATCCAGTGATGCCCACCCAGCAATATCCACGCAGCAATGCCCACCCAGAAATGCCCTGTGTTCTTCCAAGCATGAATTAGCAGGATTTATTAAAAAAACCCCCAAAAAACAAAACAAAAATCAACCTCAAACTGAGCATTTAAATTAAACACACCAAAACATTCCAGGGGGGTTTTTCCGATTCCTAGCCTCCATGACACCCCTGGGACTTCACACACTGTGCTGCCATTTGCAGGAGGACTCTAAGAAGCTTCTTGGATATGGGGCAGAGTTTTCTCTTGAGGAGAAAATAGTACAGGCAGATGTGGAGCTGAGAAAACCACGTCTCTTAAATACCAGGAATGACATTTGGAGAGGGGAATGAGAAGGGAGAGAGCTAGGCATCACACTGGCACCATGGAGGGAGTCCCAGGGGGTTTGGAGCATGTGGGATGGTGGGAATCCATGTGGATGTGGCACTTGGGTCCATAGTGTGGTGGAGGGCTTGTCAGTGGTGGCGAATGGTTGGACTTTATGGTCCCAAATGGCTTTTCCCACACAAATTCCGTGATTCCATGGTAATATGCAAACGTGACAGTCCTTGCCCGGCATCTGGAGATGGATGGTTCCTTCTGGTGGTCTTTGCACCCACATCTGCTCTGATCTTCTCAGCTGCTTCTGTCTGGGGACCACTGCAAGACAAAAACATCCCTTGGGGAATAAGAGGGGCCGGGATAAACAGGCATGGAACCAGCTTTTCTGGAAAGGAGGGGACTCCTTGTAGATTACAAGGTGATGGGGGTTAGCAGGGTGTGGGATGGCCCATATGTGGCAGCCACCCTGCTCCCACCATCCACTACTGCCACTGCAGTGTTGGGAACAACTTGGCCACCTTGGTGGGAGGAGATGGATGAGTGCTGGAATGGCTCCCAGTCCTCAGGGCACCCCATGGTGCCCCACAGCAGGTTCTCCCCCTAAAAGAATGAAGGATATGATGAAAACCTATCTTTAAGTCATTAAATCTGAGGCTCAGGGTGGAAATAGGGGTTAGATTAAAGTGATGGTCCTTAAAATAATCTCAAATTAGTCCCAGCTCTACTCTCAGCTCTTGGGGGAAAATTTGGGAAAGTAATTGCAGCTCTGGGCCTCAGTTTCCCCTTGCAGATAACAAAGTCAGAGGATCTTGTGTAACTGATACTCTGCCTATATCTGTAGGCCATGAGGATATTAATTCTGGTGAATTTGACAGGAACTGATGTGATTTGAGTGCTAATCCCTTAATATCTATTGCTGCTCTGACGTCCCAGCTGGTGGATCCACAATGACTTTAAAGCACATTCCTCCCTTCTCCCCACAGGCAAATGATGCTGGAGAGATGGAGGTCTGCAAGGCTAGTGAAGAGCAACCCAAATAGCTCTTTTTGGTGCAAAATCTCAACACACTAAGCCAAGTTCCCAGTTTGGGAGCGTGGTTTGGGCCTGTGGTGCAGCACACAGCATGAGGAGACAGTGCAGAGGATGCAGGTACCTACAGAGGGGTGCAGTGGAGCCTGCAGACCCCAGACATGCTCCTGGATTCACCTGTGTGCCTGTGCTGGCTGAGAACAAAAGTCCATGGCTCCGTGCTGCCAGCAGCCCAGAGATGCTGAGAGCAAAGGAAAGAGCAGGGAAAAGAGCAGGACAAAGGCACACACTCTGCAGTGTGATCACCATGCTGGAAAGAAGGGATGGAATTGAGGGGGACCTGGACAGGCTGAAGAGGGAATACTGTGCCAGCCTCATGAAATTCAACAAGGTAAGTCAAGGTCTTGCACCTGGCTTGGAGTATTCCCAAGCACAAACACAGAATGGGTGGAGAATGGATTGAGAGCAGCTCTGAGGAGAAAGACTTGAGTGTTGAAAAGCTCAGGATGCCCTGGTCATGTGCACTGACAGCCCAGACACCCCCTGTGCCCTGGGCTGGTCCCAGGAGTGTGGGCAGCAGGCAAGGAAGGGATTCTGCTCTGCTCTGCTCTGGTGAGACCTGTCCTGCAGAGCTGCTTCCAGCTCTGGGGCCCAGCATCAGAAGGACACGAACCTGATGGAGGGAGTCCAGAGGATGCTGTGGAGATGCTCTGAGGGCTGGAGCACATCTGCTGTGGGCATCCCTCTTATGGCTGAGAGAGTTGGGAGTGTTAAACCTGGAGAAGAGAAGGCTATGGGGAAACATTGGAGCCCCTTCCATTAGCTCTGTTGCCTAACAGAGCTCCAAGGGAGCTGGGGAGGGTTGTTGGACAATGGCCTGGAGTGACAGGACAATAGGGAATGGCTTTAGTGTGACAGACAGTAGGATTAGATAGGATACTGGGAAGAAATTCTTGGCTGTGAGGGTGGTGAGACCCTGGCACAGGCTGCCCAGAAAAGCAGTGACTGCCCCATCCCTGGAAGCATTCAAGGCCAGACTGGGTGGGGCTTGCAGACACTTGGTCTAGTGGAAAATGTCCCTGCCCATGGCAGCGGAGTGGAAATGGAGGAGCTTCAAATGTCCCTTCCAGCCCAAACCATTCAGTGGTTCTGTGATCCTGAGTTAAGACCTTCATCAGCTGGATGATCTCCTCACAGTCTTTGTCCAGGACCTGGTCCCTAGGAGCTTCCCTTTTTGTCTCTAGTGCTTGCACTGGAGGAAGCCGAAATGCTTAAAATATCTTTAAAAGCTCAGGTTGCTGATGCTCCTTCTTGATTCCCTCCCCTTGTGCCAGGAGGTTTCACAGAAACCTCTGACCTGAATTCAGTGTAGGATGGGTGTCCTTCCCCAGGGTCCCTCTTGGGAATGTAACATCCATGCGTGGGGTCATTGCCTGGAGAGCACAGGCAGTGCTGGCACTGCAGTGACTTTTATCCTTCTCCAGGCACCCTCTGACAATGTCCCACCCTGCTGACCCCTCTGACACTGTCCCACCCTGCTGGCAGCTCACACTGCCAGACTCCAGCCCACGGGGCCCAGGACAGGAGAGCAGCAGGTTCAAGCTGGAGACCACCCATGTGGCTGGGACTGTTTGCAGGGTGTCCACTATCTGGCAGGGACCTGTTTGTGGTCCAATGCTGCCCTATATGATAAAATCACAGAACCATGATTTGGAAAATCCCTCTGAGACCACTGAATCCAACCATTTTCCAGCACTGCCAAGCCCACCACTAAACCATGTCCCCAAGTATCACACTTACATGGCTTTTAAATCCCCACAAGCATGGTGCCTGCAGCGTTTGACAACAGTATTGGGGAAGAAATTGTCCCGAATACCAAATCCAAACCTCTCCTGAAAAACTTGAGGCCATCTCCCTTACAGAAGAGGAAATATATTGCTCAGTGCTGCTTAGTGCCCTCGGGAAAGCAATTCACCTGTGGTCCAAATGTTGCCTAGTGCAGCTTATTGCCCCTGGGACAGGAACCTGTGGGACCGGTGCTGCTCAGTACCTCTGGGACAGGGACAGATGGGAACACTGCTGCCCAGTGCTGCCGATGCCACCGGGGCAATAACAGCGCACGGCAGACGGGGCTTGCGCTCCCAGCAGGGCCGGAGGGGCGAGCGGGGAGGGCAGGTCCCGCGGGCGCTCCGAGACAAAGGCGGGCGCTCCCCGGCGCGGCGCGGCGCACGGGCGAGGCCGGGCGCGGCGCGGGTTGGGCGGCGGCGGGCGGCAGGTGCGGCCCCTCCGGCCCCTCCGGGCCCTCCGCCGAGCGGCGCGGCCCCCGCCCAGCCCCGCGGAGCCGCAGCAGCGCCGTCAATCAGCGTCGCCCCCGCTCCGTCCTCCCCTCCCGCACGCCTCGGCGCGCTGCATCGGGCTCGGTGACAGCAGCGAGCTGAGCGCGGCGGGAGGCTCCGCTCGCAGCCGGCACCGAGAAGCGGGCGCGGCGGCGGCGGGGCTGGGAGGGCTGCCGAAGCATGCGGAGCCATGGGCCAGGGCTGCGGACACTCCATTCTCTGCCGGAGCCAGCCGTACCAGGCGGCCGCATCTGACATGTGAGTTCCCTCCCGCCGGCACCGGGGATGGGGGACCACGCCAAGAGGGAGGGATGCTCTGGGAGTAATGCCGGGCAGAGGAGCGAAGGAGACGTCAGGGACGCAGGAAAAAGTTCCTCCTGCCTGACAGCTGTCAGGGAGGGGGTGGCAAGGAAATGACAAGAGACTGCGACCCCTCCCTGTTCCCCACTCGCCACCTCTGTTAGCCCCGGGGCAGGTCATCGCCGGTGTTTCTGTGCCAGAGGGCTGGTGTGAACTGAATCTCCCGGTCTCCCCATCACCCTCATCCCATAATGATTCCCTGCAAAGGTAGAAGGCTCCTGGCCCAGTGGTGGGCCGCAGGGGGGCCCGGGTGACTTTGTGAAATTCAGGTCAGCCTTCTGAATTGTGGTTTCGGCAGCTTCACACAAGGCAAGAGAAGCCAGCCCCTGCACAGCCACCCGCTCACCAAACAGATTTGGGGGTCCCAGTGTCACAGTGCCTGTCTGTGTAAGGCCAGGTGGGGATGGGGCTCCCGGGGTCACGGTGGTCTCCTGCTGCAGCGGGCACAGCAGGCTTTGTGTGACAGCGTGGGTGACCTTGCTGAGGGATGACAGTGCTCCCTGGAAGCAGGGAAGGGCGATACTCTGGAGAGCCCACGTGGCAAGAGGGGCAGCTTGCAGTGTGTGGATCCCCAGTGCCCAGAGGCTTGGCGGGGCTGGCAGAGCCCCCCGTGTCCGTGCACCCCCGTGTGCAGCGCTGGCTGTGCCGCAGCTGCTGGGAAGCAGGATGTGCGTGGATGTTCACAGTGCATGG
Organism: Zonotrichia leucophrys gambelii; assembly: GCF_028769735.1. NCBI lineage: Eukaryota > Metazoa > Chordata > Aves > Passeriformes > Passerellidae > Zonotrichia > Zonotrichia leucophrys. Next base: position 101,176,691 of record NC_088169.1, read on the forward strand.
GTGCTCTGGGCACCAAGGATCTGGGGTGCTCCCAATCCCTCCTCCCCCTGCTCCAGTGGGAGCAGATCCCACATTTTGAAAAGCCCTCTGGGAGGTTGGGCTGGACCACAGGAAGAAATGCAGGTCTAGGGCAGAAAGGAGGAAGGCTTCTCAGTGCTGGATTCCTTTGTTTGACAGTGCCAGCTCCACATGCTTGGGCTCTGGCCGAACTGCCTGGCTCAGCCTCTCACACTAGGACCACCAGAAGCAGGAGGGACTGGAATGTGCCCAGGAGCAGCCTGGGCTCTCCTGGAGCAGGTGCTTTAGGTGATGGCAGGACTGTTGGGGTGCAGGGAAGCTTCCATCCACTCCTGCTCCAGTGCTACACATTTCCCTCACCGAATTTTCACACCTTTATGAGTTGACCTTTGGGTGAGAACCTTCTCCCTCTCCACTGAAAACACCCTCCAGCATCTCTCTTGCCTACATGCAATGTGTGCCTTGGATCTGTTTTCTCAAGGCCCCAATAGGTGCTGATCCTCCCACGCTTCCGTGGGTGCTGGGTCTGTCTCTGCAGGCAGCATCCTTCCCCCAGCTCTCCTGGCTCACTCCCTGGTGCTGTGTGTGCTTTGTTCCCTGCAGAGATCCTTCCCTGGTGCTGCCTGAACACGTGCACGTGTCCTTTTCTTTAAGCAAAACACACAAAGGTCTTGAAATGCCATGCGAGCCCCATGTTCCCTCCTGCCTCTGCTGCTGCTGTTTAAAGGCTTTTTAAAAAAAAGTAAATGACAGAAAAGCTTGGTGTAGCAGGGCTGGCTGTGCCCAGGTGGGAATTGGCAGGCAAGGTGGGAATGGTGAGTCCAGCTGCTTCACCCTTTTAACATGGGATATGTCCTTCATATTTGTCCCTGCTCCTGTGAACCCCACGGGGTACAGAGAGGTGGAAAAGCTTCCCAGGAGTTGCCAGAGGATGATGTCCTCGGCCCTGCAGTGCTCCCTGGAGGGGCTGCAGTGTGAGGCTGGTTGTGGGGAGGGTGCTGCTGCTCCCTGCCTCCCCTCCAGTCCTGCTCTGTTCCATGGGCTGCCAGTGCTGCTGGGGCTGGCATCCAGAGGTGGCCCAGCTCTCCCATGTGCATGGTGCATTTTTTTTTTGCAAGGGGATGCAGGTGCAGCATTATCCAGGTCACGTTTTAACCCATTTCCTCCCTTTCTCCTGCCGGGATGTGTGCTCCCAGGTGGGTGGACGCTGACCTGGTTAGAGGTGGGTGGGGTGCCAGGGTGCCTGGAGCTGCTGCTTTCACAGCATCTGACAGCAGCCGGGGCTGGGGAAGCAGCTACTGAGCTCTGCAGATGGAAAACACAGAGGAAGAGATGCAGCTCTGAGCATCCCTGCGGGAAGGATCCAGCTCAGCGGAGGCTGGGAGGGGTCAGGGCTTCCTTCAGGGCACAACACTGTCTGGGACACAGGGAGCATGAGCTCAGCTGTCCTTTGGAAGCCTTGGAGCACCTGCAAACCCCTTGGAGAACCCCAAGGTTCTGGTGCCCAGACCCTTCATGGTTATTGCTGGTCCCTGGGCTGCATGTGTAAAATGCCATGGAAAATGCCCACCCCATCACTCCATTGTCCTGGCAGTCTGGCTGGATGGCTCTGCTCCCCCTCCAGGCACTGCTCCTCAGGGAAAGGGGTTCAGTGGAAGGAGGTTAACCTGGTCCCCCATTGTTGCGGTTCTTAGGTGAGGTTCTCCAGGTTTTTCAAAGCCTCAGGCTCTTCCTGCATTTGTAGCTGGGGCTCTTCAGGATCACCCAATCACCCACCTGCCTGTGCACCCACCCTGGAGCCTGGAGGTGCCTGGCAGGGAAATAGAGGGAAAACTCCTGGTTGCAAGCTCCCTGCATTCTGCATATGCCAGGAGCTTCCCAGCACCCTGCTCCTATCCATGGGAGGTCTCCAGGGGGAGTGAGGAATTTCCCCTCCGTCACCCCAGGGCATCTCCCAGAGAATCTCCAGCTTCTGAATATCCAGTTGCTTGGAAGTGATGGGATCTGGGCCAGATTCTGGCTCTGTTAGTGAGGATCCTCACCAGGTGTGCCCTGGCCATCATCTGCAGCAGAGCCTTGCTCATCCCCTGTGAGCTGAGCTGCTCTGGGGGCTCTAGGGGGCTGAACATCCATCTAGGGATGAATACAGCATTCCCTGGGGGCAGCAGTGGATGCAGCAGCAGTTTCTGGGAATCCCTCTTTCCTCCTGCTGCCCTCTGACCCTGGTCATTGCTTTTGTCTCATTGCCAGCTCCCACGTGGCTCAGTGGGAGCTGTGCTGGGCTCAGAAATGCCAGCAGGGCCTGGAGCTGCCTGGGAGTCTCTGCATGTCCAGCTTTCTCCTGGAGTGAGCTGGATAGGGAGTGTTGGGAGAGGCTTTGTTTGCTGCCATGGCTCCATCTGCACAGCAGCAGCAGGGTCAGGCAGTGCAGAGGCTGCTGAGCGGGCAGCAGGCAGCCTGAGCTTGGCTTCTCCCAACCCAGGTGTCAGGGGTGGGTGGAGGGTCTCACCTGCCTTAGCAGTGGGAGATGACAGCAAGATTTGATGTGTCAGGGGTTGGAGCCTGAATTGTGGGATGATTGGTTTGGGTTGGAAAGAACCTTAAAGCTCATCCCGTTCCTATGTCCCTGCCGTGGGTAGGGACACCTCTCAGTACACCAGGTCCCTCCTCATCCAATCTGGCCGTGTAGAAATGTGTAGGAAGGTGTTTGGAAACACCTTGTAGGAAGCTGTCCTCAAACCTTGTCATCCACACAGGATCCCCTGTGGGGAAAGGACCAGTATGGCAGCCTCAGGGACTTGCTGGGTGCCAAATGTCCCTGAAGCTGGTTGTTTGGCAGCAGCAGCCCTTGGTCCTCTCCTGTCCCCAAATGCTGCTCCCAGCAGCAAATCCTGCTCCTGAGCCCTGCCTGCATTCCTGGTGTGTGGAGTCAGAGAGGAGGAAGGACACGGGAGAATCTTGGGTGGGTTCAAGCCTTTTGGGCCTTTGTCAGTTTGTATATTCTATGATAAATTAAATAGGACAAAGAGAGGGATTTGGAAGTGGAATGGGGTGCATTTCCCACTGAAAATATGAAACCCAGACTTTTTTTGGCTGGGCCTGGGGCTGGGTTGGGGCTTAGCCTGAGCATTGCATCCATTGAGGACAGCCTCACTGTGTGTTTCGGCATCCCCAGAGCCCTCTGCTCTCCACCCAAAGAGGGAAAAGCAGACAGCAGAGCTGCCAGTGCAGCTCTGGGACAAAGTGCTGACTTAGCCAGAAGCCTCCTCTGCCTTCCAGTTGCTTCCCAGCCCCTTCCCAGGCTGTTAATAACTTGCACGTTTCAGCTGGGTGACTCAGAAGACGGTGAGCAGATATTTATAAGGCACATTTGAAAGGCAGAGACTGGTGGAGGGTTTTTCTTCCCCCTTTTCTTCTCTGGAGCTGGTGCCAGCTGAACGTGCCTGTGCTTTGCTTGGCTGTGAGGTGAGGTCTGGAGGGTGACCTGTCCATGTTCCCTGAAGTTCAGGGTCTGTTTCCTATGGCATGAGGATGCTGATGCTCCAGTGAAAACCTCCCTGCACACTTAATGTCACCCCATGGCAGCAGAGCACTAATGCCAGTGCCTGTGTGGGCAAAAGCTGGCAGGGCAGCCAGAATTTGGGAATGCAGGGATTTGCAGCCCCTGCTTGTTCTGATGGTCTCAGCCTGGCTCTGAGGCATGGAGCCCTGCCAAGCAGTGGCATGGATCAAGCCTGGTGAGGATGTTGCTGCTTCGTGGTGATGCTGTGGGATGTCTGTGCAGCTTCTTGGTGGTTTGGGGTTTATCCTCACACCAGAGCTGCCCTGTGTCTCCACAGCCCTGTCCTCAAGCCAACACTCGGCTTGAGCCGGGCTGGAAGGACACAAGCTGTGGGTGTTGCTGTGTTTTCCCTTGCTCTCCCCAAAATGGGGTCTTTACTCGTGTTTTTTACTGGTGTGATTACAGACAGGAGGATGGCAGCATCCTTCCTGCATGGAAAAAGCAGGTGGAAGCCATGAAGGCTTTAAGTAAGAAATTGGGGTCAAGGAAGGTGGTGCTAGTGATGGGGAACAGTGCCAGAGTCCTCAACCTCCTGACTCAGGCGGGGTGGTGGCAATTTTCACGAATTTGATTGTCAGCTGCTCAAGCCAGGAACTCCTGCAGTGGGATGGAAGTCCTGCACTGGGATGGAACCCCTGGAATGGGATGGGACTCCTGCAATGGGATGGAACTCCTGCTCCCCTCCTGAGAGGAGGGTGCTGGATCCTGAGCATGAACATCCTCAGGAGCTGCAGGAGGTGGGGACCCCCTCGGTCCTTCTGCAGCACCTCAGGGGTAGAGCTTGGCCTCCCTTTGGAGGCTGAGGGGCTGAAGCTGGGCCTGAGGTTAGGATTAGGGTCAGGGTCAGATCTAAGGGTAGGGGTAGATCTAAGATTAGGGTTAGAATTCGGGTCAGAGCTACTGCTAAAGTTGGACTAAATTTAGGTCTGGGTTTAGGGCTATGATCAAGTTCAGGGCTAGTTTGGATTAGGGATAGGTTTAATGTTAAGGCTAAAGCTAAGTTTAGCTTTAAGGTTAGGTCTAGAGCTAAGATAAAAGATTTAGGGTCTGGTTAGATCGAAGAGTAGTGTTAAAACTTAGGTTAAGTCTAGGGCTGGTGTTTGGTCTATGGCTAAGTTTAAGGTTCAGATTAGTATTAGGAGTAGTACTAATTTTAGGCTTATGCTTAGGTTTAGATTTAAGCTTAGGTTTAGGGTTATTGTTAGCCTCGGATTAGATTTAGGTCTAGGGTTAGAATGATGCTTCAGGTTAGTTTTAGTGTCTGTGTTAGAGCTAGATTTAAGGCTTATTTTATTGTTAGGGTTATAGTTAGGTTCAGATTTAGGGCTAGGCTGGGTCTGGGTTCAGGGTTCCAGCTATGCTAAGGTGTAGGTTTATGGTTAGGTCGATGACCAGTGTTATGGTTAGTGCTTGACTAGGGTTAGTGTCAGGTCTGCCAGGACAAAGGCTGCAGTGCTCCATTCTCCCTCAGCAGAATATGCTCCATTTTCCCCACCAGCACAGCCTTGGGGCCTTCCCATCCATGTTTTCCCCCTTTGGTTGAACCAAGGCTCTCTGGGACCTGTCATGGGCTTTTGTTTGGTCTTGCACCTGTCCTGGCCTCACTGGGGAGTGGGACAGGTGCTGAGTCAGCAACATTGCTGGATGAAACCCCCAAAACTGGGGATTTTTGCTAAAGCTCAGATGAGGAAAAACAGTACTGGCTGTGGACAATGCAGGTCTTGAGGCATGAGGAGTGTCCCTGTGGAAATGCCAGCCAAACTTCAGAGGCATTCCCCAGAATCAGCCCAAGGGCACTAAGGTGCCCTTTGGGTGCTGTTTTCCTTTGGTCAGACCCAGGTGCAGGTGGATGCAGCAGAAGAGCCAGGTGAGCTCTTGCTCCAAAGGATGCCACAGGAAACAAGCTGCTCATGGTGGGAGCTGGGTATGATGAACCCTGGGAGGCTGAGGAGGAGGCTGAGGGGACTGCTGTTGGATCTGACTGTCTCCAGGGAAATTATCCTCCTGGGAATGGCTGTGGGTCCCAGTCAGGCATCTGTGGCTGGTCCTGCACCTACCAGATCAACAGGACACAGCTGGAGCTGCCTGGGGCAGGATTTGTGCTGTGTGTGCCATGCTGTGGGCTGGGCAGCATGAGAGGGGCCACCAGTGCCAGTAGCTCCACGGGGTTTGGGAACCCCGAGGTCAGGCTAATGTCCTTGGGGCCCCCCATGTCCCGTTGTGACCATTCTCCCTTACCTCAAGGAGATGAAGCAACCTGTCCCACTGTGCAGGGATGGAAAGAAGGGATGGAAAGAAGGTCTCCTTCCCTGAGAAGCAGCGTGGGAGCTGGCTCCTGGCTCTGTGGGTGTGCTGTGCTGGTGGAGATGGAGGGCTCTGCGAAGGTGGGGTGCTGCTGGAGAAGCCCCTCTCCCCCGCAGCGCGGGCAGGGACAGGGACAGCAGGGACAGGGACAGCAGGTCCGTGGGCTGCCGAGAATGCAGAGTCAGGCACGGGGTGTGTTGCTGTGCACAGAGCCTGCAGCGATCTCCACGTGCCAGCTGACAGTGCAGGAGCTGCAGCACGGCCAGGGGGACCCCAGCTATGCCCCCTCCCTCCTGCAGCCCCCGATCTGCAGGCACAGCAGAGAACCACTGTGCTCCCAGGAGGGACCATGGGGATAATCTGGGAACCCTGTTGCCATCCTGACCTGTGCAGCTCAATTGGATCCCAGCTCCTGAACCTGCAGGCACATCAGAGAACCACTGTACTCCCAGAAGAGACCATGGGGATAATCTGGGATCCCTGTTTCCATCCTTTCCTGTGCAGCTCAATTGGATCCCAGCTCCTGAACCAGCCCTGTCATGGGCACTGTGGCACAGGGAAGAGGATGAGGCTGGGGACACTTTTCAGGTGGCACCTGGCTGCCAGTCATCGTGCCAGGGCTCTGTCCAGGCACAGGGTGGCGGGGGAGCTGGAGCCAGCAGTTCAACCACAGAAAAGCCATTAATTAATGGAAAGCATGGTCGAGGAATAAAAGCCTGACTGCTCCGGCACTGGTCCCAGTACCAGCGGGATCTTGGCTGTGCCAGGGAGCAGCCCAGAAGGGTTCACCAGAGGAGATTTAATTTGGATATTAGGGAAAATTCCTTCCCTGAAGGGGTGCAGCACAGGCTGCCCAGAACAGGGTGGAGTCCCCATTCCTGGAGGGATGTAAAAGTTTTGTGGATGTGGCATTTGGGGATATGGGTTAGTGGCAGGCTTGGCACTGCTGGGGGAATGGTTGCACTTGATGGTCTCAGAGGGCTTTTACAACCTCAATAATTCTGTTTCCATATTCCATGTGGCATCTCCATGCCAGTCCCAGGGCTGAGCTGCATTTCTCTGCCTGTTCCATCTCTCCCCCAGTACCCACACCAGCCCCACCACTGGCAGTCCCTACAGCCCATTCCCATTCCCAGTTTCCCCCTCCCCTCCTCTCAGGGAAAGCTGAGGCTTTGGAAGCCGAAAGCTCAACTCAGCTCTGGGAAATGGGTTGAAAGTGTCAGACAGAGCCACTCTTGCCCTGATGAGCCTCCAAGGCATGAGTGGCTTTGAGCTGTGTCGTCTCTTGTCCCTCCACAGATGGTCCCCACTCCCTAACTCTGCACTAACTCTGGCTCATGGGAATATTTGGATCATTTGAGAAGAAGTCCTGGCCCAGTAAGTGGCTCCCACTTGTGCCATGTTCACAGATGGATGATCCAGTTAGAAATCTGTGGTGTTGCTTGGGAGACGATCCCTGCTCCTAGAGCACTGTTGTTAATGGAAAGCTTGGGGTGTGGAAAGCACAGGCAAGATCCTGGCTCCTGCTCCATTCTCACTATTTTTAAGGGAAAACAATGCTGGAAAGGAAAAAAAAAAGAAAAGAAAGCAAAGTGAAAAAAACATGCTGAACCACGATCAACTGCAGCTTGCTTTCCTCCTCTAGTTACCAAATAAATGGACTAATTGAAAGATGAGTTGGCAGCATCTGTAGGGTTGCATTTATCCAAGGATAATTCCCCAGGGATTCAGGGTAACTGTGTGTTTTCCCTCTCACCTGGCTATGCTCCTGCCTGGTTTGGCTCCCTTGGGGTGCTGGTGGCTTTGCTTGGAGGTCCCCACGGTGGTGGGATTTGCAAGGATGCCATGCAACAGGGATGGAGATCATGCAGTAGGGACAGGGATTTGCAGCCTTGCAGGGCTGCCAGGCTTTCCAGCCCTATCACTGAGACCAGCTGCATTCCTGTGGCTCCTGGCACCCCTGGGGGTTTGCAGGGATGCCGTGGAGTGGGGACAGGGATTTGCAGGGATGCTGTACAACAGGAATGGATTTACAGGAACGCCATACAGCGGGGATTTGCAGGGCTGCCATGCAATGTGGACAGGGATTTGCAGCCTTGCAGCGCTGCCAGGCTTTCCAGCCCCCCCACCAGGGCCAGCTGCATTCCTGTGGCTCCAGGTAGCCCCGGGAGCTGCTCTCCAGCCTGGCAGTGGGGGCAGCTGCTTGCACAGGACCTGATGCTCCAGGGCGGAGCACCCGGAGCAGCGTGTTTGCCGAGCAAACAGGGTTCAGCCTCCGCAGCCGGATCAGCGGCCTCCCCTCGTTTGCTCAGCAAACAAATCCCACCCGGCAAAGCTCTGGTGCCACCGCTGCCCTTCCCGCAGCTCCTGCCAGCTGCCCTGGTACTGCCATGCAGCACCTGGCCATTATTGTGCAGCCTGGAGTTGTGCAGGGCTCCTGATGGCTTCAAATGGAACACGGCAGCTCAGCAGCCCTCCCTGCCTTTCCTGCCTGCAAATGCCAGGGTGCTGAACCGTGTGTGGGATCTGTCCTGGGGATGTGCAGGATGAGATCCTTCAGCTCCAGTGAAATGGTTTTGCTCTGGACTGAGCAATTGCAGGATTTTGTCACTGCTGGAGGCTGGGGGAGAAGGAAACTGCATTGGCAGGTGTTGGCCTGGGAGGCTGGCTGCCCTGGTGATGGAGGAAAGGTGTCTGGGTGTGTGGGGCTCCTGGAGCACTGTGCCATGCCATTGCTGCTTCCCTTGCTCCAGGCTCTCCATGGCCGCAGACTGGGTTCCCTCTGGGGTCCTGATCCCCCCATAAAACACTGCCCACAACCCAACTGAGGTGGGGACAGATGCCACCTCCCCCCCTCCCTTTGCCTGGAGACTGTGGGATGTATCCCAGCCATTTCATGGGCTGGTTGCCTGCTGCTCCAGCTGTCATCTTTCTCTGCTTCCCCTTTATTTTCCCCTCACAGATGCACTCTTTAGCCCCTGCTGCCTGTGGAGACGGAAAAACTCCCTTTGTCCAGCACTGTTGGCTACCTCAGGGACCCATTTTCTTCCCTGAGGTGCTGGAGGCATATTCTTCTTTTTATCTTCACTCCCAGAGCAACAGGACTGTGGCTTGGTCAGGGTGTGACTGTGGGTACTGAGCCTCCCACCTCACTGCACCATCCCTGGCCAGGCACTGGGGTCACCCCTGTCACCCCATGGGGACACTTCTGCTTTCCCCTCCACAGAGCTCTCTGGAGCTGGGGCCAAGCCACCCTCCAGCCTTCCAGCTTCTCTAAAGTCACCAGAGTCACTTGTGCACTTATAGGCCACTAAGTGCTGTAATTACAGATATGCTTTAATTAACATAATTGTGTTTCTACGCAAATAAAACATTTGGCACAGTTAATTCCAAGGCTGCAGCTCCAAACACAAGGCTTCCTGGCCCCCCTGTGGAGGTGGCAGGGGGGCTGGCAGAGAGTGGGGCTCTCACCTCCCTGCCAGAAAATCATCCCAGTCCCAGCCAGGGCCTGAGCCAGAGCCCCCCTTCCCCTCTGGAGTGCCCTGCCCTGCTTTGGTGCAGACAGCTGTGCTGGCAGACACTTGGATCGCTGGGAGATGGCACTGGCCTTGCTGGAACGCTCTGTTGGCCTCAGTGGAACAAAGCACTGGGATTTCTGGGATGCAGCAAACCCAGTGGTTTGCTGGGACACAGAGCTGGACTTGCTGGGATGCAGCCCCAGGATTGCTCAGACGCAGCACTGGGTTTGCTGGGCCGTGGTGCCCAAATTGCTGGAGTACCACGTTGGGCTTGCTGGGATGCAGCCCTGGGTTTGCTGGGACACAGCAGTGCCCTTGCAGCAGTGCCAGGGGTGCTCACCCTGGCTGGGCAGTGGGCACAAAGGGTGGATCCAGCCCCTCCATCCATCCCAGAACATCCCCCTGAGCTGCCCCAGGGTGTTTTGCCCTCCCAGCACCCAGAGAGCTCTCACTCCCCATTCCCTCTTCAGCAGACCCCAGAGCTCCCCACGCTCTTGGGAGCCTTTGGATGAAGGCTGGAGCTGGAGGCAGCATGCCAGCCCTTTGCCAGGAAGATGCCAGGAAGAGCTGGGAAAATGGCTGGTGCTTATGTGCTAAAATGCCCTTTTCATTTGAAAAAACAGAAGAAAAGGGGAAAAAAACATATTCCATTTTTCTCCAGCTGAAAATGAAAGTGATTATGTAACGAGCAATAAATTACAGAAAGGAATGAGTCATTGGAGCAAATCCCAAGAAAGGCACAGTATTTTTAGCTCCAACACCCTGTGCTGTATTGTGCATTAACCCTTGCAGGACTTGGGCCCCCACTGCAACCTGCCCCTAGGGTGCCCCCCCCAGAGGCATCATAGTGGTTTCTGTGAGGATTTTATCCTTGTGGCATTCCCAAGGGAAGATGGAAATGATGTAAGCTGTGAGCCCCTCATCCCATGGTCCTCCTTTGTATGGGATGCTTATGGGTGGTCCAGGGAACACTGCTCACCCCAGATCCATGTCCCCATCCTGGGCTAAGCCCCTGCTTCTCTTCCCCTCTGCTCATTCCCACTGGGATAATAAATCCTGATCCCTTCCTGAGACCCTGGGCACCACTGTTGTTTCCTTGCCAAAGAGCCTGAAGAATTAATTAGGAAATAAAAGCGAGGAACAAATTAATTGGAAAAGAACTAGCGAGGGAGCAAGTGAGCAATGCTGCTTTAATCCAGGTTAAATTGGGGAGTGATTGCTTTGCTAGCAGAAGAGATGATGAGGGAGAATTGGAGCAGGCAGGTGCCAGGTGAGACAATGGCAACAAGCATCCAGGTGCCAAGGGCTGCCCATGGAGAGCTGTGCTGAGTGGGGAGCAAAATCCTGAGGGTGCCAGTAGGAAGCTGGAAGAGGAATCTGGAAGAGGGGCTCAGGGCTCAGAGTGTCCCAGGTATGTCTGACATACCACTCAGACCATTCTGGGGAGCCCAGAGCTTGGAGCACCCCTAGAAAGAGGGTCAGAACATTCTTAGGATGGAGGCATGGAGCACCCCTGGGATCAGGGCTTGGAGCACCCATTGGAGCAGGGCTTAGAGCATCCCTGGAGTCAGGGCTTGGAACATCCCTTTCTGAAGTGACACTATCATCCTGTGGGATCAGGCACCAGTGCAGGGACAGGGACCCTATTCCCTGTGTGCCACATTTCTTTGGGGTCTCCAGGCTGATGGGAACCAGGCCTGCTTCTCTGCCTCTGAACAGATCCCTGGGTGCTCATGGTAGCACCCCACTCCATTGTCACCTGGCAGCAACCCCACCCCTAATAAGGGGCCAAGGACAGTGGCATGGACCAGTGAGAGCAGGTGGCCAAGTCCTCATGGCCTGCAGCTGGAGTGGGGTCGGCTCAGAGTGACACAGCCAGTGCCAGTGGATGTCATCTCCTCATCTTTTATTTAACCTGGCAGTAAATTCCTGTCCCCCATATGCTTGGGCTGGGCTGGGACCTTCCTTATTGCTGCTGGGCCACCTGGAATAGTGGCGTGGCACTGCATGTCCTGGGGCTGCTGTGCCCCCAGTACACACTGTCCCTTCTCCTGCTGCACACTCTCATTCTGGCACACAATTTCCCCAAAATCCATGTGACCCTCCAGTGACATCCTGTTCCTCCAGGCAAGCCCTGTCCTTATGGACATGTGCTGTCCCTTGTCAAACATGCTGTCCCTCTGCAAACGTGCTGTCCTCTCAGGCACCTGCTGTCCCTCATACACGTGCTGTCCCCAGGTGTGCCATGTCCTTCCAGACACAGGGCGTCCCCCAGGATGGGGGACATGTGCTGGTCCCATGAGTGCATGCTGTCACCCTGGAAGCAGGTTGTCCCTCTGGACACACGCTGTGCTGCTGGGTCCAGGCTGTCACCCACGGACACGTGCTGTCCTCCGGGATTCAGGCTGTTTCCATGGACACACTTGTCCCTGTGGATGCATGCTGTCCCCATGGATACACAGTGTCCTGATGGATACATGCTGTCCCTTTGGATACACGCTGTCCCTTTGGACACATGCTGTCCCTCTGGGTGCCTGCTCTCACCATGGCATATGCCAATCCCTGGATGCAGGCTGTCCCTATGGATATCCCCTCTCCCTCACCCCTCTGAGGGCACAGTGGGGGTGTGTTCTGTCCCTGCCCACAGGACAAGCTCATGGGACAGGTGTGTGCAGCTCAGGAGAGGAAATCCCACCAGCCAGGCTGAAGATGCTGGTGGCCACCATGACCAGAGCTTGTCCATAAGGACTGTCTGAGCTGGCTGGGAAAGGATTCCAAAGAATGGAAGCAGAGCCAAGAGCTGTCTCAGCCCCACAGGGACCTGACCAGCACAGTGGGGCCAGCAGGGCTCTGCCATCCCATCTGTCCCCCCCCATTAGCCCTGTCATGTCTGTGGGCTGCTGGTGGCCCCCCGGCCCTGCTCTGAAATGTCCCCACAGAGACCCTCCAAGGGCTCCATCACTCATTCATCAGTGGTATCACTTATCAGCTGGCCCTTCCTTATCCCTTTGTCACCCTTCCACAGAATCCACTCAGTTGGAAGAAGCCCACAAGGAGCATCCAGTCCAGCTCCTCGTCCTCCCCAAGAGTCACATCACATGCCCAAAATACTGTCCAAATGCTGCTTGATCTCTGTCAGGCTTGGTACTGCTCTGGGGCACCTGTTCCAGTGTCCAGTCACCCTCTGGGTGAAGAATCTTTTCCTAATATCCAACCTAACCCTCCAATGACACAACTTCAGACCATTCCCTCGGGAGTGTCACTGGTCACCAGGCAGCAGAGGTCAGTGCCTCCCCCTCCTGTTCCCCTCACAAGGAATTTGTACCTGCAATGGGGTCTCCTCTCAGTCTCCTCCTGTCCAGGCTGAACAGCCCAAGTAACCTCAGCTGTTCCTCATACAGCTTCACCTCAAGGCCCTTCACCACCCTCACGGCATTTCTTTAGACTCTCTCTAGTGGCTTTAATGTCATTTTTACTTTGTGATGCCCAGAACTGCCCCCAGCACTCGAGGTGAGGCTGCCCCAGTGCAGAGCAGAGCAGGACAATTCCCTCCCTTGCTCAGCTGGTGATGCTTGCCTGGTGCTCCCAGGACATGGGTGTGACTCGTGTGACTCCTGTTCAACTTGCTGTTGTCATGGAAAGGTCTCTTTCCACTACACTGCTTTCCAGCAAATCATTTCCCAGTCAGTGTGTGCACTGGGGTTGCCCCATCCCAGATGCAGAATCCTTGTTGAACTTCACACACGCGGCAATTGTCCAACTCTCCAATTTGCCAGCAGCCCCTCCCAGTTTTTTATTGTCTGTGAACTTGCTTAGTCTGAACTTCCAGTCCTGTGTCCAATTCATTTATAAAGATGTTGAAGAGTGCAGGGCTTTCTCATCCCTTTGTTATCCTGCTTTGAATCCAAGGACAGCCCAAGCCCCAGAGCTGATGCAGCCAGGTCTCTGCAGCTGGCACCTCTGGGGGCCATCCCCACTGGGGGGCTGGTGCCAGGACACCCCATCCCTGCCCAGCCTGAGATCATTCAGCTCTTCCTTGTGTCCACACATTCCCAACTCTCCTGCTGCTCCCAGCAGCTCCATGCAGTGAACCCACCCGATGCCATGGAACCTTCTAGCACCCCAGCCTGTGAATGGCATTGCTTGGGTGAGGGATGCCACAACATTCCCTGTCCCTCAGCATTCCCTGTCCCGCAGCATTCCCTGTCCTGCAGCATTCCCTGTCCCACAGCATTCCCTGCCCTGCAGCATCCCCTGTCCTGCAGCATTCCCTGCTCTGCCATATTCCCTGCCCCACAGCATTCCCTGTCCCTCAGCATTCCCTGTCCCACAGCATTCCCTGTCCCTCAGCATTCCCTGCCCTGCCATATTCCCTGCCCCACTCGGGCACTGCATCTGCATCCTGGGCACTGAGTGGGATTTATCCATGGGGAAACCACAGAGGAGTAAATGGGATATCGATTGGGTGCCATTGTGGGGATTAGTGCAGAGAGGAAGAGCAGATGGATTGATTTCTGGTGGGGTTTGGAGCTGCCAGTGTACCTTGTGCCAGCAGCTCCAGACAATAACACCCCAATTCATTCACGGATCCAGCAGCTCCGTTTGTGGCCGTGTCCCCAGGCTCAGCTGAGCCTCTGTCATCTCTGTTCTTGGGCAGGACCCCAGCCCCATGTGCCACCTGCACTGGCCACTGTGTCCCCTCCTTTCCCAGAGGACAGGGATGCTCCAGAAGGCAGCACAGTGCTGTGCCTCCGCAGAGCCAGCATCCAGCCCTGGGTCCATACTGGTGCAGTTTAATGGAGCACTGCTGATCCTACATGGCTCACAGCACTCCTGGCCCAGCTGGGAACAGCCATGCTGCCCTCCTGCCCTGCTCTCCCATCCCAGTGCTCCCAGGATTTCCAGTGTGCCCACAGATGCTGCACAGATGGAGAGAAATGGGATTTCAGGGTTACACAGGGTGTGAAGGCTCATCTTGGTGCCTTAACCCCCCAAAATCTTCAACTTTGGGAGTTTGGTACCATTTTGCTGCCAGCACCTCCCAGGAAAAGATGGAGTGGGGTTTATGTGAGTGTCTTTGGTGTGGAATATTCCATTAGCATGGAATAAAGGTTAATATTTACTTGTCTGCATGAACTTTATTCCCACTGATGCCATCAGACACCCTCCAGATGGGATGCGGCGTGGCTGCTCCCCAGTTCCCAGGAAGAGACAGGAGGCACAGCACTTTATTGATCCACTTCAGGCCAGGAACAAGGGAAAACGACAGGATGGATGGAAATGTGGGAAGCTCACACTGCTGCCTCTCCTGAGCACCTACAGTTACTTCCCAGCAGCTCCAGGGCTGGGTTCTGAGGCTGTGTGTGTGTCCATCTGACTGCTGTGATGTTCCCATCCAAGGAATGCCATTCCTGGGGCACACAGAAAAGCCAGGGATCAGCTCATAATTACCCCGGGACTGACTGGGAGATGAGCAGTGATGCATGGATGCAACAGTGGTGCTGCAGCACAAGTCCCTGCATCCTTGCATCCCTGCACCCTTGTCCCATTCCCCTGTTCCCAGGTGCCCCTGTGTCCCTACACTGCCATGTCCCTGTGTGCCATTTCCCTGTGTCCCTGTACCTGTGTCTCCCTCTGTCCCCAGGCCTTTGTGCCCTGTGTCCCACCACTTGTCCCCCAGCTCCTCCCCACCATATCCCTGAACCCTTGTGTCCCTGCATCCCCTGCGTCCCACCCCCTGTGTCCCATGCCCTGTGTCCCTGTACCCCTGTGTCCCATCCCCTGTCCCCAGGCACCTCTGGGCGAGCCCAAAGGACAGCTCCATGCTGTGTCTTTGTGCCCAGCAATGTCTCTGTGTTCCCTGGGCAGCTGTGCTGGCTGTGAGCTGCTGTGGGTGGCTCTGGTGACAAGATTGTGCCAGGTGGCAGGACATGGATCCTGCCAGCACCCAGCTCCTTGGGGTGTTCCCACTGTTGGCCCCACAGGGAACTTGCTGTTCCCAGCTGCTTTATTCATGGATCTCCGGACCCACATCCGTGCCAGCAGGACCTGTCCGGGCTGGGGTGACACTTGGTCACACCTGCAGCACGGTGACCCCAGAGCGGGGGATTCCACAGCCTGATCTCGGGGATCTGGCGGCTCTGGTGGTGTCCTAATCAGAAAGATGGGCGCTGTGAGCCGCTGCCCTGAGGGGTATCCATGATCCTGTGCCACCCCAGGCGAGAGACGCCCATGGCCCTGTGTCACCCGCAGGGTAGAACCGGCCCGCGGCCGGGGCGCTGCGGCAGGGTCCGGGAGCTCCTGGTGGCTCTGGCCGCTAGATGGCCCCGCGGCTCCACGGCCCGCCCTGAGCCTCCCCCGGGCTCCCCGGCCCACCCTGAGCCTCCCCCGGCCCACCCTGAGCCTCCTCTGGGCTCCCCGGGGCTTGGGGAGCAGGGAGCAAGATGGAGGGTGCAGCATGCAGTGTCCCTAAACTCTACCCTGCTTGGCCCCTGCCTCGAGGTGGCATTTCCTTATCACCACCTGTCCTAGTGAGGGTTCAGAGACCGTGCGAGGAGTCCTTTGCAAACCCCCAGCCAGGGGGTTTTGCAAAGCCTCGGGGCACCCTGTCCCTGAAGGGCACCCTGGGGACAGGGACACAGAGGTGCAGCAACACAGGGGTGCCTGGGCAGGGAGTGGGACACAGGACTGCAGGGACACAGGAACATGGAGGGGCAAGGATACAGGGGTGCAGGAACATGGGAGTGCCTGGGGAGACAGGACTGGAGGAACACAGGAACATGGAGGGGCAAGGATACAGGGTGCAGGGACACGGGAGTGCCTGGGGACACCGGAGTCCCGGCATCCGGAGGAAGAGCAGGCCATCCTCCTCCAGACTAGAACATTCTCTTCTGCCCAGAGAAGGAGGAGGGAGAGGGATGGAGATTATCACACTGCCGATATCCCTCTCACCATGCGATATTCCTCTCACCGTGTGGCATGTGGCCGTCGTGTTGAGGATGTCCACTCTCCGTGCAGATTCCCTGGGGCCATTGGGGTAGGGGCAGCATCCCGAAATCCTTGTAAGCGCCGGAGGGACGGGAGGAGGTGTCAGTCCTCACTGAAGGCAATGGGGGGTTAATATAGGAGGGTGGGGGTGAACAGACCCTATAAAGAGTTCCCAGGATGAGGGTTCCTCCCTATCCAAGACGCTGGGTAGGACCCCCTGCAGTATCCTATAGGATAGTATAGGATACTGCAGGGGGTCAGGGGCAGGGGAGGCTTTCTTTTCTGAGCCCTGCATCAGGGTTACCCCAGGGCGAGGGAAGGGATGAGATTCGGCCCCTCCGTCAGGGAGGATGAGGGGAAAACTGCCCCAACCCAAACGTGAGGCGCAGCCTTTGAGGTGACAGGGGTCTCTTTATTGGGAGGTGAAACACGCCCCAGAAGGGAGAAGGGGCAAGGGGAAACTCCTGGCTCGATCTCCAGGAGGGCAGGGTTTAACACGGAGGGGGGTTGTTGCCCTCCCGGATACCAGAGCCGTGAGGGCACCCCCGGCACCTGCCCCGCAAGCTCCAGAGTGGGGAGCCATGCCCTGATCCTCCCACACATGGGCGCCCCCGCCCCACTCCCGTTTCCCCCTTCACCACCCCACACTGGGACTCCCACCCCTGACCCCCTCCCAACACCGGGGAGTGACATCCCGTCCCGATTCCCACATCGGGACCACCCTCTCAACCCCGGGGACCCCCACCCCCGGCTGGAGAGTGATGTCCGATCCCCCGGCCGCCCCACAGCCCCCACCCATCCGCGCTTCCCAGCGCCCCGCGGAGCCCCGCAGAGCAGGTGCGGGGCGTGTCGCGATCGACCGTGTCGTGACGGGGCGTGTCGCGGCGGGGGCGTGCCCGCAGCCCGCGGGCGGTGCGGGGGTGCGCGGGACCGGGATGCTGCCGGGATGGTGCCGGGATGGTGCCGCGGCTCCTCATCGCGCTCCTTCGCTTTTTCAGCCGCGGGTTCCTGCGGGCGGGGGACGCCGCTCCCGGCCCCGAGGCGCTACAGGTAGGGACGTCGGGACCTGCACCCCGAGGGCTCCCCCGCACCTCCCTCCCTCCCTCTCGGGACCCTCCTCTTCTCAACCGGGATTTCCAACCCCCAGCCGCATCCCCTCCCATTCGGGACCCCCATCCCAGCTATCTATCACCCGTTCCACCTGGGACCCTCAACCCACCCCCCATTCCCCCGCCCCATCCCACCCGGGCGCTCAGACTCCCCTCCGCTCCTGCCCGGGACCCCCACCCACGTCCCCCGACACTTGGGACACCCGACTCACCTGCCCTGTTACTGTGGACCCCCACCCCAAGCACCTCTCCTCCCAGCCGGGACCCTCCGCCCTCCTACCCTCCCAGACCACGACACACGATTCACCCCCTCTCCCACCCGGGACCCCATTCCCGCGGCCTCCCTTCCCACTGGGTCCGGAGGTGGGGGGATCCCCGCGTTCACGCTGTGGGGCGGGGTTGGGAGTCGGGGCTCCCGATTCGCCGTGCTCGGACCCCCCATCCCTTCCCAAGGGCGGAGGGGGCTTTCTGCACCCGCTTGTCTCCCCCTTTTCGGTGGGGGGCTCTGAACCCCACGGGGAGAGCTTGACAGGGAAACTGAGGCACACATGGGGCTCCCGAGGCGGGGGTGACGGTGCCGTTTTGTGCCGTCGTCCCTTCCCCCCCGCCCCGACCGCATCCGAGGTTCGAGGACACGCAGGGAGGAGGCAGCGGGCTGGGGGGTGCGGATCCCGGCGGGATCCCGGGAGGAAATGGGCTGGACTGGCAGGGAGGGGGGCGGCTCGGTCCCGGGGGGACCCTCACGCCCTCCGGCAGCCGCGCCAGGAGCCGGGCCGCGCCATGGGGACTCTCCAGGACAGTGTAAGCGACCCTGGGGAAGGGGACACCATGGGGGTCCCGGGGGAGCTGTGCCCTCGGGCTAGGGGTCCATCCTGCCCTGGGGCTTTGGGGTGCGGTGTGCTTGGGAATGCCTGGGGGTTTCATTTTCCTGGGGGGGTTGGAGTCCCCCCTTCCCTGTGCCCCCTCGCCCCTCTGGCCATGGGAGCCTCAAGAGCTCGGCTGCGAATTCCATCCTGCTGCCAGACCTCGGGGTGGGTGTGCGGGGAAGGACAGAGCCCCTTCAGCACCCCCAGCAGCACCCAGCCCTGTGCCCCCCACCCTCCTTACACCAGCTGCACATTTTGGAGAGATGGAGGCTGCATCAGTGGGAAAACACTTGGTCCCTCCTGCTCCTGCGCCTTCGAGCACACCCAAATTTGGGGAGGGGGTGACTTGAGGGGGGTTCTTCCCCTCTGTTCGCCTGGATGGATCCCTGCCCTGCGTGCCGATGGTTTGGGGTGTGAGATCCGTGGCCTCCGTCCCCCCGGGGGTACAGCTGCTTGTGGGGGCTCCAGGGGGCTGCAGGTCCAAGACAGGAGCGAGGACCTGGAGATTGAAGCTGGGAAGCGAAGGGAAGGAAACGCTCTCTGGGAAATTGCCGAAAGCTGCTGACGGAGAGAAAGAAGCTGAGCAGGGCCAGTGTGCCCCGGGCGGGGGGAAATGAGCCCCCCTCCCCCTCCGGATGGCAAGGTGGCGGCTTGGGGACATCTGAAGTGTCGCTGAGCACGGCGGTGGGGTGTGACCCTGCTCACCGCCCAGCGCAGGGACACGGGGGTCCCCGTGATCCCTGTGGGTCCCAGCCCTCCAGAACCCAACTGGGCCGGACCCAGGAGGCTGCTGGCAGCTGGGCAGGCTCTGAACGCTGGGCACAGCCCCCCAAGAGGATCTGGGGTGGGAGGGGGTCAGGGAGCCACAACTTCCAGCCTGGGAGGGACAAAATGCACCCATAGGGAGGGGGTGGGCAGGCTGGTTTTAACCCAGTGCTAGTGTGGCAACGAGGAGGAGGAGGAGGAGGAGGAGTGGTCACACGGTGGGGCAGAGATGCAGCCCCAGCCCCAGTGTGTGAGGCCACAGTGGCAATGGGGTGTGACCCAGGGTGTATGAGGAGTGAGTGGTGGGGATGGATCCTGCCCCTTCTCCAGCACATCCCAGCCTAGGGGGGATGAGGAACAGCTCATCCCCAACAAAATACCACAGCACCCCTCTCCCCATTGGTGTCCTGGGTGCTGACTGCATCTGGAACTCCCATCCCCGAGCCTGGAGGGCATATAGGGGGTATATACGGCTTGGGGCATTATTCCCCTCCAACACCCAGCAGTGGGGTGAGGCTGAGAATGTCTGTTCCTGCTCTCCCTCCCTGCCACGAGCTGCAATGCAATTACTGGCAGACTGGGTCATGAATCAAACGGTAATTGATACATGTTCACAGCCTGGAGAAGCAGGAGGGGCTGTGGGGGACAGTCAGGCACCTTTACTGACCTGCCAGGGACTGGGGGGGCTCAGCCAGCACCACGGGGCTCCTCCTGCCTCAGTCCCCCCGTGTGGGGCCAGCCACGTTCAGTGGGCCCAGGGCCTGCTGAGGCCAGTGAGGGGACATGCGTACGCGGGCGTTTGTCCTTGCGTTTCCTCTGGCAGACACAAACACATCAGCAGGGCAATAAAGGGGAGGAAAGGGCCGTGGCGGCTTCTTTCCATGACATGCAGCAGGGCTGGCTTCCTCCCACACTCACCAGGGTCAGGGACAGAGCTGGATCCCCAAACTTGCATGGCTGGGTGCAGCACGGTGTTTCCCAGCCAGGCCTGGGATCCCCACAGATCAGGGATCAAGGAGTGATCGAGGCTTGCAGTGTGGAGTCAGCCTGTGCTGGCACTGCAGTGCCTTGCTGATGGTTTTTGACGGGCAGTGGGGTTTGGGATATGGGTTTCAGTGCTCTCATGCCCCGTGACATCACCCAGGAAGGGAGGTCTGGAGTGGGAATGCCCTGCTGGACCCCAGGCAGGGGAGCTGGGATGGGGATGTTCCTGCTGCACCCCAAGCAGAAGGAGTTGGAGGGGATTAGCCCTGCTGCATCCTCGGCAGTGAGAGCTGGGACAGGATGCTCCTGTTGCAGGATGACATGGTGGCATCTTCCCCCTGAATGGGATAGGCCCCGTGCGTGACCTTGGCTTTTTGGAGTCGAGCTGTGACATTTGGCAGGGAGGTGGTGGGCTGGGATCCCCTGCAAGCCTGGCTCTGGAGGGTGGTCCTCTGGGAGCTGAGTCCATGGATCTGGGGACTGGCCTGGGACCTTTGCAGCTGAATCCTGATGCATACCCACCCTGGCCACTCCATGGATGTGGGGGAGAGAATGGTGGGGACCTGCCCGAGAGAGCCATGGGGTGGAAAATGCTGGGGAGCAGTGCTAGCTCCCAAGTCTCCCTCCTCTTGGTGCAGGAGAGAGCACTGCTCCTGGCCTGGCTCTGGCAGATGCAGGGTGTCTGGCACCTTTGGATGCCCTGGCCACAGCTTTGGAACCCCCCCAGACAAGGGGGGGCTGGAGGCCAGACCGCTGCCTGGGTGCTGACCTATTAAACACCAGCACTGTGACCCTTTCTGCCATGCAATGGGCTTTGGTCTTCTCCTGGCTGTGCCTCAATTTCCCCATCCGAGCAGTGAGACACCCCAATTCCTAGACCCCTTCACGGCAATTAAGAGCTGCATCCCACCATCAGACCCTCCCAGGCATGGAAAATAAGAGCAGTCCCTGTACAGACAGAGTGGAATCCCCCAGGGGAGCAGCTCTGGCAGCCCCCAGCCCCCCACACCCTGCTCCGGAGCACTGCCCAAATCGAATTCCTCTCCAGCTGCAGATGGCCAGGAATTCAATTTTCCCAGATCCCATCAGAGTCTGATAAATGAGGTCCCTAATCACTGTGCAGATCCCATTAGCACCAGCCATGCCAGGAGGGGCTGCACGGATGGATGTGGGAATGCTGCGTCCCCCTTCCCACCCCACTGATTCCTATCCCCCCAAGGGATTTACATGTCCCCTGAGCCCTCTCTGACTGCATCCCCTGAGCTTTGCCATGATGATCCCAAGCAGAGCCAGGCATGGAGAGCCCTGCATGGCTAATCCATCAGAAAACATCTAGGAAAGTCCTGGAAACCCAGCCAGCATGGATGGGAAGGGGACTGTGTGCCAGGGAAGTTTTCCCAGCCATGCCATGTCCCAGGAATGGCCATCATGCCACCTCTCTCCCAGCACTGCCAGCACCCCAAGCTGGGTGCCAGGATGCCTCTGTCCTTTGGGGTGAAGGCAGCACCTGCTTATCAGGGATTCCCCAAACCATGGAGCAGCTTTCCTGCAGCTGCTGCAGGAGTGCCCACGTGTCCCTCCCTGACATGAGTTAGGGACAAGTGACACCGGGCTGAGGGGGGTCCCTTTCCCCCTCTCTGACTGGCTTAGACACAAGTGACAGTGAGACCCCAGCCCTTACCACTTCTTTCTGAGAATAATGAGCTAATTAGTGACAAACTAGTGACAGATCATTAGGCTGGTGGCCGAGCCTGCTGTTCCAAGAAGGCCACGATGTTCTGGAGACGGAAATCCTTGAGGAGTGTGGCTGCTGTCCCGCCCGACAAAGGGACATCAACAGGAAGCAACCTTGACTCCAGCCCAGTTCTCTTGGCCCCAGGAGGCCAGGCCAGGATGTGGGGGGACAGGCCAGCAGCACCCCAAGGGCTTGTGAGCTGCCAGAGGTTAGGAAATTTGCTTGGTTCAGCAAACCTCCCACTCAGAATGTATGGGGTCCTCAGGGAATGACATCTGTCTGGTTCCAGGCTGTAGAAACTCCATGTGCAAATGTCCTGTGCAGTGTGAGCATGCCAGGCTCCAGCCAGGCTGATGGGTGAGGAGGAGAAGGATGGGGCAAGGGATGCACTGAGCTCCAGGGAGACACTGGGCTCAGCACGGCTCATTCCACCTCTAGTGGAACCAAACTATAGTGCCATTCTAAGCAGACCCTTTGCAGGTGGGGAAACTGAGGTAGGAAATTCCACAGAAAGGGAAACTGAGGTAGGCAGAGGCATGCAGGGCTACTTGTCTGTTTTTTTGGGATGGCTGATTCCACAGATTTGAGTCCTCCAGCCCTTGGAAGCCTCAGCCTGGACCACTGGGTGCCAGGGTAGCTCCATGACAGGGTCCTGCACCTCAGCCCTTGCTTCCCATCCATACATTGCAGCAGGACCCCAGGCAAATGACCATGAGGAGACAAGAGATATCCCAGAAGTGTTTCCTTCCTGTTTGCCCTCATTATCCCCCTGGAAAAGATGAGGTAATTAAGGAGCTACCGTGTTGCAGGTTGTTGCTGCCTGATTAGATTAAAGCAATGTAATTTGGGACTAAGAGCGGTGCTGAGAGGAAATGGATGGATGGCTTCCCAACTGGAGTTGGGCAGAGCTGCCAGCTCTACCTTCCATCCATCCCTCCATCCTCTGCTGCCCTGCACCTTGCTCCAGGGACACTGCTGGAGGGTTTTCAGGGATGCTGCTTTGGGGCACTGGGGATGCCACTGTTTTCCCACCCCTATAGAGAGATTTTCCTGGGGAATTGTGACTGTGGGGCAGAGGGAAGGAGCCTGGAGCAGTGTGGAGGGTGACAGAGACAGGGTGACAGGGTGTCAGCAGTGTAACAGCCTGTTGCAGAGCTGAAGGGTGTCAGGGATGCTCCTGGCAGAGTGGGAACAGGGATGCTGCCTCTATTTCCCCAGCTCTGTGGGGAGGATTCCCTGGGAAATCGTGGCCTGGGGGAAGGAGCAATGTGGGGAACAGGGACAGGGTGACAGGGTTTGAGCAGTGTAACATCCCATAAGTGGGATGGCAGAGCTGAAGAGTATCAGGGATGCTCCTGGGTGGTGGAACGCTGCCCAGCTCTGTGGGGAGGATTCCATGAGAAATCGTGGCTTTGGCCCCAGGGGAAGGAGCGGTGTGGGGAACAGGGACAGGGTGACAGGGTTTGAGGAGTGTCACTCTGCCCACAGCACAGCTGGTGACCTGCTGCCTTCAGGAGCTGCTTCCCTGCTCCTTGGCTGAGTTTCCCCATCCATGGCCGGTGTCAGAGCTGTGCTCTCCTGCCTGGCCCTGCCCCTGGTTGTCAGCCCGGCGTTGCCACAGAGCCGGGCTATATTTAACCACCACGGCCAGAGCAGCCAGGGGAGAGCAGCCCCCCAGGGCTGGAGGGAGCTGGGGCGGCTCAGCATTGCTGGAGGTGGGAGAGGAGGATGAATCATGGCTCAGGGATATTTTGGGATATTTTTAATGCCGCCAGATTGCTCGGCAAATGCTTGGGCAGGGCGGCGCGGGCGCGGGCTGGGTGTTTGCTGGCAGCTGTGGCTCAGCTTGGAGGCCCAGGGGGATCAGCTGCTCCCCGTGGTGCTGTCACTCTGCAGCCATGCATTGGAGAGGTGACAAAGGCAGGGACATCTGTCCCCGTGCACTTGGAAACAGCTCGGGGTGTGATGGGTGGGGGCAAAAGGGGGTCCTGGAGCAGCATCTTCCTCCTTGAAGGGGAGGCAGGAGGGGAAAATGGTTCCCATCACTTTCCCTGGAAAGGGGAAAGGGCTGGGAAAAGGCAGAGAGAGGGTGGGTGTGTCTGCCTGCAGGGCTGTGGTGGATAGGGAGCCCTTGGACAGGGACAGGTAGCCAGGCACCCTGTGGGTGGGACACAAGGAGAGGTGAGGGTCTCTGCAGGTGGAGGTAGGCTGCCTCCCAGGAATCCAAACGGGATTTTGCTTTTCACCTGTCAAATGTAACAAGATCCAGAGGCTGGTGGCTAAAAATGCACCCTATCTGAAGAGACCTCAGTGGGAGGGAGCCCTGAGCCCCCAGCACTGGCTCTCAGCCTTGCAATGAGGTGACCACATGGTCACCCTCCTCATCCAGGGCTCTGCTTGGGAGGGAATTCCCTGGGGAGCAGCTCCCCTGTCCTTGAAGTCTGCAAACCCTCTGTGAGAGACATTGGGGCTGGTGACACAGGCAGCAGGGGGGTCCTTTGCTGTGCCCCAGACCCCTCCTTGCTGTGTTCTGCACTCCCAAGCATCCCAGTCCCTTTGCAACCTGAACCTGCAAAATGCATTGAGAAACATCTGCATGGGATGTGGGCACTGGGATGTGCTGCCCACTCAGCATCTTGGAAGCTCTAATTTGATTTGGGGCCCACAACTGGGGATGAAGTTGTCCAGACAGAGCGATGTCCAGCTCCATCCCAAAGGTCATTGCTCAGGCAGGGGCTAATAGACTAATCCACTGCCAAAATTAATTGGGCTCATTTTCCCTGTGCTCACAGATGGATAAGGTCCCATTGGAGGGCAGGAGCTGAGTGAGCTCTGAGAGCTCACTGTGCCATGGATGCCTCAAGCTCAAGCGGTCACCTCTGGGAGATCATTTACTTGGAATCTTTACAGCAAAGCTGGGCTGGAAGCTCGGCAGGGAGATGATTCATTTCCTCGAGGTTCTTTGGGGAGGGTTGTGGCAGGAGTCTGCCACTGAAGCCTGGGCTGCTGCCAGCATTCCCTGTAGAATCAGCACCCATGGGTGCTGGCAGCGATGTCAGCATCCATCTGGGGCCTCCCCAGCCCAGCACTCCCTTGCAAGGCAGGCTGGGGGTGCTGCAGCCCTGCTCAGCACTCCTCTGGGAGCAGAATGCTCCCAGGCACCTGGAATTGCTTCCTGGATCTCTGGGCCTGCTTTCCCATGGTTAAAGAGGAATCCAGTGGGAGGCAGGGCCCAGTTCTGAGTTCTGCTTCATGCAAACTCTACTCAGTGAGTGCTCAGGTGTGTCCCCATCAGAGAGACACCCCAAGGTCCCTCAGGAGGGCTGGACATCCCAGTGGGTGCCTCACTGCACAGATCCAGCCTCTGCCTGCTGCCAGGGGTTTCCTCCTCACCCTTGGGGGTCCTCCATTCATCTCCCAGGAGTAAGGCCCAGGAGAAGGGGTGCGAGCTCAGAGACCTGAGACCCTGTGACATCAGTGTCCTCCTCCTCCAGGCCCCCACCCTGCACATGGCAGGTGTGAAATGAACCTTTCTGGAGAGGAAGCTGCCCAGGATGGGATTTCTCTATTTCATAAACACCCAGAGAAGCTGGGGGTGCCAGGGAGGACAAACCAAGCTTTCACAGCTGGTGGGGGTGGGGGGTGCCACGGGACAGACAGTGCTGATCCTCTTGAAAAAAGTCATGCTTTCACTGCTGGTGAATTCCATGTGATAAAAAAAAAAAAAAAACCAAACTGTTTTTACATCCCAGCAGGATCTATGGAAGCCTGGGATGGGGGCTTGGGAGCCTGTGCTGAGTGGGACAGGATGCATGGGGGCAGGATGCTTCTGCAGCTATCCAAAGGGAAAAGAAGGGCAAAAACAGCAGGGGAGAGAATGGGCCATTTTCCATGAGGGAGAGAGCAGGAGGCTGGCCTGTGGCAGGATTTGGCTTTGCCAGAGTGGGGGTGTCTATGTTGGAGCAGAGACAAATCCTTACTCCAAGGAGATGAATGGTGTCATTAATCTTCCACTGGCTCCAGGGAATACTGAGGCAGATGTGGCTCTGGTGCTGCACCCACCATGGGATGCTGGCCAAGGAGAGCTGGCAGAATTCCTGCCAGCACTGAGATCCTGTGGGTCACCCTGTCAGCTCAGGGAGTCTGGCAGGGTGACATCAGTATCCTTGTCCTCTTGGGCCAGAGATAAGGTGACAGCAGTCCCTGGGTGGGGACTTCACAGAGCAGGTGTGTGCACCATGGGGACAGGGCAGGGACAGGGTGCTGTTCACCTGCTCTGCAGGAGCAGCATCCTCAGCTCCTGGGGCTGTCAGTGATACCATGCTATGCTGTGTCCCCTTCCCAGACCCTGTCCTTGGATCTGTTCCCAAAGCCCTCTCTCCATGCCCATTTCCAGACAGCATTTCCCTCCAGAGCTGCTGGATGTGCAGCACCTGGGATGAGGGCGTTGACTCTGCTCCAGCAGCCAGGAATTGCAATCCCTCTAGGCTTTCTCCTGTTTTAGTGATGTTAATTAACCCCCTGTGCCCCCTTGGGAAGTGTTACCATAGCTCTGCCCTCCATGGAAGCTGGGATGCAGAGCAGGTGCTGGGAGCTCTCCCTGGGAGAGCTCTGGTCCCCACTGGGTGCAGGTACAGGGCTGTGTGGATCCTAGTGACATTCCTGGTGACAGGCATGGTCTGCTGATGGTTTCATCTCTCCACTGGGGCTGGGGATGTGTGTGCCAATGCAGCCTCATCCAAAGACCCTGACACTTGTGGAGTAGTGATGGATCTGAAGTAGCCCTCACCCAAACTGGAGTAGTGCCTGGATGGTGTGGATTGCTGGGAATAGGACACAGGGGACTCCTCAGCAAAGGGAAAGGCTGTTTATGGCAATAACTGGGATGTGGCTGTGGTTGTGGCTCTGGCTGTGCTGGCTCTGGGCCCAGGCTCTGTCCTGGCAGAGCCTCCAGAGTGGGTCTGCAGCATTCTCTGGGCTGGGGGACAGGGTGGGTTGGGGTGAACCTCTGCTCTGGGCTGGAGGATGTGGACTGGGAGTGGGATGAGTGGGACAAATGGAATTAGTGGGATGAACAAGTGGGACATGCAGGATGAGTGGGGCAAGTGGAAGGAGTGGGATGAGCCATTGAATGGGATGAGCCATTGAGTGGGATGAGTGGGTTGAGCTGGATGAAAGGAACAAGCCATTGAGTGGGATGAGTGGGATGGGCAGGACAAGTGGGGCAAGGAGTTGAGTGGGATGAGCCATCAAATGGGATGAGTTGGATGAACTGGATCAATATAGTGAATAGGCTGGTGTGAGTGGGAGAAGCACTTTAGCAGGATGAGTGGGATAAGTGGAATGAGTGTGATGTCCTTCCTAGCCCACCCTCACTTTCTCTACCTTCTTGCAAGGCTGCAAACTCTCCTGCCAGCATCTGCTGCTGTCTCTTTGTCTTGGGAATATCTTCTTTTAGCTCCTGCAGCTTTCCCCTCACCGTTTCAGGGATGGACCTGTATTCCCAGCCCTAAAAAAGCCACCACCCATGTCCAGCTGCCACCTGTCCATCCCCACACCAGGAATGCCACTGGCATTTGATGCCCCAAGCAGACCCAAGGGACCCGCTCAGGCTCTGCCCCATCTTCCCCCGCCCCAGGGGGCCACTGTGGAGGATCTGGTGGGACAGAGGGACGGCAGGACAGCCACCTGGCTGAGGCCTGGCTGTATTCTACAGTGCATGTGTCTCCAGTGTGAGTAAGTGACTGGAGATGCGGCCCTGTTGGAATAACATCCAGTGCCCATGTCTTCAGCTGGAAGCACCCTCACCGCCAGCCACGCTCCCAGTGCCACGTGGATCTGGCCCCGTGGCCAAGGATGCTCCCAGGGTGGGTGGGTGGCATGGCCCTGCACGGGGCTGCTGTCCTGGATGGGGTCATGGGAGGCATGACAGTCCCCAGGTCTGGTTATCAGGAATGGAGCCTGGAGCCACCTGGCAAAGCTGGGGCCAGAGGAAGAGCAAATCCCAACGCCATTATCCAGAGTCTGATTCCCAGCATCTACTGTTTCCATCATAACATCATCCTTATCCCAGTCTCCCAGACAAGGCTGGAGGCAGGAGCAGAGCTGGGAGGGTCACACCACAGAGCCCCCTGTGCCTTCCAGCTTTTCCATGTGTCCCCCAGCTTTTCCATGTGTCCATCCTAACACCTCTGCCCTCCACGGGGTTGTAATCCCCCGATGAGCTTTAATCCATCTCCTTGCCTCATTTCTCTTCTCACTGATGCTTTATGGCATGGCTAGCACTGAGGGCAGTGTGGCTCAGTGCCAAAGCCTCCTCTCCCTTTTTGGGGACCTCCCACCTCCCCACATGATGGACATTGACCAGCACAGGAGGGTTTGGCTCCAAAAACGGCACCAGGCAGATGGGAGGCCACTGCAAGGGGTCTGGGAGCAGAAGGACCTGTGCCATGGTGGGGGTCAGAGAGGGTGGGTGCTGCAGTGCCCTTCTCCATGGAATCAACCCCCAGTGAGCCCCTGCTCTGCTCTTGTCCCTGCAGGATGCTCTGCTGAGCCTGGGGGCTGCGCTTGATGCCGCCGCCCTGCGCGATGCCCTCCGCCATGCCCTTGTCACCCTGCTGCCCGCCGTGGTAGGTGGGGGATGCATCTGCATCCCCTGGGGGCTGGGAGGGATGTGGAGCAGAGCATCCTCCTCGGCTGGGTGGGATTATGGGGGCGCTGAGACTCCCTGGATTGAGGGAAGCCCTGGAGGGAGCAGAGAGTGGATTATCTGCTGGTTGATGCTGGGGTTCAGCCTGGGGTGGTGCTGGTGGTGTCCCCGGTGCTCATGGTGGCCCCAGGGTGCTAGTGGTGACCCTGGGGTTGCTGGTGGCCCTGATCTGGTGACCCTGATGCTGGTGGTGGCTGAGCATTGTGCCAGTGCCATGCCATGGGCCCCCCAGCCATGGGTGGGTGTGAATGGGGCACACGTGCACAGGTACCTGTGCACACTTGAGCATGGCTCTGTGCGTGGGCAGGGCTGGGTTTGTGAATGTGTGCATGTGCCACTGCAGCTGTGCACACGTGTTTGTGCACACCTGTGGCTGTGATCACGTGTTTGTGCACACACGTGTGGCTGCCCCTGTCCCCCAGGAGCACGTCTACATCTACCTGCTGGATGGGGACACACGGCTGCTCTGCGATGACCCCCCCCACGAGCTGCCGCCCAACGGGAAGCTCAGGTGAGCTCGGCCCCCTGCCCAGCCCTGGGCATGGATGGGCACACAGGGGGGACCCAGCTGGAGTGCATGAACAGGCATGGTGTGTATGGAAGGCAGGAGGGTTTCCATCCCTGTCCCCATCTCCATCCCCATTCCATCTCCATGCTTGTGGCCATCTGCTGTCCCTTCCCATCCTCTTCTTCATTCTGGACATGCACATGTGCACAGGGGCTATGTGTATGTGCAGGGACACACATGTTGGCACAGGGGCTGTGTGCGTGCAGGAGCACACACATTTGTGTCCAGGGGCTGTGCATGCATGCAAGGACACACATATGTACACGTGTTGCACAGTCCTTGAGCCTGTCCCTGTCCCGTGGGTGTCTCTGCCCAGGGAGTTGTCCCTTCCTGGGGGTTGACCTTCCCAGGGATTGCTCAAAGTATCCCTGTCCCCACAGAGATGCTGTGCAGAAGCAGAAGCGGCTGGACTGTGGGGGGCTGCTCCCTGCTGAGCTCCCTGGCCGGCACCTGGGACCCCTGGCAGCACCCCTGGCCGCTGGCACGCAAGGTGGGAGCTGTGGGAAGGGTGCTCTTGGTGCACCACCCATGTATGGGGGTGTGGGCCTAGGGCTGGGTGGTGGGACAGGGAGGGGGATTGAGATGGGAGTGGATGGAGGGAGGGAGGGAGAGATGGATGGATGGATGGTCCATGGGTGGTCAGAGGCAGGGGCTCAGACAGCAGTGTGTGAGTGAGTGATGGTTGCATAGACAGGTGGGTAGAAACAGGATGGAGGCATGAGGGACAGGTGGGCACTGGGACTGAGAGGTGTTCTCAGGGACAAGGAAGCAGAGAGGTGGGCAGATGGATAATGGATGGGTGGGAAGATGGAGAAATGGCTGGCTGACTGGCTGACTGGCTGGGTCATGACACATCAGGATGAAATGGGGTCATGCACCCCAAGAGCTGAGTTCCACAGCTCCAGCTGTCCCTGGGGCCTACCTGGGACCAACCCTCTCTTGCTTGCAGTGCTCATCATCCCGTTGGTGGACAAGAACAGTGGGGCTGTGGTTTGTGTCATCCTGGTGAGTGCAGGAACATGGGTAGGGCTCTGGGAACAGGGCCTGGCCATGAGGGTCCTGACCCCACTCCTGCTCCAGGTACACTGTGGCCAGCTGAGTGACTCTGACGAGCAGAACCTGCGTGCGCTAGAGAGACACGTGAGTGACTACTTCTCAACTGTGGACCTGCCACCTGGGCACCTGCCAGCCTTCCCCCCAGCCCTGCTGCTCCTTGTCCCCTCTGCCCAACATTGCAGGCCCTGGTGGCAGTCCGGCGCCTGCAAGCCCTGCAGAAGCTGCAGCCCTGGCCCCAGGTCAGCCTCTCCACCAGCTCCTCCCAGACCTCTCTGGCCAAGGCTGAGAAGGCACCTGACAGCAGCTACAGTGACCTGGACTGCAAGATCCTGCAGCTCTGTGGTACCTGGGGGGACACTGGGCAGGGAGGGGTGTGTGGGCAGGGTGAAGCCATGCTCAGCCCCTCACAGCGCTGTGACCCTCACGCAGGTGAGCTGTATGACCTGGATGCCGCCTCGCTGCAGCTCAAGGTCATCAACTATGTGAGTAGCTGCTCCACCAGCCCCCTGTCCCCATCTGCCCCCAGCCCCAGGACACACCAGGGAGCCCTGTTTTATTTCAAAACAAGAAAATTCCCCAAAGCCAAGAAAAGCCTCAAGCATCACCCGTGGAGTCATCAGTAGTGACCAGAGTGAGCAGCCTTGTAACAACCATCAATAGTCTCCAGAGTTAAAAGTGCCACTGTCACGCTAAAAGCTCCTTGAGAGAACATCCAGGTTCCTCTCCTGCTCTCTATCATTCTGTACCTCAGTATGACCCTCAGCAGTCCAGAGTGAGCAGCCTTCCCCTTGCCATCAGCAGCCTCCAGAGGGAACCTGCTGTGTCACGGGGAGGAGGTTCTGGGGAGGGGCACCCAGTTCTCTGTGGCATGTGTGGGTGCCTTGGGTACAGGGAGGCACAGGAGGGGCTGGATTCTGCCTGGGGAGTGCTCGGGACAGGCTGTGGTGCTGACCCTCCCCTTAACTCCCCAGCTGAAGCAGGAGACCCAGTCTCTGTGCTGCTGCCTCCTGCTCGTCTCTGAGGACAACCACCAGCTCTTCTGCCAGGTAGGTGCCACTGGGCCAGCCCCCCAAGCCTGACCCCCACAGAGGACTACAGGTCACCCCCTGGAATGGTGTCTTCCTCATGGGCAACCCCTCCTTCCCATCTTTTCCAGGTGGTGGGGGACCGTGTCCTGGATGAGGAGATCAGCTTTTCAGTGAGCAAGGGGAAGTGGTGAGGGGTTGGGAGGTCTGGGGGTGGGCAATGGGTGCTGTGCACTAACATGTTCCCTTTCCCCACAGCTCACCTTTGGGCGCCTGGGGCAGGTGGTGGAGGACAAGAAGCCCATCACGCTGAAGGACATCAGTGAGGTGGGTACCAGCTCTGTGCCTTCCACGCCTGGGGACACAGGTGTCACCCCAGTGTTCCATGGGGCTTCCTGGAGTGGGCCAGGGGTTCCAGCCCCATATTCCCTCTCCCTGCAGGAGGAGCACAAGCAGCTGAGCAGCATGCTGGGCTGTGAGGTCACCTCCATGCTCTGTGTCCCTGTCATTAGCCGGGCCACCTCCCAGGTGGTGGCACTGGCCTGCGCCTTCAACAAACTCAGTGGGGAGAGGTGAGCAGCGTTTTGGCTGGGACTCTCTGTGGGGCTGCACCCACTCACTTTTGGGATGCTGGAGCATTGTCCCCATGGAGAAGGGAGGGGACCAATGGGGATGGACAACTAAGGTGTACCCCTGCCAGCTTCACAGACACGGACGAGCACAAGATCCAGCACTGCTTCTGCTACACTTCCACGGTGCTCACGAGCACCCTGGCCTTCCAGAAGGAGCAGAAGCTCAAGTGTGAGTGCCAGGTGAGCATGTGCAGGGCTGTGCCACGTGCGTGTGTGCGTGCCCCATCTTGCACTGGTCACTAATGGCATTCTCTCTGTTCCCTCAGGCCCTGCTGCAGGTGGCCAAGAACCTCTTCACCCACCTGGGTAGGTGCACTGGGGAGCACCCGTGGTGAGGGAGTGGAGTGGGGAAGGGGTGATCACTCCCCAGCCCTGGAGGGTGGTAGCAATGGGGTCTCTGTCCCCAGCCAGGGAGAACCTCGTCCCCTTGTTGGGGAATGGTAACAGAAAGGTGATAGGAGCTGGCATAGAACCTGGCATGCACTGATGCTGCATGGCTGCATGCATGCACATAGCATGACCACAGAGCTCTTAGAAACACGCGTGCACATGTGCAGCTGCACTGCTGCACACACATGTGCACTGTTCATACATGCACATGCCCCACACTGCCCCTGTCCCTCTGTGCCCCCCAGAATTCCTGCTGGGACCCAGAGCTAAACCCTCCCCCTGCTTTCACTGCATGAGTGGGGAAGAGGGGGCAGCGCTGCCTGGCCTGGGTCCCTGACCCTCCACTGCTACCCCTGCAGATGATGTCTCTGTCCTGCTGCAGGAGATCATTACGGAGGCCCGGAACCTCAGCAATGCTGAGATGTGAGTGGTGGTGGTGGGGCACGTGGGTGAGGGGACACAGGGGACACCGAGCTCCCCAGTGGGTGAGAATGGCAGCGGGGTGTCTTGCAGATGCTCTGTGTTCCTGCTGGACCGGCTCAGTCACGAGCTGGTGGCCAAGGTGTTCGATGGTGGAGTGGTGGATGACGAGGTGAGCACAGCATGGAGCTGGGGGGCCTGGGGTTGTGTCCCTCCCCACAGGCCTTGCTGTGATCTCCTTCCCCTGCCCACAGAGCTACGAGATCCGCATCCCAGCAGACCAGGGCATCGCTGGGCACGTGGCCACCACTGGCAAGATCCTGAACATCAAGGATGCCTACTCACACCCGCTCTTCTACCGCGGCGTGGATGACAGCACCGGCTTCCGCACCCGCAACATCCTCTGCTTCCCCATCAAGAATGAGAGCCAGGGTGAGCCAGGGATGGGGGCTCACTGGGAACAGGGGGCACAGGTCTGGCACAGGTCTGGCCCAGCAGGTGTCTTGCACATGGTGGTTTGGTCACCCATCATGTGGACAGGATGTTGTCCCCAGCATGCAGCATGGCCACAGCATCATCCCCAGCCTGTGGGCATCAATCCTGTTCAAGCACAGGGGCACAATCCTGGCTCAGCTCTGTCCCCAGCATGTGAACCCGCTTCGTCCCCAGCATGTGAGCACCTTTCTGTCCCCAGCCCATGGACTCCATTCTGCCCCCAGCCCGTACACAGAGCACTGCCCCAGCGCATGGGCATGACCCTGTCCCAATCCCATGGTCACAGTCCTGTCCCCAGCATCAGGGCAGCATTCTGTCCTGTGAATGTAGGCATGGTCCTGTCCTGACCCTTGGGCTCAGTGCTGTCTCCTGGCACAAGAGCACAGTTCCTGGATGTGGCCCTGTCCCCCTGCAGGCAAACACAGCACTGACCCCAGCACATGGACATGATCTTGTCCTATCCATGGGCTCAGTATGGTCCCTGGACATGATCCTGTCCCCCTACAGACACCCAGCACTGTCCCCCAGCCCATGGCCATGATTCTGTCCCAACCCATGGGCACAGCACTGTCCTTGATCACAGGGGGACGATCATGTACCCTGCATGTGGGCACGATCCTGTCCACCAACACATGAGCACAGTACTGTCCCTGGGCATGAGCCTGTCCCAGCCCCACAGGCTCAGCACTGTCCCCAGAATGTGGGTGTCATGCTGTCCCCAGCCCACAGGCACAGCACTGTCCCTGCTAGTTGGGCACAACCCTGCCCTAAGCCCACGGGCACGGTGCTGTCCCCAGCATACAGGCATGACCCTGTTCCCAGCATGAGGGCCTGATATTCCTGCTGTCCCCCCTCTGCTCCAGAGGTCATTGGGGTGGCAGAGCTGGTCAACAAGATCAATGGCCCTTGGTTCAGCAAGTTCGACGAGGACCTGGCCACTGCCTTCTCCATCTACTGCGGCATCAGCATCGCCCATGTATGTGCTGGGGGTCCTCCACTTGGAGGGGGTCACACACAGTGTGTGCTCCCAGCTCTGCCACAGCACAGAGCGATGGGGGGATGTGTGTGTGTGGTCCCCATTCCTTGGGGACAAGTGGTGGTGGCCCTGGGATGGGAAGGGAATTGAAGGGAATTCATGGGCACAAAGATGTGCTGTGGTGCCAGGGTGGGCTGGGGGGTGCTGGAGGTGTCTGCCAACCCCCAGCACTCCCATCCCTGATCCTGCCCTGCAGTCCCTGCTGTACAAGAAGGTGAATGAGGCACAGTACCGAAGCCACCTGGCCAATGAGATGATGATGTACCACATGAAGGTGAGGTAGCATGAGGACAGGGACAGGGATGGGGACCCCCACTGCCAGCATGGTGCCCCCACCTTTTATCCCAAGGTGGTCACACAGCTGGGTGGTGGTGATACCCCAGGGCTCTCTGCTCTCCCCATGGTTCTTGTGGCCTTTGGGACACCTGGTGACATCTGGCCACAGAGTGGGTGACTGGCTATGGCTCCTGCAGGTGTCTGATGATGAGTACACCAAACTGCTGAGCGAGGGCATCCAGCCTGTGTCCACCATTGACCCCAACTTTGCCAGCTTCACCTACACACCACGCTCACTGCCTGAGGATGACACCTCCATGGTGAGGACCATGGGGACAACTCTCAACTCCCACCATCCCCTGCCTGGCCTCGGTCAGGTCATATATCCCAACCTTGGGGTGCTGGGGTGAAGGGATGTGGTTGCACCCCTGAGCATCTTCCTGCTGAGCAGGGGCGAGGGTGGCTCGTGGGGGACCTTGCTGGGCATTGTCATTCCTTGCCACTCCCTCTATCCCTTCTGCCAGGCCATCCTGAGTATGCTGCAAGACATGAATTTCATCAACACCTACAAGATGGACCGTCAGACGCTCACCAGGTGAGTCTTTATCCCTGTCCACCTTCCCTGTCTCCATCCTCATTTCCATTCCCATCCACCCACCTCATCCCCTCCATCTCCTTCCCTGTCCCTGTCCCCATCCACATCCTCATCCCTGTCCACCTTCTCTGTCCCCTATCCATATCCTCATCTCTATCCCTATGCCCATCCCCATGCAGAAAACTGTCTACCTTCCCTGTCCCTATTCCTCTCCCATCAGCCATCCCCAACCCTTCCCCATCCCATCCCATCCCATCCCCATCCCGATCCCCATGCCCATGCCTGCCTGGTGGGCACCTGGCAAGGTGGAGGTCCCTGTGGGGTGAGACCCACCCTGCATGGCTCTGGCCCTGTGCAGGTTCTGCCTGATGGTAAAGAAGGGGTACCGTGATCCCCCCTACCACAACTGGATGCACGCCTTCTCCGTCTCCCACTTCTGCTACCTGCTCTACAAGAACCTGGAGCTCGTTAACTACCTGGAGTAAGGCCAGGTGCTATCCCTGCCCCTGTTCTCCAACCCCTGGCCTGGCTGGGGTGCTCCCTGCTCTCCTGCCTGCCTCAGTTTCCCTCCTCCCCCTCCCCAGAGACATCGAGATCTTTGCCCTCTTCATCTCCTGCATGTGCCACGATCTGGACCACAGAGGAACAAATAACTCCTTCCAGGTGGCCTCGGTGAGCCGAGCCCAGAGCCAGGATGGGCGAGGGGGGAGGAGAGGTATGGGGAGAACTGTGGGGGCCTTCAACCCCACAGTTCCATCATTCTGGCTGCTCTACCTTGCAGAAATCCGTTCTGGCTGCACTCTACAGTTCAGAGGGCTCTGTCATGGAGGTGAGATCCCCCAGATCTCTCCTTGCCCATCTCTCCTGGGTTCTGGCTGCGTGGCAGCATCCTTGCCTGCTCCCTGCCTGCTTTTACCGTCCTGCCTTCTCCCACAGAGGCATCACTTTGCCCAAGCCATTGCTATCCTCAACAGCCAAGGCTGCAACATCTTTGACCACTTCTCCAGAAAGGTGAGCCCCCCACCTAAACACCTCTCTCCTGCCACCCCCTGCCCATGCTGAGCCCCTGTGTCCTCTCCAGACCTCCTGCTCCCCATCCCTGGATCCCGGGGGGTGTGGGAGCTGGCAGGGGCACAGAGCTGGTCATAGCAGCTGCCTTGCCCACAGGACTATCAGCGCATGCTGGACTTGATGCGGGACATCATCCTGGCCACTGACCTGGCCCACCACCTCCGCATCTTCAAGGATCTCCAGAAAATGGCAGAAGGTGAAGATCCTCAATGAAGATTGGGATTGGGATTTGAGGGGTGGTAAGAACTCATCCCACCAAAGCTGGGAGGTGGCACAGGAGGTTCTTATGGCAGGGGTGATAATGGCTGGGACATGACACAGAAGGTTCTGGCTGTCCCTTTAATGCTCACATGTGGCATGAGGGGGGCTATGGAGCTCTGTCCTGAGCCGCCCATCCCAAGCCCTGCCCCACACTGTGCCCACAGTGGGATATGACTCCAAGAACAAGCAGCACCGCAGCCTGCTTCTCTGCCTGCTCATGACCTCCTGTGACCTGTCTGACCAGACCAAGGGCTGGAAGACCACCAGGAAGATTGCAGTGAGTGCCACACCACCGAGCTAAACCCCCGAATGCCACCTCAGAACCCACCTAGGCCACCTGCATGTCCCCAGGCACACACCTGCCCCTCGTGGGGTGGGTTCCTCTATGCAGGACCCTGGACCATGCAGAACCCAGTCCCTCCAAGCCAGACCGTATCCCTGCTTGATTCAGAGCTGTGGGGAGGGGTGTGGAGGACAGTGGGGATGGGGGATCATCCCAGACTGCACCCCCTGTGCTGACACCTGTCTCTTGCAGGAGCTGATCTACAAGGAGTTCTTCTCCCAGGGTGACCTGGTAGGTACCAGCTGGCAGGGTTGGGCTTGGCCAATGCTCTTAGACAGCACCAATGGGCTGGGGGGTGTGGGCAGTGGGCAGAGAGGTCTTGCCTGGGAATGGAGGGAAAGCATCACTGGCACTGACCCTCCTCACCACCCATGCAGGAGAAAGCCATGGGGAACAGCCCGCTGGAGATGATGGACCGGGAGAAAGCCTACATCCCCGAGCTGCAGATCAGCTTCATGGAGCACATTGCCATGCCCATCTACAAGTGAGCCCCAGTGCTGCAGCTGGGATGGGGAGGACCCCCTGCCACCCCCACCTCCCTCAGGGTGGGATCGGGGGCTGTGTGTGCCAAGTCTTGCAGATGTTGGGGAGTGTTCCAGGCTGTGGGGATGGGGGTTGCAGTCAGCCAAGGGGGTTGCACTGAAGTAAGGGGGGGCAGCCCTGTGCTGATGGAATGCATCCCCCACTCCCCAGATTGCTGCAGGATCTCTTCCCCAAGGCAGCGGAGCTCTACGAGCGGGTGGCCAGCAATCGGGAGCAGTGGACCAAGGTCTCCCACAAATTCACCATCCGGGGGTTGCCCAGTAACAACTCCCTGGACTTTCTGGATGAGGAATATGATCCACAGGTCCCTGACCCCCAGCTCAATGGCTGCCTGGAACCTGAGGTGGGGCAGCCCGCCGAGGCTGGGGCCGAGTGAAGAAGGCAACGGGGGGGCCACAGCCATGGCTGGGCTGGGAGCATCCCCAAGCCTCATCCCCCAGCTCAAGGGGAGGAGGTTTGGGGGGATATCAGTGAATCTGGACTACCACAGCAAGGGCTGTGTGCTGCCAGCAGCCGCCACTGGTCCTTCCCCACCACTGAGTGACTATCTCCTCCCTCCAGGGTGGGTGTTCAGGTGTCCCGTCCACCTGGGAGTCCATGGGACACTGCCTTGGTGGCTGGGAGCACCAAGGGACACAGTGGGGCTGGGGGATGGATGTGCTTTAAGCTGCCTTAAGACTGCAGGTCCTGTCCCCATGGGGTGACAATAAGAACGATGTCCTTGGTGGAAGCACCCATGGAGGGCTCGGTCACCATGACATGGGCGTGCATGGGTCAGCAGGACAGAGGGGGATGGTGCGGGGCAGGGTGGTGAGGGGCAGTGGGACATCTCTGGGGTGGCTATAGAGTGTATGGGGGGTGTTATGGAGATCTATGGGGACCATAGATCAGGTTCATGGAAGAAGGTTGGCTCCAACTGGAGGAGGGAAGGGGCACCAGAGTGGGATGGCCACGGCCATGGGGATGTGCCTGCATCCCCTGCTGGGATCCACACTGGAGAACCAGCTGCAGCCTCTCCCTAGCAGCTGCTGAGCATCCTTTGGCTGAAAGCTCCAGCCCTCTAGGACCCCTGAACCCACTCACCCATGGAAGGGCTCATATCTCACACAGCCCAGTCCCATGCAACCACACAACCACATCCCCTACAAGGGCTACACACCTGCCAAGGCTGGGGGTCCTGCTGCTGGTTTGCATGCACAGGGGAGGGAGGCTGTGCTCCACAGGGAGTCCATGTGGTCCCACACATCACCTTCACCTTCTGGTCCCATTCATGTCCTTGCCATAGGTAGAGGAACATGGGTGTTCCTCTGAGGTGTCCGCCTGGAGCCTCCTCACTGCAAGCAGCTTCTCTGCTTGGTGACCATGTTGTGAGCATCCCTAGCTCACAGTGGCTTCACAACTCCTGCCATACCAATCTCTGTGCACGGATCCTGCCAACATTTGGGATCCTTCTGGTCTTGCAGACCTCTGGACATGACCCTCAATGGTCTGCTGTGGTCCCTCTGGTCCTGCAGACCACCATGGCATCGACCCTGCTATTTTCCTGTGGTCCCACCAGTCCTACGTGGCACCATGCATGGATGCTGTTGGTCTACCATGGTTGATCTGGTCATGCATGGACCCTGGTGTTTTCCCATGACTCCCTCCTTGTCCTGACTGCCATGCATGCACCCCA
Organism: Zonotrichia leucophrys gambelii; assembly: GCF_028769735.1. Taxonomy (NCBI): domain Eukaryota; kingdom Metazoa; phylum Chordata; class Aves; order Passeriformes; family Passerellidae; genus Zonotrichia; species Zonotrichia leucophrys. The sequence goes on from NC_088169.1 coordinate 101,215,634, forward strand.
CCAATCTCCTGTGGTTTTTCTGGTCCTACAGACCACTGTGCATGGACCCTGCTGCCCTCCTGTGGTCTCTCCAGTCCCACAACCCAACCCATATGGACCCTCCCAGTCCCAGGGGCTCCACCAGCCCCCAGGGTCTGACCAGCTGTATGTGAGGGCTTCATCACCCCAGCCAAGGCCACCTGAAACACCCATGAGCAGGGGAAGTGCTGGGGCTGAGTGCGTGGGCTCAGCATGGGGGATTAGGGTGCACTGAGCCCTCAGGCTGCATCATCCAGCTTGTGGGGGCTGGATGAGTCCACCACCACACCAGGGAAAGGCGATGGGTGCAGCAGGGTAAAATTCCAGCACTGCTGGCATTGGTGTTGGTTTTGTTGGGATCAAGAGTGCATATGGGGCCCTTTGCCACCCCATGCCCACTGCTCTGCAGTAACCCATGGCACCATCCCCAGTGGTGCCACAGTGGGTCCCTCCTGGATTTGGGCTGCATGGTGGCTGCTTCTCTCCTTGGCTTGTCTGTGAGCGATGACTTGCCAGTGTTCTCGGGATACCTGGAGCGTGTGTCTGCAGGAGCAATGGGAGACCTCAACGCTGAGCTGCTCCACGTGGCTGAAGTGGCCTGAATTCCTTTTGCCTTACCTACTCGGAGATGCCTTTAGTGAGATGCTTTGCCCGAAGCCTGGTGGGACCCACCTGCTGACTGAGTCTGTCTGCTGGCCCATGGTTTTGCCTCCAAGACCCCCTTAAGCCCTCCCCCGCTCCCCACACTGCCATAGGGGGTGGGGATGGTCCCAGAAGGCAGCAAACCCCCAAGCTGCAAGAGGAGGACAGCAGCCCCATCCCTGTTGTGACGTTGGCACAGCCCTGGCACCAAGGTGCCAGTAGGTACAACTGTTCAAAGACAGCCCCCGCATCCCAGTGCCGCCCAGGGATGCCTGACAATGCACAGATCTCCCCATCCAAGAGATGTGGGGGTGTCCTGCACTTGGGTTCTGCATCCCGGGTACCACACCATGGTGGGGGCACCCAGGGATGCCCTTTTCCCAGCTGTATCCCACTTCTCCAGCCCCTGCTGCTGGTGTGTGTAGGTAGTCAAAGCTTTCCCAGCTCCTGCCCCTGTATATACCCCTCTGGATAGTGAGGAGTGCAGCTCACAGCCAGCCCAGCTCACCCAGGAGTGTGCACAGGCGTGTGTGGGTGCACAAACCTCCTCCAGCTTTTCTGTCCTTCTGTCTTGCGGCACTGGTTGTTCTGGACTCCAATGGAGCCTAAGGAGGAGATGGCTTCTCTTTCTTCCTCTCCTCCTCCTTTTCTTATTCTCCTTTTCTTCCTCCTCCTTCTCTTCTTCCTCCTCCTCCCCCTACTGTTTCTCGTCCTCCTGCTCCTTCTTTATTATTATTTCTCTTTTTTTGGTGGGTTTTGGTTTTCCTAAATAAATTTCATATGTCAACCTTCCCGTGACAGGTTGGTGGGTGGCCTTGTTGGGGTCTGGGGAGCTCCAATTGAAACTTATGAACACCAAAATCACCCTCAGGGGCAGAATCCAGCTTGGGCCGTGTAGCTCTGACTCCCCAGGAAGCTCCAGCCCCTCCTTGGATGTTCCACTGTCATGGAATGCTCCAATGCTGGGCCCCATCCAGCCTGGCAGCTGGGGGAGCTGGGCCTGGGGCAAGATCCAGCTTTGGCTGGGCATGCAGGGGGATCCTAGGCTGGGATGCAGGATCAGGCCTGTGTTGGGACCCCTCTGAGCCTGGGATGGGGCTGGGGCAGAATCCAGCTGCTCCTCTGGCTCCTGCAGCCATCCTTGCATGGCCCCAGAAGGGATCCCCTAGCCTGCCCATCATCCATCAGGACTGCAGCTTTCATTCCCGTCATCTGGCTAAGGAGCAATTTATTATCCAAAATCAATGCAGCACTTTCATCCCAGCCCAATCTGACAGCTTTTGGACATTTTATACCCAGAGGAAAAGTCCCCAGAGGCTTTGGTGCTGGCACGCTCCGGCACTCCATGAGCTGCCAAAATGGGGGTGAAAAACTGTGAAAAACTGCCCAAACTACCAAATGCCTCCATCTTGCTCCAAGTGCCGATTCAAATCCTGGGATTAAACCCTTTAATCCTCCGAACTAGTCCCAGAGCAGGGTTTATGGTTCCCAGCCAGGAGCTGCCCCACTTTGCCTCTGTCACCGAGGGCTCCGTGCCCTTAGGTGACATTCCTGCCCGGATCCGTCAGGGTATCACGGCCTTCCTTCCAGTCCCTCACCGCAGCCTCGGCCCGTCATTGCTTCCTGTCCTTTCGTCCTGGCTGATCCCAACAGTGGGGAGCAGGTTTCCCCGAGGATGGGGTAAAGCTGCCCCGTGGGTGGGGTGCAGGTGTCCCCACAGTGGGCACAGGTGACATCGCGTGTCCATCCTCGGTCCCCTCCATCCGCCCCACGATGGGGGCGGGATAGGAAGGGATGCTCCAGCTGGGGATGCACCTAGCACCGGGATCACCTGAATCCCCGTTCCCCACGCGCTGCTCCGCGACAGGAGGCGGGCGGGAGTGGGACACGGCCGATGGGGAGGGCGGGGCGGAAGGATGGACGTGTTCCTGCAGGGAAGGCGGATTCCATTGGAGAGGGGAGGGACACCTCGGGGGCGGGGTGTTCGCAAGTGCGTGTGTGTCTGTGTATGTGTGTCTGTTTGTCTGTGCAGGGGTTGTAGGCGCACATATGTACATGTGTGTGCACATGGGGTGTATGCGCACGTGTACACACTATTTTGTGTGCACGTGTTTGTGTGAGCACACACACGTGCATGCATGTTTGTGCACGTGTGTGTGCGTGAGTTCACGCGTGTGTGCATGGCGCCTGTATGCAGATGTGTGCGCGTGTAGGTACAAGTTACGTCCCTCCCCACAGACACTTTGTACTCACACTGCCGCGTGTGTGCTCACGTACGTGTCTCTGTGTGCCCTCAGACGTGTCCCGGCTGACACGCCGGTCTCCGTTCCCCACGCGTGTCCCCAGGATCACACGCGGGATTCTCCCCGCTGTGCCCACGCGCAGCCGCTCGGGGGCGCCCCGAGCCGCGCGCGTGCTCCCGCCGCTCCGTGTGTGTGTGCGCGCGCACTGGCCCACACTCTCCTACCCCCTCACCGCCTTCCCGCCCCCCCCGTGTCAGCCCGGTGCCCCCCCCCCCTCCATATCCTCTCGCCGTATCCTCTCCCCGCCCGTGCGGCCCTTGCGCGCCGCCGCCCCCGGCCCCGGGGCCGCGCCGTTCAGGGGCGGGCGGAGGCGGCGGCGGCGGCAGCGTCCGCACCGGAACCGGGACGGGCCGAGCCCTGCCGAGCGGCTCCGAGCGTGTCCGAGCGGCTCCGAGCGGTTCCGAGAGGCTCCGAGCAGTTCCGAACCTGCCCGAGCGGTTCCGAGCGGCCCCGAACCGGCCGGCGTGGCGTCCGCCCGGGCCGAGCCGAGCGGTTCCGAGTGTTTCCGAGCGTGCTCGAGCGTTTCGAGCGGTTCCGAGCGGGCCCGAGCAGGGCCGCACCGGGCCCCGCGCCCGCCCCGCCGCCGCTCCCTCCACCATCCAGCCAGTAATTTTCCAAGCCCAGCCGGCGCTTCTCGGCTGAGCCCGCAGGATCGGCGGGGCCATGGGAGACAAAGGCACCCGGTGAGTGAGGACCGGGACAGAGAGGAGCATCCCGGGGGGGCATGCCCGGCAGTGGCGGGGGAGGGGTGGGACAGGCGCTGCCCGTGCCCTGCGCTGGAGCTGGTGGTCCCCTGAGGTGGCCCCGCTGCTGGGATATGGCACTCCCCGAGCGGTAGTGAGCACCCGGAGAGCGGGGGCGTCACTGCTCCCTCCCCATCAGATTTGGAGCCTGCATGGATTTGGGAATGGGGGAGGCTGTTGTCATCGCGGTGACGCCGGGGCACCCAGGCCCTGATGTCACTCCCGGCATGCGGCACAGCTGGGGGTGTCAGGGAGCACGTGCCAGCCCTGGAACATAGGGACACGAGGGCCTGCGACGCCTTCATCCCATGGGAATGCTGCCATGGGGATGCTGTCTTTTAGGGGCCCCTGTGCAGAGGTGGATGGGGACCCCCCCTGTGCCCCTCCAGGGGCAGGACGGTGGCAGGACCTGCTGCACATCCTGCAGGGAGCTGTTGGGATTTGAGGGGAGCTGCAGGACCAGGGGAGCTGCAGGACCGGTGGGGCTGCACATCCTGCAGGGAGCTGTTGGGATTTGAGGGGAGCTGCAGGACCGGTGAGGCTGCACATCCTGCAGGTAGCTGTTGGGATTTGAGGGAGAGCCTGATGACCCCTGCCAGCCCTTGCAGGGAGGCCTGGGGGTTTGACATCCGCTCACAGGTGTGACATCCTGTGACATCCGCTCACCGGCTGGCACTGGCAGAGTGGTCAAGGTGTTGACAGTCCCATTCCTCGCCCCAATCCCTCTCTGCCCCCTTAGCCATTAATCATGGAGGATCAGGGATTTCAGAGTGCTGCTGCTCACCCCTGAACACCATGGCCCTCCCTTTGCTCATCCCCATGTCCCCTGGCAGCAGGATCAGGGGCTTTGGTGCAGCCTCTGCTCCCCCCCGCCGTGGCCACAGCGTGAGAGAAGGGTGAGGGGGTCTGGCCTGCCTGGGCAGAACCTTCCAGAAGCATTGCAGTGTTTTGGAGTGGCAGGATGGGAGCTGTGGGTGCCTGTTGAACTCATCCAGCATTCTGGGAAGCGGCTGTTGCTGCTGCCGGCCTGCTGCTGGGTGTTGGTGCCCCAGCCATGGCTGACAGCATCCGCTTCCTCCTTGCTCAGTATCCTGAATTCTTGAGAATTTGTATTGCGCTCCTGGGGCCGGCAGGCAACCCCACAGATCAGGGGGCTGAAGCAGCCACTGGATCCCCCCAATGTCTGAGTGCACACCCCAGGATGCAGCTAGATTGGCCTGCAGGGTTTTTCAGGTGCCAGGGGGAGCTTGGTGAGCAGCATTCCCATCAGCAGGCGTGCCGGCAGGAGAGGCATGAGCTGATCTTCTCCCTGCCTACGCAGTGGGTACCGTGGGAGCTGGGGGAGGGTGAGGGGGGAAGAATTAGGCTGACAAATCCCTCTTGCACTCCAGTTCGGATCTCCAAACCCAAATCCACTGGGTTTGATCGGGAGGTTCAGCTGTGGGAGCTGATTTACTATGTGATTTCCCCAAAAGCCCATTTTGGCTGATTCCTGCTGTGGCAACCCACTTTTCTCAGGAGTCACCAGTGGGAAGAGTTGGAGGATACAGCTGAGTTGGTGGCTGTTGGCATCATTGATCACCTTTCCCCATGTTTCCCACTCAGCACCCAGCCAGGGCAGCTGCAGCCCCACACAGGATGCCCAGCTACTGGAATTCCTGGCTGTTGGGATTCTTAGCCTGTGGCTTGCGAGTGGCTTCCTGGTGGCTGGGAAGTGCTGCAGTGCTTCTGGTACACCAGAGCCCACCTTGGCTGGCATTAAGCACCCCTGGCACCGTTCCTCTGGCCCAGCAGTATCATCCAGCCCCTCAGAGCATTCCACCACAGCACCTTGCTGCTAGGGGGGCGACCCTCACCTACCGCCAGACCTGCTGCTCAGTCCCTCCACCACCCCATTCATCCCCCTAGGTGAAGCCATAGGGTGTGGGAGCAGGACAGGGATCTCCACTGGGAAGAGCCCTAGAAGGTGGCCCAGGACTCCTGCTTCCTGGATGTTGTTTGGAGAGCAAACTCTGGTAATAACAGCAGGATCCAGACACATCCCGGATCCCACAGCTGAGGCGTTTCCTTGCCAAGGAAGTTGGTGGAGCTCTGACCCAGCTGCTGGGGGATGCTGCTGCTGACCCAGGGAGGGGATAGATAGACAGATGAATGCAGCAGCGATGCAAAATGCAGCACTGGGCCTGTGGCATGCTCTTGCTTTGGGATTGGCTGGCATGGTTCTCCAGGCTTATCCAGGCACAGCTGGCATGGAGCTTCTGGCCGCCACCACGGGGTTGTGCCGGTGTGTGTGATGTGGTTGCTGGTGGTTCCATTATCCCTGGAGGTCCCTTCTAACGTGGCCCTAGCTAATTAGATCTGCCAGCCAACCTTGTTAGCATGAGGGCTGGCAATACCCCTGAATTCTCTGCCCGGGGTTCAAAGGCAATCAATGGTGTTGCCATCGGATCCTGTTCCAATGCCTAGGGGAATTAAATCCTCATAAATCTTCCAATCAAGATCCAACAGACCCCACTAATAATAGCCCTGGCTGGGTGCCTAACAAGCTCATTAAGGGATGGGATCCATGGCAGGGAGAGGGCAGGCGGGATGGGATGTGGCTGCGTGGCAGCGTGACAGGCTCAGGGGGCACTGGCACTGCCAGCCCAGGGCATGAGGCCCCAAGGCTCTGATGGGCAGCAGCAGAGGCCACTTCCTGCCTCATGTCTCCAGGATTTCGACACCAGGAAGGGCTGGAGGGGGAGGGAAGGCTTCACACTTCCTCCTTTCCTCCCTCTAGATCCGGAGGCGGGTGAGGGTCACCCCGCTGGCAGCAACAGGCCAGCGTGTCCCCATGTGCCCCTTTCCTTCTGTCACCGGTGCTGCAGGGGAGGTGAGCGCTCCTGCAGCCGTGCTGTGGGGCCAGGCAGGGCTGCTGCACCCACAGGATGAGGGCACAGCACACTCATGTACCCACATGGGGAGCCCGCCTGGGCTCCTGCATGCACAGGGTGCAGCTCTTGCATTCTGTGGTGCTTCTGCACCCCTAACCTGGGGCTTCTGCGCCTGCAGTGTGTGGCTCAGCAAGGCTCAGGCTCCATGGGGCCTGTTCCAGTGTGGTGCCAGCACGAGTATGTGCCAGGCAGGGTGGTGAGGAATGGCTTCCTGCAGCACCTGCTGTCAGTCTCACTCACACTGGGTTCATTAGCAGCTCTGTTAGTGCTTTCAGGGCTGGCTGGGAGCACCACCCGTGTCTCAGGGGCTGGCAGTGGCACCCACGGAGCCTCCAGCCTTCCCAGTGCACCTCAGATTGTGATCCAGCATGCTGGACCCTCTTTGGGGCTTCTCTTGGGAGCTGGTCCGTGGGGTGTGGGGTGACAGGCTGTCAGGGGATGTTCCTTATCCTGCTCTGAAGTAATGCCTCATTAATTACCCATGAAAATCCTGCTGTTAGTTGCTCTGTGCTCTCAGGAGGATGCATTCATTGCCCCTCCATCCCTGACTATGGAGACTGATCCCCCCATGGCTTTCAAATCCCAGAAACTGTGGGGTGCTGATGCCCTTCCATGGCCAGCTGAGGCCTTTATCTCTCCAAGTTACTTAATTGGAACAGCATTCCCATTAATTCCACCTTTCTTTGCACCAGCACAGGATCACACCTTCATCAGCAAACCCTCATGACAAACATCCTACTGTGGAAGTGCTTTCCCATTTCGGCTGGGAAGGGTCAATCCCCCAACCCCCACAGGGAAAAGCCATCCAGGAAGAGCCAGCAGGATGTTCCTGATGCTCCTAGTGGCTTGGGACAGCCAGAAGGATGTCCCCAATATTTTATGTGTGTGGCAGAGGGTTCCTGTGGCTTATCTGGGGACAAGGGAATGAGGGCCCCCAACCCCCACACTCCCTTATCCAGACCAGATCCTGCTTCCTGGGCAGAGCCTGGCCAGGCTGTGCTGCTCCCTATGGCTCTCAAGAGAGGGATGTGGAGGCTTGGGCGTGCAGGAGTGCACAGACACACAGAGGCAGGGACACAGGGAGGTGGGGACAGAGCATTTCAGGGCTATGGGAGTGAGGGGTGTGCCCACACATCTCCTGATGCATCCTCCCCCATCGCTGGGGTGCTGGTCACCCCCAGGCTGCAACCCAGCAGCTGCTGCCTCCCCTGCCTGCCCCTGGCTTGGTGTGGGCAGCTGCAGGCACTGGGGTGGCTGAGGGTTCATCATCCACTAGCAACCTTTGACATTTTGGCAGAGCCAAGCAGCTGCCCTGGGAAATTGGTTTTTTTCCAGCCTAAAACCACTACTAATCTTCCCGGATGGTTTTAATGGAATTTAAAGGCGAGGAAGGATTATCTGAGGAGAACCCATTATGGGTGGCTTTGTGCCAGGTCAGGCTCCAAAATATCTGGCAGCACTAGGCACCCTACCTGCCTCTGCCCACTTCCTGCCTGCAGCAGGCAGGCTGGGAATGCTCTGGTATTCCCCAGCAGTGGCATGTTGGATCCACATCCGTTCTCCCATATCTCTGTGGGGTGTTCCAGAAGGATTTTGGGAGTTGAGAGGGGTGTCTGGGGGCTAGTTCCATGGTTTGGAATGGCAGTAAAAAGCCCTGGGGACAGGAGCACCCAGACTTTTCTGCTTCTCCAGTGGCTTTGGGATGCATCCATGTGAGGTAATGGTGAGGTGGGTTCATCCCATGGGATGCTCCCATCCTGTGCATGCCTTGACCCCATGGTCCCACAAGCTGTCCCCAGGGCCAGGTGAGTGCTGGGGTGCTGCTGCCTTTCACAGTGGTCTCTGGGCACCATCCTCAGGTGAAGGGGTGGGCTGGGGTCCTGATGCCTCCATTATCCAAAACTGGGTCCTGGCAGTGGGTGCTGAGGGTTGGATGCACCTGGCACCATGGGGCTGTGCCTGTGGATGCTTCTTCCCCCAGGGACCCTTCCTGAAGGGGAGAGCTGGACAGCTCCATGGGCAGGGAGCCAGGAGCAGAGGGGGGGTTCAGGAGTGGGGGGTAGCCCTTGCTCCAGCACTCACCCCCCCTTTGCTGTTTTGCAGGGTGTTTAAGAAAGCCAGTCCTAACGGGAAGGTAAGGGGGACATGGTGGGGGGAACCATGGGGTCACAAACATGGCTGGGAGTGGGGGGTGGGCATGTCCCTGAACCCTGTCTGCCTCAGCATCCTGCCAGGGTGGCAGGAAGGGAAACTGAGGCACAGTGGGGCTGGTGGGCGGCTTTCCCAAGGTCAGGGGTCCAGCAGACAGGTTTTGGAGTGCTGGGATGCAGGTGACTATGCCTGTGGGGGTTTTGAGTCAGGCAGCAGCAGCTGATGCAGAAAACCTTCAGCCTGGCAGCTGCCTGCCCTGTGCCTCAGTTTCCCCATCAGAGAAAGGTGAGAGGGTGACACTAGGGGGTTCATCCCTGCTTGACAGTGGAGTACAAACCCCTGTCACCCCTGTCTGGGGTGCCACCCAAGAGTCCCCAAATGCAAAGTGTCTCCTGTTCTGGGGACATCTGGTTCCAGGCTTTCCCTGGAATGGGGTGGGATTGGCTTTTGGCTACCACAGGGACAGGGTGACACTGTGGATGATGAGGAATATGGACTCGTGTGGGTGGTGACAACATGGGGGGCCCTGGGGGGTCTGCTCTGTGCACCCTGACACCCTGTTCTGCCCTGCAGCTCACTGTCTACCTTGGGAAGAGGGATTTCGTGGACCACATCGACGTGGTGGACCCCGTGGGTATGTGGTGGCAGGAAGGGGACCTCAGTTGTAGGGAAATGCATGCCAGGGTGGGCTGGGCTGTCTGGGAAGATTTTGGGAAGCAGAAAACAGCTGATTTGGGATAATGTTCATGTCCTGCTGTGGCTTTGCATATGTCCTGGGTGTGGTTGGTGCAGACTGTCCCTGCTAGCAGTGTGTTGCCCCCAGGCCCCAGCTGGCAGCTCGGAGGTGATGATTTGCTCTGTAAAGAGGGAGCACGGCCCCCCTTAACTGTGCTGGTGTCCCCCCAAACCCTGCCTGTACATTCCTATCTAACCTACCAGCATGTCCTCTGACCCTGCCATCGTGTCCCTTAACCCTGCCAGTGTGTCCCCCCGTCCCCATGGCGCATTTCTGACCTGGCTGTTCCATTGCAGATGGAGTAGTGCTGGTGGATCCTGAATACCTGAAGGAGAGAAAAGGTAATGTCTACCCCTGAGGCCACAGAAGTGGCACTGCCACATCCCCATGCAATCCTACCCAGGCACTGGCATCTCTGGGCTCTTTGGTGACAATTTCCAGCCCCTGTCCCCAGGACAGATTCCCTGTCCTGTGGAGAATGGGGGTGCTGTGGTGGGCATCCGAAGGCACAGCTGGCTGCTGAATCCTCATCTTCTCAACATGGCCTGTCCTCAAGCCACTGCTTCCCAGTGCTGGTGGCACTGGCATGAGCCAGGGTGCCACCTGCCCCCATGCCATGATGGTCCCTCCATGACCCACACCCTGCTCCAACCTCCCCTTGTCACCCTCTCCAGTGTTTGTGACGTTAACCTGCGCCTTCCGCTATGGCCGTGAGGACCTGGATGTGCTGGGGCTGACCTTCCGCAAGGACCTGTTTGTGGCTAACTCCCAGGCCTTCCCCCCGGTCCCCGAGGACAAGAAGCCCCTGACACGGCTGCAGGAACGGCTCATCAAGAAGCTGGGCGAGCACGCCTACCCCTTCACCTTCGAGGTACGGTGCTCTGGGCTGCTTGAAGGGACAGCGAACCCTTTGGTGGGGACAGCAGGGTTTCATCTGGCACAGCTTCTGGTGGTGGATCTTCAAACTTGTGAGCAGAAAGTAACCACCAGTAGGGAAACTGCCAGTCTGTGTCAGCACCAGGGGTCCTTGCTAACACTGGGAATCCATGCCAGCACTGGACAGCTCTGGCAGGGAATGGGGTGGGGGTAGATGCCCTGCTCCTCTGATTTCCCCAGCAAAGCTTTGGCAATGCTGGCCACTGTGGGATGTGAGCTGCTGGCATCTTCCCATTGTCATAACCGTGTAATGAGAGTGATGCTGGAAAATACAACAGCTCAAGGCACGTTCCACAGCAGCCCCGTCCCGTTCGTGATTTGTACATAGCCCCCGGCTGGCGACAGCCACCCTCTCTGGAGCTCTGTGACATTTTACGGTGCTCAATGCTATGGCCTCAAAAATGTCCCTGACGCCCTGATTTGTCAAAATCCCCAATTAATTAAAACCCTCTAAAATAATGTACTTTTGTAACACTTTGGGATTTGGGAAATGCAATAGTAAATTGAGGAAATCCTTCCCGTATTTCCCGCTTTCCATTGTGGATAGGGATAGGGAAGTACTGGTAGCCCCCCAGAAAGGTCCTCACCCCCCTTTCTCTTCCAGATCCCCCCCAACCTGCCTTGCTCCGTCACACTGCAGCCAGGCCCAGAGGACACGGGGAAGGTAAGGTCCCCCATGTTCCCATGCCACGAGGCTGTGGTGAGTGGCCATTGCTGGGGTCACCTCTTTGGGGAGTGCAAAAGGGTTTCTCTGCCTCCTTCTCCCCCATTCCTGGTTTTCAGGCCTGTGGAGTGGACTATGAGGTTAAAGCTTTCTGTGCTGAGAATCTGGAGGAGAAGATCCACAAGAGGTAAGCAGAGGGGATCCATCCAGCCTGGGTGGGAACAGCATCCTCCTGGTACTGGCAGCAGGAAAGGGGCACCGCAATTTGTTACCCACCTTGGTAACCATGGGATGTTTTCCAGAATAGGATAGAGTTGTTATCCAGGAAGGGGCTTGGATGGGGATATTTTCCACAATGGGGCTGGGATGGAGGTGTTCTCCAGGGTAGGGATGGGTCAGAGAACATCTAGGGTCTGGGATATCCACCACTGTGCAAGGAGCCCAACACCTGCTGTGGGCAACCTGGACCAGCCATAGGGCTTTCCCCTTGTAGCTGTGGTGGGCATCCAGACAAGACCTTCCATGGCATCCTTCTGACCCAGCAGAGCAGAAGAGGGATTTGACCCAGAATGGGCCAAGAAAGAGGGTAGCCTGTGGGCAGCCTGAATTCTCTTGTCTTCCCCCAGGAATTCGGTGCGCCTGGTGATCCGTAAGGTCCAATATGCACCGGAGAGACCCGGCCCCCAGCCCATGGCAGAGACCACCCGGCAGTTCCTCATGTCAGACAAGCCCCTGCACCTTGAGGCATCCCTGGACAAGGAGGTGGGCAAGGACTGGGGTGTGTACACTGGTGGGATGACCCTGGGGACCTCACCATCCTCTCTGTTCTGCTGCCCTACAGATATACTACCACGGGGAGCCCATCAGTGTCAACGTGCATGTCACCAACAACACCAACAAGACCGTGAAGAAAATCAAGATCTCAGGTGAAGAGTAGGCCTCCACCCCACTGGTGTCCCTGTCCCCATCCCTGTGGCGGCCTACCCTGATCCCCATCTTGCTGTGTCTCTCCCTAGTGCGTCAGTATGCTGACATCTGCCTCTTCAACACTGCCCAGTACAAGTGCCCAGTGGCTGTGGAGGATGCTGAGTGAGTGGAGCCCTGGAGACCTCAGGGAGGTCTTGGAGGAGCATTGGAGGTCTCCTGCCCCAGTGCAGCCCCACTGGGATGTTGCACTTGGAAAGCAGGAACCAGTGGGAGGAGCAGGGAGATGGAGACCTTTTTTCTTGTGGCATCTTGGGGACGACACCCTCTGCGTCCTCCAGGAAAGAGATGTTTATCAGTCTGTGGCAGGCATGGGAATATGTGGAGTTCACCAGGCTAAGATGGAGATATCTGGGATAGGCTGTGGGAGCTGTGGGTGGCTGGGGCTCTGGCTGACCTTGTAAATCATCTCCAGTGATATGGTGGCCCCGAGCTCAACGTTCTGCAAAGTCTACACCCTCACCCCCTTCCTTGCCAACAACCGGGAGAAGCGGGGGCTGGCGCTGGATGGGAAGCTCAAGCACGAGGACACCAACCTGGCCTCCAGCACACTGTGAGCCCCTCTAACCCCCCAGGGCTCCTGCCTCCCCTGCAGCGTGGGAGCAGGACCTGGCCCTGGGGGGCATCCAGCCCCTGCTCCAGGGGTGATGCTTGGGGTGGAGGAGATCCCATGGGGGACCTCCAGGAGGACAGGGGGCTGGTCCCCATGGACATTCCCTCACTTATGCCCACCTGCCCCTTCCTCCAGATTAAGAGATGGAGCCAACAAGGAGATCCTGGGCATCATTGTCTCCTACAAGGTGAAGGTGAAGCTGGTGGTGTCACGAGGAGGGTGAGTGTTGGGCACCCCCCCACCGTGCTGCACCTCCTCTCTAACCTTGGGACTGGTCTGTGCTGCAGGTGGGGCCCCATCATCCTTAAAGCTCCCCTGGGACTAAGCAGCATGGGTGGGACAAAAGGTGTGTGGGGGTTGTGTGTCCTTGGGAGGGGTCAGTGACTAACGTGTTGTATCCTTTGACTCATGCCAGCCTGCTGGGAGACCTCGCCTCCAGGTAACACCGCACTCCCCCCAGCGCCCCCTGATCCTCACTGCACCCCCTCAGCCCCTCAGGGTGCTACCTGATCCCATGCCTGTCCTGGGAATTCCACTGTGTTGGGGATGCTGTCTCACCTAGAGCAAAAAGCCTGGCAGAGGTGGGGCTGGGGTGATGTGGCTGGGAATGCTGGCAGGGTTTGAATTCTGCATCATCCTACTTGTACTGGAGTGAGAGGCCTGTGGGTGCTGCTGGGAGAGTGAGCTGGGCACAGAGGTGGCTCCATAGGGCTGAGCATCTCTGGATGTGGGGAGGCAAATCTCTGGGGCTTCCTAGGTCTTCATCCTCACATCACTTCCCTCCCACAGGGAGGTCCCTACAGGGACCGTGGGACTACTTGTCCTCTTTTGGGACATTTCTGTCTGAGCTCTGTCCTACCTGCCCCTGGGGCAGCTTGTGGCTGTGCTTAGGCTGTCATGCCCTGATGCCACCATGCCCACTGAGCACTGGGAAAACTTGGTGCACCTCCTGCCATTCCCATGGCACTGCTGGCTGCAGCCTAAGCTCAAGGGATTTTGGATTACCCCCCCACAGCTGCTAAAGACAGATTTTTGTCATGCTGCTCTCCCTCCTGATTCCCCTCTGCTTCCCAGGGGGCCTGTGCTGATCCCCCACCCTGGAGTCCAAGCTCATCCAAGAGGCATGAGAGCTGCTGAGCAGCTCCATGGAGATTGACACAGGGGGTTGTCCAGCTTTGTGGTCTCTATAGCAGCTCTAATGGGGGTGCTGTTCTGCTCCCCCTCTGCAAATTTGCCTTGCTCTACATGTAAAGTGCAGGCAGGCCTGTGCTTTACCCTGGTGTCTCTTCCAGCGACGTTGCAGTGGAGCTGCCCTTCACGCTGATGCATCCCAAACCCAGGGAGGAACCAGTACACCGGGACAGTGAGTGTCTGTCCCTGAGTGACAGGGCCAGCATCCCTGGGGGTGGGTGGGGGCAAAGGGAGCCAGTGAGGCTGCATAGAGGGAGACTCTTGGCTCCTGTTGGCCCTGTTCACAGGGCCTCAGCATTAAACGGGGGTGCTCCCATCACCCCAGTGTAGCCAAACTCCAGGGGGGGTTGCATCCACACACTGGAAGTGGTGATGACTCCAGGGGAATCTCAGCCACCCCAGTGGGATGGCAGTGATGGTGGCGGGGGGGGGTGGGGTCTTGCCCACCCTGGTAGGAGGGCAGAGATGATCCTGGAGAAGGTGTCACCCACCTCGGTGGGATGGCACTCACCACCCTGTGACTAATCCTATGTCATCCCTTTGTTCAGTTCCAGAGAATGAAGCGCCCATAGATACAAATCTGATAGAGCTTGATACAAAGTAAGAGACTAAAATACACCCCTCCCCCAATTCCCACATGTCCTGTGGGAATGTGAAACATGGCGGTTGCATGGCACCCCCCAATTCTCTAACACCTGCTGTGCCATGGGATTGGCACGTGTGATTAACCCCACGCATGTCACCTGTAATGCATGACGCGTGCTGTTCCCCTCTCTCTTCTCTCCTCCTTCGCCCTTCCCTGCATGGCTTTCCAAAAAACAGGAGAAACTGCAGTAAGAGGCCGCCGGGATCGTGTTGGGGTGCGGGAGGTTGTTGCCACAGCGTTCCAAGGGCTGGTGATGTGTTTGGGAGGTTTTAGGGTACTTAATCCACCCAGCTACTTCCTGCCCGTCTGTGGTTCCCCCACAGCGGGACAAATGCCCATGGCTCTGGTAAAGCTGCACCTGCTGGAGAGCTTGGGGTCTCTTTTTGGGGTGCATTGGGCAAGTGTTTAATAACGCTTTGAAAACCAAGGCTGTTTGCTAGGGATGGGGAGTTTTGGGGCCCCCTGAGCTGCTGTAACATGGTGGCCGTGCAGGTTGATCTCACTGGGCAAGCTGGGACAGCTTTGTGGGAGAGGAGGTGTTTCACCTTGCACCCCACCTAAACCCACTTCCCTTGTGTCCTCACTAGCGATGATGACATTGTGTTTGAAGACTTCGCCCGCCAGCGACTGAAAGGCATGAAGGATGACAAGGAGGATGAGGAGGAGCGGACAAATTCCCCACAGCTCAACGACAGATAAGCGAGCCCCCCCCAGCTCGCCACCCTGCCCCAGGGACACCCCTACATTAGGCTGCTTCTCTTTTCTATAATTAATTAATTTTGTTTTCTACCTGTACTGGGAGCCTCCCAATTGCCCGATGGCCACAGGACCTATAACCGTCCAGCTGTGCCGTGTTGTCTCTTCATCCAGCTGCCAGAGCTGCTGTTTCCCGTGCAGGGCACGGCCAGGGAGGTGCTGGAGGCACTGGGGCTCACTATAACTCCGTCCCTGTCCAGCCTCCTGCCACTCACTAGAGCCCTTTACTATGAGATGCCCCTTTTATGAGTTTTATATAAGCCCAGTCTCAACAGCAGTTTGCTACAGGGAGGGGGGTTGCAGCAGAATTGTGGGGGGGTGTTTTTTTTAGGCAGCCTTCTCATGGGAAAAGGCACCTGTGCACTTTGGTGTCCCTTTGTTTCACCCATGACCAATCCCCCTCTGTCCGGCCCTGCTGCATGTGTTTCCTCCCTGGGATGCACGAGCCTGGCTTTGACTTTGGCCCCTGCCCCAGCTGCTCCAAACAAAGGGGGTGGGCAGCACCTGCCCTTTTCTTCCCCCAAGTCCCCCCAAAGTGGCCAAGCCCAGGCGTCCTCCCAGCTGCATCTGTTTTCACACCAGTATAATCTCCCTGGAGGAAACCAGCTCAGAGCTGGGAGCTGCTGGTGCCAGGTTAAGGCGGCAGAGGGGACCCTGTGGGTCTGTGCCATCTGCCACACACTGCTTGCTCTGGAGAGGCCTCAAATGCCTCTTCACAGCCATGGCAGTGTTGTGGCAGAACAGCTTTGTTCCCCAGCGGGATGTTGCCAGGGATACTTTTGTCCTGCCAAGCTGCAAAGCCCCCCTGGTTGATGTTTCGCTCTGCCTGCATGGGATCCAGCACCTGTTTGGGGGTAGGGGAGAATCAGGGCTTTTGCCACCCTAATCAGTGTTTTAACAGATGCTTGTACCTCCCAGATTGGTGGTGCCTGGACCTCCGTTCCCCTCCGAGGGTCTCTGGTCTCCCACCATTCACTGAGAGGCCATTCCCACTATTTATTGTGCTGTTGCAGTCAGCGTTGTCATCTGAGAGCATTTTGTAGGGATAGCTCCATCCCCCCCACCCTGTTTGTGGGGTGCTGAGCTGAGCCCACCCCCCTCCCCCTGTAATTTTTGAGTAAAGCTGATGGGCAGCGTGGTACTTCTTTTTGTAAAGTGGTTCCTTTGTACTGATCATTGATACCTGCTGCTTTGGTTTCTCCACCCTGTCTGTGATGTTTCTGTGTTCTGTCAAATAAATTATTCTAGTTTATTAAACTCAGAAAAAAAATAGAAAAAAAGAAGAAACAGTAAAACACAGTCCCAATGCCTGGACACTTTTCTTGGCTAAGGATGGGGGAACTGGCACAGGCAGCAAGTCACAGAACCATAGAATGGTTTAAGTTGGGAGGGACCTTGAAGCTTATCCAGTTCCATCCTCCCTGCCATGGGCAGGGACACCTTCCAGTAGAGCAGGTTGCTGAAAGATCCATTGAACCTGGCCATGAATACTTCTAGAGATGGGGCAGCTTCTCTGGGCAACCTGTGCCAGGGCCTCACCATCCTCATTTTTTCCCTCCTGCACAAGGACCAGGGAGCAGCAGCTACCTGCCCTGCTCATGCCACACCATGCCACTGATGACAGCCTCCCTGGTGTGCATGCAGAGGAGTCAAGGAGGAGAAGAAGGATTCTGTATCCCACAGCAGGGACTGGGCATTATTTTGGAAGTGAAATGCATGGTCATGCAGTACTTGATGAGCACAGGGCACTAACAACCTGCTTGTTAAACAAGCCATGTCCAGTCTGTGTCCTGCTGAGGAATTGCTCAGAGCTGATTGTGTTAATGATCACACAATCATGGAGGTTGGAAAATCCCTCTAGGATCATAGAGTCCAGTGGCTCCCAGCCCTGCCAAGGCTGGGACCATATCTCCATAGACCACATAAAAACCACTGACCACATAAACCATATCTCCAAGAGCCACATCCAAACATCTGTTAATGGTGCAGGGAGCTTCTCATCCCCTTTGAGAGCAGCAGGAGCCAGTACTGGGGAATGAGCCAAATGACACCTCCATTTCTGGACCTGAATTTGGAGACAGTCCCTCATGGAAGGGCTGTGGTTTGTCCCCTCACAGCCAAGGAAGGAGAAACCCTGCCTCAAGTTGTGCTAGAGGAGGTTTAGATTGGATATTAGGGAAAATTCCTTCCCTGAAAGGATTGTTCAGCCTCAGGACAGGCTGCCCAGGGCAGTGGTGGAGTCCCCATCCCTGAAGGGATTTAACAGATATGTAGATGTGGCAATTGAAGACTTACATAATTTAGTGATGGACTTGGCTGTGTGTGGGTAAAGATTGGACTCCATGATCTTAAAGAGCTTTTCCAACAAGAATGATTCCAGGATTCTGTCTCCAGCTGTGTTACCTTGCCCAGGGGTTAAAACTCTGTGGCCTCAGTGAAGACAGGCCTTTCTTGAGGACCTTTCCATGGTCCCAGGGAGAGCAGAGGTTGGACACATTCATGTCCCATGCAGCTTGAGCTGCCCTTGCCATGCTGATGCTATGGGGAGGAAGAGACTGTCGCTAAGTTGGTTCACTTCATGGGTGTTGGCATTTGTGCCAGAGGCTGTCCCAACCTTCCCTGCCAAAGACAAATCTGGCTCCAGCAAAGCCAAAGTCTCCATAGTCACACAACCAGACTCTGATTGCACATGGACATTGCCAGAGACTCCATGTGGTGCATTCCTGAGAGCAATGTCCCTCCTGCCCAGCACAACTCTCCAGATCACTCCTATGTGCATAATCCCTTCCCACAGCATCTGTGAGTACTTAATATTTTTTTATATCTCCAGTCCCCTGTCAAATCTGCTTCAAGCTGGACAAGAAGGCTTAAGTTATTTTAGGAAAGAAAAGGGAAGTTTAGATGGGTACAAACTGAGCTATTGCTTAAGCCCCATTTTGAAAGCCAAGCAAATTCAGTTCCCTGTCCTTGTTGCACTCTCTGCATCACTGTGATGAGGGAGGAGGTCAGCTGCTCCACACGTCCCAGCAAAGGAGGCAGTCAGGAAGAGGTAGCTGGGGTCCTGGGAAGGCTCCAGTGGTCTTCTCTCTGCCTCAGAGCTCACCTCTCCAAGGTGAGACCCTCCCTCTGTGGGTGTTTCCCCCAGGAAGGAGAAGCTGCACAATCTGAGTGCACCTCTGCCAAACTGCCTGCTCCCAGGGGTGCTTGAGGAAAACTCACTGAGCTCCAAGATCCCTCTGTGGGAGCCCTTCATGTCTGTGTACTACAGGCTGCCCTTCCTGGGGCTGCTAGGGGTCCCAGCCATGGGGCAGAAAGGCCCCACCTGCTAAACACAGAACCCTGCAGGTCTTGGTGCAGGGGAAGGGCACGCTGGGCTCTACCAGAGCCGGAAGGAACTGACTCAAGAGCAGATGGAGAGACTTGAGAGCCAGGAGCCCTCCCCCATGCCCACATGGGGCAGAAATGCTCCCAGGCTCTTGGTCAGAACCCATTTCCTCCAGTTCAGCTCTGGCTCAACTGCATTGGTTTTGCTGTGGACCCCTGGAAGCACAAAGGATGCTCAGGCACTCCTGCAGGAGAGCTCAGCTCCTCTAGGACTCAAACAGGCTTTTCCTTTTGTTGATTGCTGGTGACAGAGATCCATGCCTTTAGTAAGTGACAAAACATTACCATGCCCAGCCTTGGGCAGGACACATTGCCCCTGCTTCACATGCTGCCAGGCAGTTTTGGGACGAGCAGAAATGCTCATGTGGCTTGTCCTGGGAGAAAAATGAGGCACGTTCCCAGCTCAGCTGCCAGGTAGACAACTGTTGCCATGGCACAGAATGAGTCAGTACAGCACATTCCCAGTGTAAGGTTTCCCCAGGTGCTCTTGAAGTACAGATTTCACCCCCATCTCACCTGTCTTCAACCCCATCTCACCTCAGTGACACCCAAGCAGAAGGGAGCCTTTATGCAGCAGGTTGTTCCTCCCAATTAACACCTTGGTAAAAGTGTGAGTGTTGTACGAGCTGCAACACAGCCCAGGAAATCACATCAGTTTCATCAAATCTACGTGCTGTTGGTGGGAAAAGAGCCAAAGGACACCAATGCCTTGTCTCAGACCAGGTGCTCTCAGGATCTGGAGGAGGAGGGGCAGAGTTTGCAGTAGGCTGTGGCAGGAAAGGTTGTTCCTGTTCCTTTTGCAGGCTGCAAGCAGGAACACAAGTGCTCACACTGAAACTTCCTGAGCGGAGGTCACTGCTCGTGACATGTGAGCACGTGATAAATGTCAACAGCCCTCAGGGGTGCAGCTTCCACTTGGTGCTCTGGGCCTGGAATCCAGTGGGTAAATATCCCACTGAAGAGCCTGTTTCCCCAAATTCCTGGGGTTTTTTTTCAGAAAATTGGAGAATGGTTTGGTTTGGAAGGGACCCCAAAGCTCATCCAGTTCCAACTCCCTGCCACAGACAGGGACACCTTCCAGTAGACCAGGTTGCTGAAAGATCCATCCAGCCTGGCCTTGGGCACATCCAGGGATGAGGCAGCAGCAGCTTCTGTGGGCAACCTGTGCCAGGGCCTCACCACCCTCACAGGGAAGAATTTCTTCCCAATATCCCATCTAACCCTGCCCTCTGGCAGTGTGAAGCCATTCCCCCTTGTCCTGTCCCCCAGGCCTTTGTCAAGTCTCCTTTTTGCTCCTCTCCCTTGCTGCAGACATGACAAAGCCTATGATCAAACAAGAGCAGGATGTTTTCTGCCAGCAGCAGAAACACAGGCAGAACCACAAGCACAGCTCTCATCTGAAGGCTGGTACACTGGAGAACAAATAACACAGGCAAAAATTTTTACTATTATTAAAATAGAAAATTTACAGTTGTTCTGCTCACTGCAACAGTCTCCAAACAGTATCTGCAGGCAAACACACACACACTGCAGCCCACGCAAACTACAGCAGAGGCAGGAAATGCCCCATCTCACCAAAACACCACCTACCCACACTTCCCACAGGGCTGAACCCAGTCCCAGACGTGCAAGGAACCATCACTCGCTGCTGACAACAAAGTTCTGGGTTTCTGCAGATGCCACGTGTGCACAGTGACCAGGGGAGGGTCCCTGCTGCCACCTGCTCCACCGAATGTGTGGCCTTTGTGAACGAAGATGGGCTCTGCTTCCCTGCCAGAGCTGTCCCAGCTGTGTGTGTCATACACATGCACGGTGCCATCAAAACCTTGGATAAAAGGGAATCAAAAGGATAAAGAAGGAATAGAAAGTGCAGAAATTAACAGCTTATTCTAGTCCAGCTGGGCTCAGGATCACCTCCCAGCAGGAACAAGGAAAAATGGCCCAGACTAGAAACCTGTGAGAAGAGAGCAGCTCTGCCTCTGAGGAGAGTGTCTCAAAGAAACAGCTGATGTGGAGAGCCCACACCAGATCCCCAAAGTTTGTGGACTCATGGGTGTGAACATGCAAGGCTCTGGTCAAGAGGCAGCGTTGCTGCCCAGCTGGCATTATCAATGCTGCATCCTGCAGCCAGGCTGTGACTGGCACTGTCACACAGTGCTTGCGGTCAGCTTGGGGCCTTTGATCTCACAGAAGGGCAGCAGGCATCTTCCAAAACCCACCCAGGCCCCTTCTGGAGTTGCTGGAAAGAGGCAGCTGCAGAGGACAATTATCTGGCATCTCTGCTCGCTCCAGAGGCAGCACTGAAAAGCCACCTTGTCACTGGGGGGTTTTAGGTGAAGTGAACTGGCCTTCACAAAAATATAAATCAAAAAAGCACCCAGAAAAGGAGATCTCTGCCCTAAGCACCTACCTGAAATGGCAAGGTAGCCTTCCAGAGCAGGAGCCCAGGAGACGCACAGGAACTCCGCACCTGAGCCGGGAGAGGGGACTCTGGCCTTTGCCACAGCCAAGAACTCCGAGGTTTTCCTGAGGTCTGTCAGGGCCAGGAGCCCCCTGCTCGAGAGGCGAGCCACGGGCTGGGAGCTGGGCTGGGAGCCCTGGGCTGCATGCTGGGTGCCCATGCACCAGCGCTCGCTGCTGGGCGCCGAGGGTGCTGGCACGGCCTCCGTGAGACCCTGCGGCTGCCGCGTGTCAGCCAGGCACAGCCGGCCCGTGGCGCTGCACAGCAGCAGCAGGCTGCAGTCCAGGAAGGCCAGGCTGCTCAGCTCCTCGCTGCCTTGGGGAGCTGCAAAACAGAGGCAGGGCTCAGGTCCAGTGAGGAGCATTTCAGGATTTCTGTGCTGCAGTATTGCCTGAGAGAGAAAGCAGGATGGATGCTCAGGAGTAATGTGTCCAGCTGGAGCTGCTAGAATGAGTCCAGAGGAGGCCATGGAGAGGCTCTGAGGGCTACGGCCCCTCTGTCCTAGTGACAGGCTGGGACAGCTTGGAGTGTTCAGTCTGGAGAAGAGAAGGAGCCCCTGCCAGTGCCTAACAGAGCTTTCCACGAGCTTTCCCTTGTCCTAAGTCCCTCTCCACCTTTCCACGAGAATTGGAGAGGGACTCTGGACAAGGGCCTGGAGTGACAGGACATGGGGGTATGGCTTCCCACTGACAGGGAACAGGGTTAAATGGGATACTGGGCAGAAATTCTTGTCTGTGAGGGTGGTGAGGCCCTGACAAGGCTGTCCAGAGAAGCTGTAGCTGCCTCATGCCTTCAAGTTGGTCAGGGCTTGGAGCTATCTCTTCTAGTGGAAGATGTCTCTGCTCATGGCAGGGAGTTGGAATGAGATGAGCTTTAAATGTCTCTTTCAAACCAAACCACTCGAAGGTTCAGTGAGTCCCTCTGGCACAGGGACAGTGACAAACAGACCTTCCTTTTCCTCAGTGCTATGATACTGCCACTGGACACACACATCCCCTCTTCCCTCCCCAGCAATGAGCTCTGTGGGGACTGAGTCTCACTGCACAGGTGAAAGCACAGTCCCCAGATCCCCAAGGAAACCAGACCTGCACCCACCACCTGTTGTAACCAAGCTGTCACCTCCCTTGTTTGGGACAGCACACAGCATCCCTCTGTGAACCCAGTGCCCAGATTTGGAGCAGAAATGTGAGAAATCAGTGTAATGTGAGTGTAAGCAGCTGGAGATGGACCTGACCATTGTCACCTCTTTCCTCAAAACAATATACTTGTGGCAAATATCTTTATAACCACTTGCACATGTCCAAAAGTACCTGCTCAGTGAAATGTGTGCTACTCAAGCAATTAGCATTGCTTGACCCAAACTCCACCTTTCCAAAAACAAGACATTAGACTTGCCTTGAATACCTGCTGTGTAGACATTTTTCCTTGATTCAACCTCTGTAATTTGGACTCTGTCAAGTCTTGAACCATGAAGGACCCATGGGGCTCTGGCTGAAATGGTGTCAATTTTAGCCCAGGACTGCCCAGTGCCATTTTCTGTTGCTATGGTGCTTATGGACTTAATAACATCTATTAGGAAAAGATAAAAACAGATGTAAAACACATTGAGAATCAAGTAATCCATCCAATTAAGCTGCTTCACAACAATACCTCACAAAGGTAAAACTGACCTGCAAAACCAATAAGAAATCTAATTATGCCTAACCCCTTCTTCAGAGTAAAACCCCTTTCTAACTCATCCAGCAAGGCTGACAAAATGCTGAGCAAAATGAATGAACATTTGTGAATCCAGATGTTTATGTTCACTGAAGAAGTTTTCTCCTTTTGCACTTCCTTTCTGGTGGTTCACAAGTATTTCCCAGTAGCAGCCTCTCTTTTTGAGAGAAGGTGGATCACAGTCCATCCCAAAAGGCTAACCATTGGAGTTACAAGGGGACAGCATGCAAACTACATGCAGTACAAGGCTACTGTGATAGGCCTGAACATACTGATTCTCTGACAAGGTTTGTGCTGTTAACTCCAAACCACCAAAACTGGTGTAGACCCTTGTCTTGTACCCTTCTCCAGCCTGTGCCACACAAGTGTGGTCACTCAGGACAGGGAAGTGGCACTCCTCTCCTCGTTTTTGACACACAGGAAGAAGGGGAAGCTAGAGATGTGAGATGCAACAACTGCATTGGGAAATACTTGAGCTTAGAAAGCCTTACCAGAGTCCTCTGCTGACACCTGCCAGATGTGGAGGGAGCTGTCGGGTGGGCCACTTGTCACCAGCAAGCTGAGGAAACAGAAGAATCACACAAAAGTGTCTCCTCAGGAGGCAGAGAACAGCCTTGTTTTCCCCAGCCTGGGACAAACTGGTCTGCTGCTCCTGTCAGCAGGAACTCCTGCCTCTGCTTGGAGCAGAGTGGTGGCTGGAAGGACCATAATCCCAGAACTCTTCATGCAGGGATGCTCCATGCAGCCCAGGCAAGAGCATTTATGAGGATATTTTATGAGGATCTGCTGAGTAGTGGCTGAGGGAGCTGGAGATGGTGCTCAGCCTGAAGGAGGCTCAGGGGGCATGTTTTTGCTCTCTACAGCTCCCTGACAGGAGGGTGCAGCCAGGTGACAACTTGGGTGCTCCCAAGGAACAAGGGACAGGACAAGAGGAAATGGCCTCGAGTTGCACCAGGGGATGTTTAGTTGGATACTGGGAAAATTCCTTCCCTGAAAGTGTTGTCCAGCCTTGGCACAGGCTGCCCAGGACAGAAGTGGGATTGCCATCCCTTGAGGGATTAGAAGCTGTGTGTGGCACCTGGGGACATGTGTCAGTGGTGGGCTTGGCAGTGACAGGGGAATGCTTGGAACCAATGGTCTCAGAGGGCTTTTCCCACCTAAATTATTCTGTGATTTAATTATCACATTTTCCAGAAGGACTAGGCTGAGAATGATCCAGACAGCCCCAAAGTAGTCAGTGGGGCCTTGTGTAGGAAGAAACACTGAACAAGAGATCAGCCAGCAGTATTTGTTTGGTCTAAATCCAGAGCAGGACAAAAGCTCCTGAACCTGCACACAGGGTCCTGCAGAGCAGTGGCACCGGCCACCAGTGTCCTGTTCTGCTGCTGAGCAGCTCCAAACAATGTCAAATGCCAAAGGAAGGGAAGGTAGAGCAGGAAAACTCTACAGGGCCCTGCTGCTTAGAACTGGGGTAGGGAGCAGCAACATCAGCAGTTCTTGGTATGTAACTGGCCCAGACTCTCACTGTTCTCAGAGCTGGCAGGATTGAACAGCTGGGTTGGGAAGCAGGAATGGAAAAGGAGTTTGCTCTCAGTGGATAAGTCCCTTCTCCATTTCCAATACACCCTGGGAAGGACCTGGTGGTCATACCTGGTGTCTGGCACGTATTTCAGGCTGTACACTGGGCGCTCTGAAAATCCACCACATTCTACCTTGAAATCTCTCTCTGGACACAGGCCCTAGAAATCAAAGGCAAAGCCATTTCTTCACACAGTGGTGCACAACTTGTGCTCAGTTATCACACAAAATGACAGAGACATGAGGCAAACTCTTGCTTGGTACAGCTCTTCCCTGTCCAGCGCTGCCCTTTTCAACAGGAGATACAGCACTGAAGGATTCCAAAACAGTCAGAGAGAACAGAAGCCTGGAGAAAGGTGTTGCCAAGAGCTCTGCCTGCGTTTGTTGCCATCAGTGCACATCTAGCTCAGGAGCTTTCTACTTACCCAAACAGCACCTTCTACTCTAGTGCAGAGATCACCCACCCAAGGGCCAACCTTGGTGCTCTGCAGGGTGGTCCCCCAGGCCTGAGCTGCTCAGCAAGCCCCTTCTTCACGTGGCTTGCTTTTCTCTTTCTCCATGAAATGCTTTCATTCACATACCTGGAGATGAAATGTCCACAACCCAAGCTGTCTGCAGAACAGCTGCAGGACAACATGACTGGACAACACACAGGTGACTTATGTGCTTTTCCTTTCAACCAAAGCTGCTCAATCCCTGGTCATGTCCTTGTCACAGCAACAGGTAACAGCTCAATGAAGGCCACCAAGCCCTGCCTTGGCCTCTGAAAACATTAGGCCAAGGAGGTCAGAGAGGTCTGGCTGCGACACCCACCTGGGTCTCCTTTGTCAGCAGTGTTGGTGGTGGGATCAGCTGCAGGATCTCGTTCCCATCGGACTGTCCATACCCGGCTACACAGACACCTTGGTGGGGTGGGCATGAAGAGCCAGGAACACGGTGAGAGCTGCCCCCCTGCCCAGCCCACCCTCCCTGAGACAAACCCGAGTTACCGCACAGTCCATGGAGCGCCGGGCCCTGAGCTGGAGCCCAGACTGAGCCCGGAGCAGCTCCAGCCACTCAGCCCCACCTATGGGGTCCCGCACCCTGGCATCCCTTCGGGACCCCAGACTGGCCCATGCCCAGAGCCTCCTTTCCCCCTTCTCCCGCCCACGGGCCCCGGCCCGGCCCCTGGGCCTCCTCCTTTCCTCCCGCTAGCCCCGGGCCCCGCACCCCGGAGCCTCCAGCCTGGCCCCTCTCCTCCCCTCAGCGCTCCCCGCCTCGCACTCACGGTCCCCGCGGGCCCATTCGATGAGGCGGGTGGGCGCCTGGAGCTCGAAGGTGTGCAGGTCGCGGTACCTGCGGGGAGAGGGCGGCTGTGAGGCGGCGGTGCCCGGCTCGGTGCCGGGGCCGGGGGCCGGGGGTCCCTCACAGTCGCAGCGACTGCAGCAGCCACTCGTCCGCCGCCTCCATGGCAACGCCCGCCCGCACGGCGCGCCCGTGACGTCACGCGAGGACGCGCGGCAGTGACGTCACGCGGGCTAAGGGCGGGGAGTGGCGGTGCGGCAGCCCCGGGAGGCGGAGCGGGCTGGGATGCCGGGCATGGCAAAGCTGACCCGGCTGCGTTCCCCTGGCAAGGGAAGGGACACCTTCCACAGGACCAGGCCGCTCCAAGCCCTGTCCTGCCTGGCCTTGAACACTTCCAGGGACGGGGCAGCCGCAGCTTCTCTGGACAACCAGTGCCAGAGCCTCGCCACCCTCACAGCCAAGAATTGCATTGAACCCTGCCCTGTGACAGTGGGAAGTCATTCCCCTTTTCCTGTCCTGCAAGGCCCTTCCCAAAGTCCCACTCCATCTCTTCTGGAGCCCTGGAAGCCCGCACTGGAAGCGGCTTCTACTCTTCTCCCCGGTGTCTTCTCCAGGCTGAGCATCCCAAGCTCTCCCAGCCTGTCTCCAGAGCAGAGGGCCTTCAGCCCTTTGTGAAAAATGCGTATTTTATGATTGGCTTTTTGCAAATATTAAAATGAATATTATATGTGTTGTGTTACAAAGTGATGCTGTATTTATTTTCTTAAGTAGTGGCTTATATATTTAGGTTACAACATAATGTTAAAATAGAAATTATGCTATGTAAGATACTTTTTTTCTAAAGAAAGGACTCGCAGCGAGATAGCAGCCACAGGACACCTAAATCTTTCAGAGAAAAATAATTATTGCTCCATTATCAGAAGAAATGAACTTCTTCCCACCTCACTCGGGCAGCACTGGGATCCCAGAAGATTCTGTGTGCTGGGCTGCATCCAAAGCCCTGTCGGCAGCAAGGAAGGGGGAATTCTGCCCCTCTACGCCACTCAGGTGAGACTCACCTGCAGAGCTGCATCCAGCTCTGGGTTCCCAGCACAGGAAGGACATGGACCTGATGGAGCAAGTCTAGAGGAGGTCATGGAGATGATTAGAGGGGTGGAGCACCTCTGCTGTGAGTAAAGGCTGAGGGAATTTGGAGTGTTCAGCCTGGAGATGAGAAGGCTCCAGGGAAACCTTAGAGCCCCTTTCAGTACCTGGAGGGAGCCTACAGGAAAGATGGAGAGAGGCTATTTACAAGGGCATGTAGTGAAAGGATAAGGGGCAACAGCTTCACATTATCAGGGAGCAGGGTTAGATGGGATCTTGGGAAGAAATTCTTGGCTGTGAGAGTGGGGAAGCCGTGGTACAGGATGCCTGGAGAAGCTGTGGGTGCCCTGTCCCTAGAAGTGTTCAAGGCCAGGTTGGTCAGGGCTTGGAGCAACCAGGTCTAGTGGAAGGTGTCCCTTCCCATGGCAGGGAGTTTGGAATGAGATGATCTTTGAGGTCTGTTCCAAGCCAAACCGTCTCGTGATTCTGTGATTCTACTTCCTCAAGACCACAACAGAACTTTAAAGCATTTTCTCATTTACTTAGTTTTTAAAATAGCAAAAGTTTTTTCCATCCTGTGTGTAATAGTCTGGGGTCTTTGGAGTCATTGGATCTGAGTGGCTGCTCACCTGCCTCTGGTCTCACTTCTGAGGCCTTTTCCTGCCATTTGTCACCATGCAGAACTCCACCTACAGCTTGCACACTGAGCTACCTGTTCTAAATGTGTTCCTGAACAGTTCATTTCCTAGTCTGGGATTTTGAACATTCTCCTGGTCTACAGCCACATTTCCATATTCTTTCAGTTAAGCTTAAAAACCCATTTGACCTGCAAAAAATGCATAAAACGATAAGAGGATAAGGGAGAATTTATCTTTCACACACTATTTTAAAGTGTTTTTTTGTTTTCAACATTCGTTTACATTTTTCAGTGAGTGATAGAGTAGAAATCAAAGGAATGCCACTTGGGTTCCCTCCCATGGGAACAGAGAGGTGAAATGTCACCATGGGTTGATAATTGAAGAATGATTGATTTGATCTACAAACTGTTACCTGCCCAAAACAGCTGACATGCTGCAGTGCCATGGGGCCTCTTCCTGCCTGAGCAAGTAAACAGCAGAAAGATCTAAAAGCTCTTTGCCAGTAGACAAATGAATGAGCAGAGGGTTGGGCAAGAGGTGGAAGGATGTCAGCTGTTGTGTGCAATGGGTTTGTGGAGCACTGCTGAGTGACTTAAAACACCTAATGTACAGGAAGGCAGCAGAATATCCCTGTATGTCCTGTCCTCTCAGGATTGGAGCTCAGCTGCATATCCATGTTTGCCTTCAAACTCTTCCAGCCTGCAGTCCAGAGGGGCCCATCCAAAATCACAGTGACAATCCTTTTTGTCACACACCTAAAAGAAAACATGTGCTTTACAGGGTGAAAAATAAATCCTGAGATGGGCATGTGTTCATTTGGGGAATAGCACTGCAGAGACAGGCTGGATGAAATCCATCTCCTAAGATAAATTTGTTACTCTGCTTTAGCTGCTGCTCTAGTAATGTTCAACCTGTTGGGTGCAAAGGTGACAGTCTGATGCCCCTGGTCATGGGCTGCCGTGGGCTGTGTGGCTTGTACTGATCTGTTGGTGTTTGCTATGTTGGCAGTGGGAATTCCCAATCCATCACTGAGGTCATGGTCGTGTTAGAAAGTGCTACAAAGTCAGCAGGAAGGAAAGGAAACAGGACAGCATATAGAATGTGAAACATGGTTGTATTTATCTTTTTGCAGCTTAAAAAGAGTGCTTTTTGCATTTCTCAAACCATTTTCACCAAAGCTGAAAAACACTTTTGTACTCTTTATTTCTTGCAGAGCAACCATGCTCTTGTAAATGTTCTGTTTCTGCCATGACAACATTCAGAAGTATGTTCAAAATGAAATTGTCACCTTCACTTTCAGAATTACAGGTTTTCCTGCAAGATAAGCTCATGACTCTCTCAGTTGCACATTTATTTTCACTGTTCAGGCTGGACTGCTCATTTCCTGTGTTCCTTGTTTCTCATTCATGGTCTGTAACAGCTAAAACCTTCTCGTGAGGTGCAGTGAGGGTGTGGCCCATAAAACCACTCTGTCACTCCCCTCCCCAGCAGGGCAGGGCTGAGAAAATCTGCCAAAAGTCTGATGAATCAAGATAAGGGCAGAGAGAGATCACTCAGTCATTGCCATCTCAGGCAAAACAGATTTGATTTGGGGAAATTGGTTTAATTTATTATCAATCAAAGCAGAGTAGGATAATGAGGAAAAAACCCCAAATCTTAAAACCCTCTCCCTGTATTCCTGTCTTCTTCCACGCTTCCTGAGTTCAGTCCAGGCTCAGTTTGACTGGCATGGAGTCCTGCAGCTGCTGCAGGTGGATCTCTGCTTCCCCCTGCGCTCCATCAGCTGCAGGGCACAGCTGCCTCCCCATGGGCTGAACTGTCAGCTGCCAGGGAATCTCAGCTCTGGCACCTCCTGCCCCTCCTTCTGCACTGATCCTGGACACTGCAGGTCTGCTGCACTCACATGTTCTCACTCTGTCCAGCTGAAGTTGCCCAGTATTCTTTACTTTCCTGAATGCTTTGTCTGAGAGGTCCTCCCAGTGTGGCCGATGGGCTCGGCCTTGGCCAGCGATGGATCTTTCTTGGAGCTGCCTGTGATTGCCTCTGCCAGACATGGAGGGAGTTTCTGGCATCTTGTCACAGAAGCCACCCCTGTAGCCTCCCTGCTATCCAAACCTGGCCACACAAACTCAATACAGAGGAGTTGTCAAAGAGCCTGAATATCCCCAGAGCAGAGGGAAGAAGGGAAGACTTCTCCCAGGAGAGCTGCCCTGGTTTTGGGTCGTGCTGCTTTGTGGGTGTGCACTCAGCCTGTGCCTCTGGCGTGCCTTGAGGTGCTGCAGGAGTGAGCCTGTCTCTTGTTGCAGCTTAGTTTGGGGTTAGAACCCTTCTTTCCAGGAGAGAGCAAAAGGCCAGCATTGCTCCAATGACTTTGAGAACACTGATGCCAAGAACATAACTTTTGTTGACCAAGCAGAAGGAAAGCAGACCTCAGATCCTTTCAATTACCAGTAACTTTTCTCACTGGCCCTCAGCAGTAATAAAGGACAGATGGTTGCCAATCTTCCCACTATTCTGCTGCAGCATTCACACTAACACCCACACAGATCTGGTCATCTACAATAATACTTGTCTGGGAGGGAGCAGGTACTTTGGAAGTGATGTCAGAAAAAAGACGCACCTGTGAAAAAGTTTTGCCAATGTTAATGTCTGAAAAGTAGGGCTTATATGTAATGAAAACAGTAACAGATCTGAGCATGCCCTTTTAATAAGATCTCTCTGACTCCACCTGATTTAAATCCAGTAGCAATGATGGACGCAAGGAAGGATGAAGTGTTATGTTGTGGAAGTTGG
Source organism: Zonotrichia leucophrys gambelii (assembly GCF_028769735.1). Lineage (NCBI taxonomy): Eukaryota > Metazoa > Chordata > Aves > Passeriformes > Passerellidae > Zonotrichia > Zonotrichia leucophrys. Next base: position 101,245,887 of record NC_088169.1, read on the forward strand.
TTTTCACAGTATTTGAGGGAACAAGGAAGAAAAATGGCACAAGTAAGCAACAAACACTGCTCTGAAGAGCTGGGGGTAGCCAGAGCAGGTTCTGTGAGGACAGTCATGAGTGAAAACCAAGATAATTCCTGTACTGCCAACCTAGGAATGGTGCTTGACTTCTGAGACTGCTTTTGAGGGACAAATTTACACTTTATCCACTCTCCTAGTCAAAGGATACTTAGGTGGTTTTGATTTAGCCCTTTGCCATCAAGCTTTATTCTCACTACAGCTGTTCATAAGAACTGCCCTGATATACATCCTGTATACATCCCTGATATACATCCTGTTCCTACAAATCTGCAGAAAGAGGCAGATTTCCGTTAATGAAATGATTCCATGACAGATGCTATGAGAGGACATTGACTGCATACAAGTAATGTGAAACAGTGGGCTGAGTCTCTTCAGTCATTCATTTGATTATATAGTTTTATTCAAGACTTTTCTTTCTCCAAACAAGCACGTCTTGATTTGTAAGACAGGTGTCTGCCAAAGGAGAAAAATTCTGATTGCAAAGTAGATAACATTAATATTATCATTTTAAGCTGTTGTTATGTCTTGGCTTGAAAGACAGGTGTCTGCTATGGGAGGTGGGAACCTCCCTTGAAATGGAGAATATGACACCCTTCCCTCTGGAGGGAAATTAAGGGGCTTTCAGGTGAAGATATAGGAAAGGAATAACAGTTCTTTACTAGTATGTATAACAGGGAAACAGCAAAACCAGTAAACAACAAACAAAAGCAGAGACCTAGTAGCAGCCTTCTCTCAGCTGCAGCACTTTCCCCTTGGGTGCAGTTTTGGTCTGTCCTAGGGTGACGTTATGATGCTTGTATCCCCATTCGTGTGTTCTGTATGCTGGATATCATGTTCTGTGCCTTCAACACTGGCTCTGAAGAGCCAAGTTTTGTTTTGGTTTTGATATCAGCCGCTCCCCCATGGCTGGTGGGACACAGAGACAGGGCAGTACATGGTGCTGCTTTTGCTTTTTGCTTTTTGCTTTTTGCTTTTGGCTTTGCTCTTGCTCTTGTTTCTGCTTTGCTCTTGCTTTTTGCTTCTGAATTTTTTCCTGGACTGTTTCTCCTTTCCCTTTTTTTGGACCTACTCAAACCTGCTCTGGACTGGGACCTGGGAACACAGAGAGTTTGCACCTAGTGGCCTGCAGCAGCTGCCCCAGTGCCGGAGGGACTGATAACAGAGCGACCACCCCCGAGAGAGACTCTCTGAATTTGTCATCTTTTTCAGAGCGATGAAAGAGTGGTGCCATCCGGTATTGTTCATTTTGCGTGCTGGGGGGTGCTTTGCCTGTTAAATAAACAGGTTCTTTCCACTTGTCTCTGAGGGATCCTTCCCGAACCGGTTGGGGGGAGGTGCCGTGTGGGTTTGCTTTCTGGAGGGACCCGCTTTTGGAGGTTTTCTCCCAAATTTGCGCTAAACCAGGACACGGTCTCAGCGGCAGGGGCGCTGGCGGCTCCCCCCGGGCGGGGCCGTGCAGTGACTCCCCCTGGGCTGCAGGGGGCGCTGCGACGCGGGCCCGCCCGTGTGGGCAGGAAGGGACGGAGACGGAGCTTCCCTCACAAACCCCCAGGCACAGCCGATCCGCTGCCCCCTCTGGATGGCGAAAGGAGCTGTGGCAGGAACCTGGAAAGCAGCAGGCTGGAATGGCAGGGCGGGCTCAGCCAGGGCAGCGAGCAAGAGGCAGCAGAAACTCTGCAGCTGTGGTTAGAAGCTCCTGGCAGGCATGGAGTGCAGGGCCGCAGTGCAGCAAAAACCCACAGCAGCCTTCTTCTGTCTCTCCTAGGTAGCCGCTCGTTATTGTCTCCTAGCAACACAATGGGATGCTAAAAACGCCAATCACTTGTTCTTAAAATTTTAAAAGTTTAATAGTAATAAAATGGTTATAAAAATAGTAATACAATTCGAGTAATAATAATTTGGACAATTAAGATTAGGACAATATGAGACAATAGAAACAAAGAGTTACGGACAGTCCGGGTACCTTTTTCCGGGCAATATAAGCCTGAAAGTCCTTTTTCCGGGCAATATAAGCCCGAAAACGGACACACATTAACAGAGGATTAACCCTTGAAAACAATAGCCTGTTGCATGTTCATACACCTCATACATGATGCATAAATTCCATTCAAATACGGATTCTGTCTGGTCAGTGTCAACTTCTTCCTATTAATCCTCATGGTGTCTTCAGGCCTGAGCGCGGCAGGAAGAACTCAATAAGAGAGCAATAAATTCTTTTTCTCTGAAAGATTTAGGTGTCCTGTGGCTGTTATCTCGGTGCGAGTCCTTTCTTTAAAAAGTATCTTACATAGCATAGTTTCTATTTTAACATTTTGTTGTAACCTTAAACTACATTTAACACACTACTTAAGAGAATTAATTCAGCATTACTTGCTAACACAACACATATAATCTTCATTTTAATATTTGTGAAAAACCAATAATAAAATACACATTTTTCACAGGGAGAAACTTCCCTAAGAGAAAAAAAAAAACAAAAGGAAAAACCCTAACCTCCAACTAGCAAAAAATGATGACCTTATACTCCAGGTTCAAGACAAACCAAAGGGGAGACTTAACTGGGTTATAAAATGCATAGAAAACACTTCTCCCTCAGGAACTGAGTACTTAAGAGTTGAAAATAATTGAAGGTAATGTCAATATTAGTAGAAAGTACCCTATGTTCCTGCTCTATTCATATTCTTCTCGAGATACCTGCCTAGACTGGTGGGGTACTGGAGCTGGGTGGACTCTAGGACTGACCCTGCACAACTATTCTGAACTGGTACAGAAATGCAATACAGAAAAGCAACACCATTTCCCCAGCTTCCACGAGTGTGTCGCTCAGAAACTCTGTTATTGTCCTGCCCAGATCACAATGTGCGCAAGACTTTGGAAGAATAGTTATTTGATGTGTGCAGTGAATAACTTGGGGTCTGGGATATATCAAATACATCTCCTCTGTGCCTCAGGAGTGTGAAGGAAAGAGATTTTCAATTTTTTGCCATGCAAATTAGTTATTTTTGGAATTGTTTGCAGTTGGTGCTGTGAAATCCATGTCTCCTGAAAGGAGAACTCTACTAAAACCACTACTGATCAACTCCTTCCCTTTTGGTGGAACTCAGCCCCTCTGTTTTCCTTAGGAATCTTTTCCCTACTGTATACAAGTAGGAAAGTCATCCTTAAGTAGATCAGTGGCTTATCAGGAACTTGGTCTTCTGTGTGGGTTAAAGGGAAGAAGTTAATCCTAATCTTATTCGTGGGATTACACCTCAAATTCGTTTGAATGTACAACAAATGAACTTCAGCTTTGGTTGGTTGCCTCAAAAGAAGAGCACAAACTTTTTCTTTTCCCTTCTAATGGAGAAAAAATTAGCAGCAGGAATATTTGGACATTAAAGAAATGCAGAACAACTTTGCCTTAATAATGTTAAGCCTCACCTAAATTACAGCTGTAAATAAGGGGTTTGAGTAACAAGGAGATCCTTTCATGGGGAGAAACCCAACCATCATCCATTTCTCCTCTGGGAGTAGCCAGGCAGGTGCTCACAGACAAAGTGTGCAAGCAGCAGCAATGCATCCTGCTAGCAGGGATCTTAAGGGTTATCACAGGCTTCTTCTCTGCTTAAAAGAGAAGGGTGTCCTTATAGGATATTCAGTAAAATATAATGACTCAAAATTCTTTCAAAAAAGATTTTGCTATTCAATAAAATAGAATTATTCAAAAGGTTTTTTGAGAAGATTTGACAAAATAATACATTGAATTTGAAAAAATAAACGTTCCAATAAATTCTGAGTTATTTTACTATGCAGAAAGCTTTCTTCCCCCAAAATGAAGGGAAAAGGAGCAGAAAAAACCCATCCCAAAACAGAAACAAGGTCCTGAAAAAACAAATGAGTGAAATAAGTGATCGAACACAGAATCACAGAAGGGTTAAAGTTGGAAGGGACTAAAGATCATCTCATTTCATCCCTGTTGCCATGGGCAGGGACCTCTTCCTTTAGTCTAGATTGCTGCAAGCCCTGTCCAACCTGGCCTCATCCTATCAAAAAGGTTTAATTGAAATCTCAAGTTGTGAACCACATGTATAAATTATTATATCTTAAAAACAAATAAACAAGCAACCAACCCCAGTGGCTTGTATATATGAAAATGAATAAAGCTAAAAATGAGATGGAAATTAGTCCATTACAGACCACTGTATCAAAATCAGAAATGAGCTGTGCCCTCTGTGTGTGTTCATGAGTGGAAAAATACAAAAGAGGACTCTGACAGGGAAAATTGAATTCTTGTAACAATTTACATGACAAATATGTGCTGATTAGTACATGGACTCATTAAACTGTTACATTTTTTCCCCCACATAAGATATTACTGGGACAAAAGACTTATCAGCATATACATGTAAAAACTAGTGAAAGATGAAAGAAGATGAAAATATTCTTGCTCCATGCTGAAAGGAATAGTGGATTTGTCTTTACTAACAAGCTGTGGGTCTGCTGGTAGGTAAAACTAGCACTGGGAGATAAAAGAAACAATGGGAAGGATTCCACTGATTTATGAATGGAAAAAGATATTTGCTTTTACAAATAAACTTTAGGTTTGCTGCTAAATGAAATTAGACATTGAAAGATGAAAGAAACAATGGGGAAGAAAAACCCCTAAATTCCGTAAGAATTAAAAATTAAAAGGGAGGGTTATACATTAGAGGGAAATCTCTGGTATCAGGCGTTCCAGGAAGTCTGTACCTCTCAAGTACCTCAGCCAGTGGAGAAAGAGAGAAGGGAAATGTGCCCAGGAAATCAGGATAAAAAGGAGGCTGCGTCCTCCAAAAATTTGAGAGATCCCAGGGGAATCTCTCATAGCCTCTCCCTTTATTTGAATAAAGTAAAAGGACTCCTCTGTCTCCTTTCTGGACACAAACCTCTGGTGTTTGTGGATTGATTTTCCTAGCAGTCACAATTAATGTGACTGACAGCATTCTAGCACCTTTTTTGAGCTTCTTCCTTGCAGGGACCCAGGGAGAAAAGAGCCACTCAGGTAGGGGAAGCAGGGCTTTATAGAGGGATCTCCAGGGGTCGATGGAACACAGGAGGGCATGGGATGAGGGCAGAGAGGCAGAGCAAAGAGGAAGGGCCAATGGGGTAGAAGAAATCAACATACACTGACAAATGTAGAGAGCATTTTGAGCAGACGCTGGGTAGAAGCAAGCTGCACAGCCCTGCATATGTGCCTGATAGCAGAGACATGCTGCCCTTGGGCAAAAAATGTAAAGAAATTTGCCAAGATGTACCCAAGGAAAAGGGATGTGAAGCAGGGTGTTCTGAGGATGTAAAGAGAAGATATGGGGCAAGATGTTCTGCTGACACTTTTGCCAAGCTACCCTACGTGACCAAAGATATGTTTGCTCTTTGTCTTACACGTAGTACTTTGTAACCAATCAAATGTGTACTCATGTCTCTGAACCCTGCATTACCATATAAATGTACCCTCAGATTTGCAATAAATGGAGCAGTGATCATCCCTCCATAAGGATTGATCTCTGACTTTGGGGGCTCCTCTCTATCCCTCTATTTCTCCCCCTCACCCCCTCTCCCTCATATTCTCTCTTTATACAAAGGACTCTGGGGGCAATTCTCTTGCTCTCCCTAAGTTCTTAAGGGCTGTAGCTCAGAGGTTGTCCCTCCAGGGGAGTGCAGCAGGCTTTCCCTTTGCCACTTCTCTGGCCCCCATGTGTAGGGTCCAGGCCAGGGGGGAGTGCACACACCTGCCCTGTCCCAGTCCCTGTTTTGATGTGCTCACCACGGTCTGCAGCCTCATGCACTTGCACACCTGGAGGACCCCAGCTGGCAGAGCTGCCTCCAGCTCCAGGGCCCCCAGCACAAGAAGGACATGGAGCTGCTGGAGTGCGTCCAGAGGCTAGAGAAATGCTCCAAGGGCTGGAGTCCCTCTGCTCTGGAACCAGGCAAGAAGAGCTGGGGTGTTCAGCCTGGAGAAGAGAAGGCTCCAGGGAGACCTCAGAGCCTAAAGAGGCTTCAAGAGAGCTGGAGAGAGACTTTGTGCAAGGGCCTGGAGTGACAGGACAAGGGGAAATGGCTTCACACTGCCAGAGGGCAGGGTTAAATGGGATATTGGACTGAAATTCTTCCCTGTGAGGGTGGTGAGGCCCTGGCACAGGTTTCCCAGAGAAGCTGTGACTGCCCTGTGCCTGGAAGTGCTCAAGGCCAGGTTGGTCAGTGTTGGGAATTTAGCTGACTAGAGACTGGAAAAGTACAAAACCATGGCTAATTCCAAGTCCTGCACCTGTAAGATAGCGTGTCCTTGGGCCTAGCTGTAGTATGATAACAAATAGTGAAAGAGACATGAGAAAAGAGAGATGCAACCCCTAAGGAATGAGGAAGAGTTAATGGTATAGTTAAACCAATAGATTGCTTGGCTTATAGAATATTCATAAGCTTATTATTTGCTGTATAAGTGTTTGATGCTTTCTTCAATAAACTGGACCTGTGATGAACCAGCTGGTGTCCTGGTCCCCTTCCTTCGACAGGTCAGGGCTTGGAGCAGCCTGGTCTAGTGGGAGGTGTCCCTACTTGTGGCAAGGGGAATGGAACGGGATGAGCTTTGAGGTCCCTTCCAACCCAAACCTTCTGTTATTCTATGATTTTATGAAGACAGTGAGAGCTGCATCCCTGGCAGCCCATGGGGTGTGCAGAGACCCTGGGCTCCATGCTTAGCCCTGCTTTGGTCATGCAAGAAACAGCTTCTTGCTTAAGCTGAAAGAGCTGGGCATGCCATTTATTTTCGTGCTTTACAGTAATATGAGATTTCTGTGTCAGTCAATTCTGAGTACTTTGTGGCTGATGCACCAGCATCTTATTGGTGCATTTACCCAGAAACAGCAGAAGATGGAAAGTCATGTGGTGCTTTGGAGAACTCAGGGCAAGAGGGAGGTGAAGAGACAAATCAGTCTCAATTAGCTACCAGGAAGCAATTAGGAACAATAATGTGTATTCCCAAGCAAGTGTTTTAAAGGTGTAGTGTCAAAATTATCTTTATGCTTACTTCAGTCATATTTGAGGCAATTGAACTGTTGAAGTGTGTGAAAAATGCGTATTTTAGGATTGGCTTTTCGCAAATATTAAAATGAATATTATATGTGTTATGTTAGAAAGTTATGCTGTATAAATTCTCTTAAGTAGTGTGTTAAATATAGTTTTCGGTTATAACATAATGTTAAATTGAAACTCTGCTATGTGAGATACTTTTTTTAAAGAGGGGATTTGCACTGAGATAGCAACCACAAGACACCTAAATTTTTCAGAGAAAGAGAATTTATTGCTCTGTTATTGAGTTCTTCCCACCTTGCTCAGCCCTGAAGACACCATCAGGATAAAGAGGAAGAAGCTGACACTGACCACACAGACTCCTGTGTTTGAATGGAATTTATGCATCATGTATGAGGTGTATGAATATGCAACAGGCTGTTGTTCTTAAGGGTTAATCCTCTGTTAATGTGTGTTCTTTTTTGGGCTTATTTTGCTCAGAAAAAGGTACTAGGACTGTCTGTAACTTTTTATTTTTATTGTCTCATGCTGTCCTAAATCCTAATTGTCAGAATCTTTATTACTCTAATTATATTGCTGTTTTTATAGCCATTTTATTACTATTAAACTTTTACAATTTAAAAAAAATGTGAGTGGAATTTTTCACAAGTGGATGTTATAGCATTGAGGAACACATTGGTTCCTGGTGAAGTGACTTCAATCAGGCACAGACCATTCCTCCTTTTCCCAGGAGAATGTTTTGGACAACCAGCCAGTGGTGCAGAATGGTGATTTTTATTACCACATCATTAAAACTCTTTGTTCATGCGGTGTTTTTTATGGACATGAACTGATGTAGCATCATGGTTTTGTTGCAGGTATTAGCTTTGAAATGAAAGGGGATAGGGCTACATTAGGGTGGTGTCCAGTGGGCACAGGCAGGATCTGGAGATCAGAAACCTCCTGGAAGTGAACAAATGACTCTGCAGCTATTGACGTAGGTTCAGGAGCTTTAAAGCTTACACCGCATTGCAAAAGCCCAAAGTAGTGTTACTCAAGCTAATCCAGGATTTCCCTTAAGTACAAGAACACAGAGCAATTATGCATTAGAGAAGGATTAATGAGTATAATGGGTAATCAGCATGGAAACAGAGAAATCCAGAGACAGAGCACAGTTGTAGATGGAGTTTTCTTGGCAGCTGGGGGATTACCTGGCACTTGCCCTGCTAAATCAGCTCACTGCTGCAGGCTCTTGCATGTGCTTACACCATTTTTTAGTCATTACATTTGACACCACAAAAACTATGTCAAAGGGAGAATTGAGTGGACCCAAGTATTTCTTGTTGGTGTCCTTTGCAGCTCCATGGTTAAAATTTGCTCTTAAGTGTGACAGGCCTGGGCTGAGTAGAGCTGATTGACTTCTACAGTTTGTACATCCAGCATGTTAATTGCTGGTAGCAATTGGATAATGGGTAATCTGAGGAGGGTATTCCTAAAGTCACAGGATCACTGAAGAGTTTGGTTTGGAAGGGACCTTTAAAAGGTCATCCAGTCCAACACCCCTGCCATGGTGCCTCAGCGTAGAGACAAATTTTAGGAGAAAAGTGCCCTAGAATGAGCATTCTGTCCAAAGAGAAGGGCTTCAATAATCCCTGTTTGCTGATGAGAGGACTGAATACCTGTGGGTGGAAGTGAAAAATAAAGTAAAACTGTTTATTAACAAAGCAAGATACCTGCAAAGCACAGGGGGAAAAGAGCACCTCATTGCATGGCCAGGATGCAAAGATGGCAGCTGCCCTTCTTTGTCTCAGGGAAAGGAGGAGAAAAAAGAGTTCACACAGCAGCTGGGAACCTGCGGGATTTCTGGTGGGGTTCTTCTCCTCACAGCAGGTGAAGTTGGTGGAGTTGAACGTCCTTTCTTTCACTGTCTCAGTCTTTCCCAGGATTTGGACTGTCTGTGGCTGCCTCCCCAGGCTCCTCGGATCGAAGAAAAACAACAAACTGAGACAGTTCAAGGAAATAAAAACTGCTGAAAGGATTTGTAGGAGCCTGAATGAGGGATGCAGGACTCCAGGCTGCTCTCCGAAATGCAGTTTATTGTATCCAATACATTACAGCAGTCCAGGGTCGTGGGTGACAGAGCCTGTGCCCACAGCTGTCAGCTCCAGCTGCAGGCAGGCCTGGAGATCCTTTGGTTTTTGTTACAATGCATTATATACTTTTCTTTGCTGAGCATCTTAATACAGAAGAACCAATCTAAACTTTTATCTATAGCCTATCATAACTACTGTAATTACCATATTCATGCTACTGTTCTCCAATCACTAAAAGTTAGTACGTTACAGTTTAAGCTAGAAGTTGTGTTTCAGTTTTCTTGCAGTGGAAAATTCTGAGACCTTTTTTCTACTTGCAACATTGGCTGACTTGTTTGCCTGTGCTATCTTTCTGCTTGGTAAAAACATCTTCTTGTTTGAGGTGGGTTTATCCTTTGCTCTAAGCCATAAAAACCCCTTCTAACTAACATACCCTTTGCCTTCTTGGTTATCCAGTAAATCTGCAATTCTTTCCTTCTATATCAAACTTGCTTTCATTTCTATTCTTTCATCAGACTCTACATTTAAAAATCTTTCTGCCAAGCATACATATCTGTGAGACCTTCTTGTCAAACTTTCATCCTTCTCAACAAGGATTTCCCGGTGAAAAGCCTCCATGCCAGGGGAAGGAAAAACCCAAAATACCAGAACTTTCATGCCTAAATTGGTGAAATTGATCTAGCAAAGGCAATGAAGTAACAATCCGTGTAGCCACCAACCACGCCAGAGAGAGAAATTGAACAAAGCCCATGCCTGGGGTTCCCGGGCTCCCTGGTTCATCTAAAACATACAGCAGAGATTTCTGGGCATAAAGCAGATGATTAGGGAATAAAGTATCATCATCAAATCACCCCATGAGACATGGGAAGAGACACCCTCCACTAAACCATGTTGCTCCAAGAGATATCCAGCCTCGAACACTTCCAGGGATGGGACAGCCACAGCTTCTATGGACAATCTGTTCCAGTGCCTCTCCGCCATCACAGGGAAGAAATTCTGCTCAATATCCATCTAACCCTGCCCTCTGGCAGTGGGAAGCCATTGCCCCTTGTCCTGTCATTCCAAGCCCTTGTCCAGAGTCCCTCTCCAGCTCTCTTGCAGCCCCTTTAGGCTCTGGCAGGGGCTCTGAGGTATCCCTGGAGCCTTCTCTTCTCCAGGCTGAACACCCCAGCTCTTCTTGCCTGTTCCAGAGCAGAGGGGCTCCAGCCCTTGGAGCATCTCTGTGGACTTGCTCCAGCAGCTCCACATCCTCCTTGTGCTGGGGGCCCTGGAGCTGGATGCATTCTTTTCCTCCCAGCATGGTGTTATTCAGTGGCAGCATTGTCCCCTCTCTGACAAGGTGAGTGTGCACTAACACTGTCCCGGTGGCATTCCTGAGCTGCAGATTTGGCACCAGCTGGGAGATGGAAATGGGGAAGGCATGTTAGCATTCCCCTTGAATAGTTCCTGGGTGCTTTGGTGGTAGAAAAGAGGAGGAGGGTTTGCAATTTCTCAGAAACACAACTTTCTAAATGCTTTGGCTTTTCCATGGCTAAAAAGATGCTATTGCTAAAAGTAATTTTAAGGATGGAGACTCAGCTATCTCTTGAAGAAATAGATGAATAATAATAATAATAATAATAATTGTCATCTTGCCCACGTAGGTTCTCAATAAATTCAGTGAAACTGCAGCAATTTATAAAACTGTGTGAGTGCTGATACATAATTTTTTTTCATCTGAATGCTTCATACTGTTGTCAGAAGGCAGCATCTCTGAATGTCACTCCTTATTTTGTTCACCTAATGCAGTCACAGTGCACTAGCATAGGCCAGGCTGTTGCTATAAATATTCCACACTGAAAGGTACAAAAATAACATTTTATCTCAGCTCTGTTGAAAGCAAGAACAGCAATGACAAAATCCTCACTAACTTCAAAAGCATTCATATAAATCAAAGCAAATATACTATTTTTTAAACTAAGGTGTTTCTGAAAACAACCTTATCAGTCATATCCAATATCAAATGATATCAGAGCAAACTCATTTCCTTTGAAAACATAGAAACTGAGTTTTTCAACAGAAAAGAAACAGCAGAGATATGCATTTTGGCATTGCTAAAGCACTTTTTTTTGGTATGCTTGTATTTAAGCAAACTGTGGTAGTAGAATTTAGATTTACCTTAGAATTTAGATTCACTATAAGGTGAATATTAAAAAGAGACAGAGAGAGCAGTTGTTGATCTTTATGGCCAAGATGCAAAGACGGATTAAGTGAAGTGTTTTTGCTCTGGCTCTGTTTGCTTCCCAGAGCTGGTGATAGCCCTGCTCCATTTCAGGGGCAGTTAATAGTGGTGGGCAGGTGTTTTCAGAGAGCTCACATGGTTGCCTTCATGCCTTTTCCCAAGTGTTAACACCTAATTTCCAACTCGGTAGTGCATGCCTTGTGTAAATCAAAGGCAGCACACAACTGCCCTTCAGTACAGGTTCACAGCAGCTCTTCCCAAATCAATTTTGTTATATTTCATATTTGTGTCATGGGAAATTTCCCCCTTTTTTCCTTTTCCTTCTTTGTCAGAAGCATGAGAAACTACATGGATTCAAAACAGACCCCAAATGTCTTCCATCTATCCTTGTCAACAATGTCTCTATTAACCAGGTATAGAGAGGAGACCTTTTTTTAACCCGTGGTAGGGTTTTTTTTTTTTTTTTTTTTTTTTTTTTTTTTTTTTTTTTTTGTGTTGGTAAGAGTCAGAAAGTGAGGATTATTCATGGAGAAGTTGCATACAGAGATGTGTGAAGTGGATGGAGTACAGTTGACAGGCTTCTGTATACTCCCTGTCTTGATTTAAAAGGCAAGTGTCTGCCAAGGACGGTGGGAACCTTCCTGGGATGGAAAATATTAACCCCTTCTCTCCAAATTTTTATAACTTTGAAATTATTGGGCTATCGGGCAAAGATACGGGAAAAGGAATAACAGTTCTTTACTAGAATATATACGTATGTATATATGAGACAAGGCAAGCTAACAACAAACTGGTGCAGTGCTAGGAGGAGAGTGAAGGTGGAGCAGGGAGAGGAGGGTGGTTTTTGTTTTTTTAAAATTTTCTCTGTCTGTCTTGTGTCCCATGTGACATGCTGGTGATGGCAGCAGCAGCCAGGCTCCTGCAAGCACCCAGGAATGCTTCCTCTGGAGAGAGGGAGGGGGTGCGTGGTCCTGGGGTTCCCCTGAGGCACCCAAGCAGATGGTAAGGGTCCCTCCCAAGACCCTTGAAATGTTCAAAGTCCCAGTTCAATGGCCACTCCTGGGAGCAGAGGCTCACCCACAGTAAGGAGAAGCAGTGAAGGACAAAAAACTCCACAGCAGCAGTGAATGCTCTCTGCAGCAGCAGTCCAAAACCACAACCATCTCCCCTCCAGTCCCAGAGGGAGAGAGAGAGAGCTGAGCCCAGTCCCTTGACCCCCAGCCAAGTCTTGGTGAATGCCCTGCCCAACCTCTTGTGGTATCTCTGCACTTTCCAAGAGAAAACCCCTCCAGCCAGTGAGCTCACTCCCCAGCTAAGAGACTGATCCCCTTCCCTCCTCCTTCCCATCCTTTCTACATCTTTTTCTTTTAAGTGTTGTCATTCACAATCTCTTAGGCAACAAATGGGAAAAAAATTCCCTGAGAGAAAGAAAATAAAAAGAAAGAAATTAACTTTCAACACCCATATAAGATAATTTAAAAGGCATAACAGCCAGATGTAGATAGGAGCTAGCCTGGAGAGATGGACCAAGGAGAATGGTCTCAGCAGCAAGGGGGAGGAGAGGAGTGCTCTGTTGATCAGCTCACGTGGAAGAGAATCTGTCTCATCTCAGACACAGCATCATCCCTGCTGCCCTGGAAAGTCAGGTCACCCTCCCCAGATATGGGAGAGGTGACATTTCAAATGAGAGGTATGCAGGGAAGAGCAATGATTTCATGACCTGGAATGTCTGAACAGAAGGGCTGATGCTGAAAGACCCTGTAAAATGCTCAGCTCTCCCTGGGTATTGCACAGATTTCTGAGGAAGAAATGGAAGCTGCAATAAAGCCTGGTTTTGGGAATGGCTTCCCAGTTGTTCCTGGGCTCTCTGGGGTTCAAATAATAAGGCTTTTCTTCTCTGTGAAAGAAAAAAGCCTTGCCCTCACTTCTCAACTGTTTTCAGACTCCCATGGTGTGGTAAATGCACAGCAAAGGTCACAGAGCTCCCTGGGAGGGGAGGGAGGCAGTCAAAAGCAGAATAATGCATGCAGATAGCACAGGGTTAAAGACAGATCTCTGTGTCACCAAGTGCTGCACTGTTGGTGTAAATGGATGAAAAATGGTGTTAAATCACCAAAAGAATGATGAGTTCCTTCTCCATACTCTGGGAGCTCTGCTGTGGCACATCCCTGTGCAGAAGCTGTGTAATGAGGGCTCTCCTTGCAGGTATGCTCACTTCACAACTGCAGCTTTACTTTTTTATATTTTAAAACCTCAATAAATCAAAATGTGTATCCCTCTACTGCAGATGTTATGACATTTCCAGCCCAGATTTCCATCACTCCTAAATTTAGAAACATCCCTGGAAATCTTTGTGTTTCCCTGCTGTGATGCTGCAGGAGTTGAACAGGACTGATCTGCCTTAAGGAGGGAGGTCTCCAGCCCACTCATTCTGGTGACTCCCAACATCTCCAGGTGGAGACCCTCCTGCATGGAGAAATACAGGAGGCAAGATGACTTAGCCTTGTGGATGGCTCTTTTTGCCCTTGTTGACTATGGAGGAGCTCAGCTGGAGATCTTCCTCTGAGGGATGAGAAGGGGAGACATCAATGAGGGGGGTGTTGCTTGTGGCACTCTTCAGACTTCTGAATGGCCCCAGGGAGAATTGTGTCTTTTTTGGAGGGAAGGAGGCGCATCTGGGTACCCTTGGGTGCATTCTCCATGGCATGTGGTGGCAGGTGAGGCAAGCTTTCAACTCTTGCCTAGCAAAACCAAACAAAAACAACAAAATAAATGTGTTTTGAAGTTCTTGTGTTCAGGTGTGAGCCTGAAAGAGCCATGGAAAAAAGATTATCTGCTTTTACAAGAAATTAATGCAGAAAAAATCTGATTGCAAAGTAGATTACGTTAATATTATCATTTTAAGCTATTGTTATGTCTCGGCTTGAAAGGCAGGTGTCTGCCAAGGAAGGTGGGAACCTCCCATGGAAAGGAAAATATGATCCCCTTCCCTCTGAATTATTACAACAGTGGCAGCAAATCCTCAGGGCAGCAATGGTCCAGCACCAAACCCCACCTGTGTCTGCCCCAGTCCTGAGAGATGGAGAGAGAGAGACTGAAGCCAAGCCCAGTCTTTCACCCTCCAACCAAAATCTCCAGGTGTGAAAAAACACTAATTACTTGGTCTTAAAATTTTAAAAGTTTAATAGTAATAAAATGGTTATAAAAATGGCAATATAATTAGAGTAATAAAAATTTGAACAATTGAGATTGAGGACAATATGAGACAATAAAAACAAAGAGTTATGGACAGTCTGGGTACCTTTTTCTGGGCAACATAAGCCCAAAAAGGACACCCGTTAACAGAGGATTAACCCTTAAAAACAACAGCCTGTTGTATATTCATACACCTCATACATGATACATAAATTCCATTCAAACAGAGGATTCTGTCTGGTCAGTGTCAACTTCTTCCTCTGAATCCTGACGGCGTCTTCAGGCCTGAGCAAGGCGGGAAGAAGTTCCTTTCTTCTGATAATGGAGCAATAAATTCTCTTTCTCTGAAAGATTTAGGTGTCCTGTGGCTGCTAACTCAGTGCAAAGTTCTTTCTTTAAAAAAAATCTTGCATAGCATAGTTTCTATTTTAACATTATGTTATAACCTAAACTGTATTTAACACGCTACTTAAGAAAATTAATACAGCATAACTTTTTAACATAACACAGATAATATTAATTTTAATATTGGTGAAAAGCCAATCATAAAATACACATTTTTCACACAGGTATCTCTGCTCTTCCTAAGATAATGCCCCTCAGCTACAAGAGTACACTTAGCTGCACCTCTCCTCCCCCTTCTCAGCTACATCTTTTGTCTCTCTTAGGCACTGTCCTTATCATCTCTTAGGCAACAGATGGGAAAAAAAAAGAAAAATCCTAACCTCCAGCCTGTTACAATGGCACAAAACAGTCTGGCCTTTGCTTCGCCCCATGTATACATAATTTGCATGATGTGGAAGCTTGTGTCACAGGAAGGAAATCTCAGGCACAATGAAGCAGCAGCAAGCTGAGGAGGAGAGGACTGTCATGATGGAAGGGGAGACCTTCAGATGAGTGTGGACATTGAGAAGCCCCTTGGCAAATATTTTTATATGGATGCAAATCTAGACAGACATTGACTTGATTTCTGGATTTTCTTTCATTTTGAAATGAGAAATAAAAAAAATTCAAACCACAGTTTTCCTGCAAGGTAGTAACAGAATTACAGAATCACAGAATAGTTTAGGTTGTAGGGCACCTTCAAGATCCTGAAGTCCATCCCCCTGCCATGAGCAGGAACAACTTCCACTGCCTCACACTGCTCCAAGGGCTGTCCAGCCTGGCATTGAACACTTCCAGGGGTGGGGCTGATTCACTCCAACGCTGAGCTAAAAGTCACCTCAGAGACTGATTCAGTGAGGTGAGTATTTGCTTCATTTGCTGCCAGGTACATGGGGATCACTCCTGCTAACATGCACACCCAGCACTTTTACACAGTACAATATATGGTTAAATTTCATGCATATTCATGGCATTCCTTGGGATAGGTGTGGTTATACAAATTACTTCTGGGAAATCATTAATATATTTAGCATATGTGACGAGCTGGCACAGTGTACTCTGGTGGTCCCACTGAGGAAGGCTCCGAGTCTTCCTTAGCTGTTGTTCCAATGAAGGCCAGCAGTCTTCCTCACTTGGCACTTTTCACCTCTCTGAAATATGTGCAGTCCTTCACTGGCTGGTTTAATGTTTTCTGCTGACAACAGGTTTTGTTCCTTGTATCTTGGCAAGGTGCATTCTGTTTCTCTTATCTTGACAAAGCTAAGGTGCTTCTTAGGCTTGTGATTAATATTTGCTGACTCTTAATAGTTAACTCATGCTTATATGAGTTAACTATTGATCAACTTCTTTCTTTGGGCAACTTGTGCCAGGTCTTACCCACCATCACAGGGAAGAATTCCTTCCCAATATCACAATATCACATCTAACCTGGCCCTATGGTGGTGTGAAGCCATTCCCCCTTGTTCTGTCACTCCAATGCCTTGTAAATTGTCTCTCTTCATCTTTGTGTAGGCTCCATTGAAGAAGCCTGAGCTTATGGAATGGGGAGGGGATGCAGAAGGGTAGAGTAAAACAGGGCAACCCTGAAGGGGAGAAATGATGCATCTGACTCCACTGATATCAGAAAGCTAATTAATTACTTTCTTATACTATATTATTCTATACTATATTACATTATATTTTATTACATCTGAACTGATTCTGCCAAGCACTCAACTCAACTGCACAGAATCTCATGACTGTGAGCCAGCAGTCCTGACACACACACTTGGATTCAATTGGTCAATGAATCTAAACACTCACACCAGAATCCAGTCACCAATTCCCTTCAGGTAAACAATCTTCCACAAAGCATTCTACTTGTTTTAAACCATAGGAGCAGTAAATGAGACAAGAATTGTTTTTTCTTTCTCTGAGGTTCAGTGCTGCGATTCCCAGAAATATCTTTGGGAAGTTGTGCCTTGCTTTTCTCTGTGGAGAGAAATGCAGCTACAGAAGGGGGGCTGACATCCCCAAAGATGAGGTAGAGTAATTTAAGTGCAAAAAGGAGTAATAGGTAGGAAAGTTTGTGGCTTGGATAGAGAATAAGGTATTTTGCAGTGCTGTTCTGGCTCACACAATATTAGGGTATTGTAAGTATTTGGGGGTTTGTATTCATCAGCAGAGTGCCTCTCGTGGTTCAGTCATGCCTGGAAAAACTGACACTCAGAGCCTGCAGCTTCTTCTGCTTGTTGTAATTCTTATTTTTTGTTCCATATGTAACTGAGATGAAGGTGTGGAGCAGAAAATGCATTATGGGAATGCAGTGTTTTGTACAAGGCAGCTGAGTGACCCTGTGGATATTAGGGTAATGCTATTGCTGCAGATAACAAACTATATTAGTTGGAAATGGTTTCTAGCTGCTAGGCAAAGTTATTATATTGTCAGATGTAATGAATATTGTCAGGCTAAAAGTATTTAGCATCCCATCTTGGGAGTGCTATTCTGTGATGGTATTCTTCATTGGTTGCAGGCCTCTCAGCCCTCCCTGCTCTGACCTTCCCCCTCAACACAGGTGTTAGGAGCCAGCTGAGGTATTTGCTTCCCTTTGAAGAGCCAGCATCACTTCCAGGTGAAAAAGTCCAGTTCCTCAAAGTGAGGGAACAGGTCAAACTGGAAAAAGAGAAAACTGTTTCAAAACTATGTAAAATCCTCTGGTTGGATTTTCTTCTTCTACATAATGTGGTGGTTTAAAACCAGCTGGGAATTAAACTCCATATAAGCTGTTCCTCCTCTCCCCTGCTCCCCTCCAGTTAGAGAGGGGCAAAGGCGGAGACTGTGGGTTGAGATAACAATTTACTGGAAGCAAACAGTAATAGGATGAACATTGTGAACAGTAACAGCAGTATTAATAACATGAGGATGTATACAAGAGAGGAGGTGCTTTACACATTGAAGATGTTCATGGCCTTGGCTCAGTTCATGTGGTGGCCAAGGCAAAGACAAGGTGGTGGTGTTTCCACAGCCTGGCAGGGACATGCAGGTTTTCCTGAGACAAAGGCAATAATATTGTGTGCAGTTTTGGGCACCACAATACAAGGAAGGCATTAATGATGAGAGAGAGTCCAAAGGAAGGTAACAAGGATGGTGAAGGGCCTCGAGGGGAAGCTGTAGGAGGAGCGGCTGAGGGCATGTGGTCTGTTCAGCCTGGAGCAGAGGGGACTGAGGGGTGACTTCATTGCAGTTACGGCTTTCTCATGAGGGGAGCAGGAGGGGCAGCTCTGATATCTGCGCTCTGGTGACCAGTGACACTCCAGAGGGAATGGTCTGAAGTTGTGTCAGGAGAAGGTTAGATTCAATATTAGGAAAAGGTTCTTCACCCAGAGGGTGGTTGGTCACTGAACAGGCTCCCCAGGGCAGTGGTCGCAGCCCCGAGGCTGCCAGGACTCAAGAAGAGTTTGGACAATGCTCTCAGGCGCAGGATGTCACTCTTGGGGGTGGTGCTGTGCTGGGCCAGGAGTCAGATTCAATAATCCTTATGGGTTCCTTTGAATCCAGCTGTTCCCTCAGTACTGCCAAGCTCACCACTTGTCCCATGTCCCCAAGTGCCACATCCACAGGGCTTTTAAAATCCTCCAGGGATGGGGACTCTACCACTGCCCTGGGCAGCCTTCTAGGATGTGCTGTGTCAATGTTCTTTTTCTTTCTCCTCCCATCCTATTTTGCCCATGGGTGTTGGAAGGAGAGGAGTGCTGCTGCTAAGGTATTTTAGATTTTCACTCCTGTGCCTTCAGTGGCTGACTCCCCATTTTGCTCCGTGGTTCTGAGCCTTCCCCCAAGACCACCATGGGGTTTTTATGGCAGCTGGTAACATCCTCCCTGCTGGCATTGGAGAAACCCAAATGCATCCTTTCTCCTTGATTTAGTGTTTCTTTCCTGGTAACTAGCTGTGGGAAGAGCACAGAACTCTCCAATTCCTCACAGGCCATGTTCTCTCTCTCTCTCTGGATTACAGTGAATTTTAAATCCTTTTCCAGCATCCCATCCTAGAGTTTTGGGAGGAGTTTTCTAGCTGTGGGTGAAAAATGCGTACAAGCAAGATTGGGTACTGGGGAAAATTCCTTCCCTGAAAGGGTTGTTGGGTTCCAGGACAGGCTGCCCAGGGCAGTGGTGAAATTCCTATCCCTGAAGGGATTTAATGGATGTGTGGACGTGGCACTTGGGAACAAGGTTTAGAGGTGGCTTGGCAGTGCTGGGGGAATGGTTGAACTCAGTGGTCTCAGAGGGTTTTTCAACCTGAATGCTAAGAACCTGTGCCCTGATGGCTTGGGGACAGCCCTCAGGGATAAGCACCTCCACAGTGCCGGACTTTGCACAGCTCCCTGTTTGATCTGCTGTCTGTTTCCCATCCTTGGGGCACTTATAAACATTCATGCAATAAAATAGCAGCTGAAATTCATATTTATAGGGCTTTTTCCTGAGGAACACTTGTTTCTGAGAAATGACTTGTTGAGAAGAGTCAAATGATCCTATATATATCAGGAGGGAAATGCTGGAACCTTTCTCACCATGCTGGGTAAGGATAATCTCTGTTTTATGATGCTGCAGCAAATACAGGACTATTATACTGAGTTTTTATGGATATTCTTTAACAAGGATGTTAAAACATTAAGACGGTTGGAAGAAAAATCCAGAGGATTGTTAAAAGTTTGGAAAGTGTGTCTTAACAGTCTGGGCCTCTGGGCACTCATTTCATATGGAAGAGTTGGATCATCTTGTGTGAATTTACATGGGCCACAGGGATCTGGTGTCAGACAAAAAATAAAAAAAGGTCTTGTGGGGGGAAATGAATTACACCAAAGGGGGAATAAGACAAGGTTTTTAACAGTGAGAGAAAAACAAAAAGAACATTTTGCTGGTCATTATGAACTGTTCTTCATTGTTAAACACTTTGTTGGGGGAAGGATTTAAACTGAAAACTGAAAACAATTGAAGTAGATCAACCTATATTATTGTGCTGCAGGGACATGTCAACTCTTCTGGACACAAAGGTCACAGCATGCAAAAGCTGGGACCAAGGGTGAATTTATGATACATGGCACCTCTAACTCAGGCTAATCCTGCAGTTCCTCCAAACTCATTGGGGACCTCCTTGTCCCATGAAAGCCCTTCTGACACCTCAATGTGGTGTGCTGTTAGTGTGCCAGCACGGTCCCTGGTGGTTCTCTCTCCTCTGACATTTGTGCAGGTCTCCTCTCTTGCAAATGGGGGATCAGTGCTGATTTTTATGTGCTAACTGATACACTGGCCTCTGATGTTCCCTGGCTGGATCCCATGGTGCCTCTTCATGTGGAAGAAGAGCATGGTTGCCACTTTCAGACAGCCAAGATGATGCCATGGCGTTGCCTGTGGTGGCTCTTACACAGGTCCTGCTCACATGCTTGTGATAGAGAGGATGCTCTCTACACTGGGGACTCAACAGGAAACAGTGAAAGTCTGTAGAGATTTAGAACCCAACATCTTCCACCCAAATCAACCACTACGATCAGATTAATTCTTTCTCATCACTTTTTTCAATGAATTCCCATCCATGCGTACATTTTTGGTTGCGGACAGTGCAGGAAAGTCCATGTCATAGCACATCTGGCTGTTCTCTCTGGATGTGCAGGATGTCATAGCACATCTGGCTGTTCTGTCTGGATGTGCAGAATGTCATAGCACATCTGGCTGTCCTCTTCTCCAGCACCCTTGGCTGCAGGCCCATTGCTTGAGGCAGGTAAAAGATTGATCTCAAAAGGGTGATATCCCTGCATGGGGGAACAATGACCCTTCTAGGCTTAAAGGGACTGGTGAAGCAGTGGGTTGAATCTGGACTGAATCATCATCTCAAGTTAAAATTATTAATGAATTAGCAAGGAGATAGCACAAGGCAACTCTCACATCTCTGTTGCACACCCCAACACCTTTAATGAGCTTTGAAAGGTCCTGTTAAACAGATCCCGTGGGAAAGACATAAATTTCAGTCTGCTAGTCTCAGAAAAATCCAGGCATGTCTCAAAAGGGCAGAGATTTGCACTAGACTAATGGCCTGCTCTGGAGGAAAAATGAACTGAATAAGCTCTAGATGAACAATCCCACTTTCTGATGCTTGATAGTGTTGACAATTGGTGGTTCATGGTGGTTTATTGTCTATTGCTTCATGTTGGTTTCCCTAGTGCAGGAGCCTGTGACTCAGGCTATTGGATGTAAGGAGTGGCTGACAGCACTATATTGCACACAGACATGGTTTCATCCAGCTGTGCCTCCTCTCTTTTTAATTTTCTTTTACTTTCTTCACAGTTCTGCAGTCCTGTGAAGTGATTTTTAAAGTTTCCTTACCTGGGAACAATGAAGTCCAGGGTCACTTCTGCCATTTGTAGGGAAAACAACTTCTCTCTCCCTGGAAAGTATTAAATAGAGGATTGAAAGAATGCATCCTTCATGGTGGAGAAAAGTGTAAAGAAACATGGTAATGCTCTAGTTCAGCTTTATTTAATGCATTAATGGCTTTATTTAGTGCATTGGTGATTTAGTCACTGAAGGATATGGAACAAACTAGAAAATTATAAATATTATAGCAGGTTGATTAAAAGAATAATGGAAATAGGCTGAAATATATTTATTTTACCAGCATGTGCCCTCGTCTGGGGAAATCACACAGAATGCCTAAGGCAGTGATGTCTTAACTAATCAGAGGAGTGAAGTAATAAATAAAATCAAGGTTTCATTCCTCCTTTGGAGTTGATCTGTAGTATTGAAGGGATGACATGGACACATGACAGTGTGATGAGGCCAAAGGGATGACCAACACTGTCACAGCAACAGGGAACCCCAATGTCTGGAAATGGGCATTGAAGTCCGAGAATGTGGATTGTCCAGCTGCCAGAGGGTCCCAAAGGCAGTGGTGATCCATGTTTTTGTGTCTGTGAGCTAGTGAAGGGGTCAGTGTGATGATGGGCCCAGCTGTTGGCAGTGCAGGGATGCTACCTGGGTGCTCACTCTTCTTGTCACCTTGGCTGGGTAAAGGGGGTGGCTGCAGGGGGCAGGTAATGGTCATAAGCCTTCCAGTGCTCTGAGAGTGCTGGAAAGGGACTTTGGACAAGGGCCTGGAGTGACAGGACAAAGGGAATGACTTCATGCTGACAAAAGGCAGGGTTAGATGGAATACTGCAAATAAATTTTTTCCTGTGAGGGTGGTGAGGCCCTGGCACATCTTGCCTAGAGCAGCTGTGGCTGTCCTATCCCTGGAAGTGTTCAAGGCCCTGTTGGATGGGGCTTGGAGCAACTTAGTCTAGTGGATAGTGTTCCTGTCAATGGCAGTGGGGTGGAATTGGATGATCTTAAACCTCCCTCCCAAACCAAATCATTCTGTAATTCCATGATGATTCCATAAAACAGGCTGATGTTCAAGATATTTCCCTAAGGAAATTTGCAGAGCTTCTGTGAGGAAAACCCTTATGTTGGACCAAGGCTCGTAGAGTTGAGCACTTTGCAAGATACAGCTTAGCCCCTCTTGTCTCTATCTCATAATTAAGATGATTTGGATTCTCTGTTGGAGATGTGGAGTTTGCCTGTAGATAGAATGTTCATCAGCTTTGGGCACAAAAGTCAAATAAGGTCAAGGTCAAACACACCTTGCTTTGGGTGTTCTCCACTCAGAGGCTCCCCATGTGGACTGGTCATTTGGGATCCTTTTCTGCTCTGCGGGGAAAAGGCACATTTGGGGCCATGCAGGTCCTTTGCCTCATTCTGCACTGAGGAGAAGTTGAGCCATGTTATGGAAGTGCCTGCTTCTCTAAGGGAATTCAGGGAATTGGTTCAGGAGTAGTCCATCAGCCTCCCTTTTCTGCTAGATTACAATCTGTGCTGCCCAAAGTCCTCCTCACTGTTTTTCTTACTCCAGCTGCCACTAGCTGGATACTTGCAGCATTTTCCATGGCCATTTCAGTTGTGTTCTGCTGTTGCTGAACTTCAGAGGAAAATCTGTAATTTCTTTTGATTTCCATGTTGTTTCCTGGTACATAAAATACTAAGGATAATAATTTTCACTGTAATTCTTTTGGCTGATTGAGGCCATCATCATGTTCTTTACCATAGTAAGAGATGTTTCATGGCATTCAAAGACAGAGTAACAAAAAAGTCAGAATGAGCAAGTGACTTCAGCTGAGATGGAGGGAGACACACCCTGGCAGTTTACAGCCCTTACACATCTTTATTTTAAGTAATCTACAGTTGTATTATTCATATAAACTTATGATGCTTTTTGGATTTGTCCAGGAAGGTTAAGACAGTGTGTGCAACTCTTTCCCATTTATTTTACATTTAAAATTCTCAAGGCACAAAGATTTTCTTCCTTCTCAACAGAATACTTTGTTGCTCATAAAGACTTAATGCAGAAAGGTCTGTTCTCGCAAAACCTATAATATATGCTCTTATTTGCTGCAGAAAAAAATAGCATTTTGGAAACTTCCAACAACTTTGATTCAAGCCACAAAAGAGCTGCTGCCCTTTCATGGGCACAAATTCCTTGGGAATTTATCTCTTTTCTCTAACCATTATTTCTTACAAGACAATGCTTGTAAGAAAAAAAATACCCTTTTATTTGTTAGGTTTAAGCTAAAAAAAAAAGGAGAGATCAGGATAAATTAAGGTTTTATGCCATTCCTTGGTTTCCTTATCCCAGTTTAAGAGAGGGGAAATAAAGCTCACTTGGAAATGTTTTGTGCATGGCCATGTGTAATGGTTGATCTCATACAATTTCCGAACTTTATTAAATCTCTGGTAATTTTCAGATAGTTTTACCTTTCACCTAGAGACTCATCTCCATAACCATATAGGATGGATCCATTTAATATTACAAATAAATAGATTTTATGCCATTCCAAGATTTAAGTGCAATTGATATTTTGTTTACTTTCTACCTCTCACCTAATCTAACCTTCTCCACTTCTCACCCTTTTTTTTTCCAAACTGGTAAGCTTTGAGGGTGTAATTTATACAAAAAATTCTGTGCTATTAAAGAACCCAAGGTAATTTATTGTACCAAAATAAAATTCCCAGCATGTGAAGTCCTTAAAATTAGCATTGATTTGAAGTCATTTTCAGATGTATTAGATCAAATTCTCATCCCTTGGAGCCTGTTGACATGGATTACAATCATATTTTTCCATCCTGGTCCCCAACAGAAAAAAGTAAATCAAAATGAAACACTTAATTAGTCTGAAACATGCTTTCCTATTAACTGAATAGTCGCAGCAATAACTCACTGGTGCTTTGGAGTTAACATGGTTTTCCCCTTCCTTAGTGTTATCCTTAGTGGGAAGTGCATAACTCCTGCAATAAATCAATGGGCACAGCTACTGCTGATCTGATCTCGTTTCAGCACGCTGCCTTGCCCTCCAGAGATGCTCTCCAGGAGGTTTTCTTGGCTTGAGCCCACACATTTATTTAACCCACATGTTATTTTCCCAAAGGAGCACTTCAACAGTTTTCAATCCCCCTCCCAGCAGATGAGGATGTTACAACCATAAACTCCAGGAGCAGCAAAAGAGGAATTTCCACTACCCAGCATTTGTCATGCAGTGGAAGTGGGCTGTTGAGTCAAGGCCAGTGGGAATCTCTGAAGGAAGAGTCGTTGTTCCTTCCCAGCTGGTATCTTTGCTGTAAACCTGCCCTCTCACAGTGGGGAGCCATTGCCCCTTGTCCTGTCACTCCAGGCCCTTGTCCAAAATCCCTCTCCAGCTCTTCTGGAGCTCCTTTAGGCTCTGGCAGGGGCTCTGAGGTCTCCCTGATACCTTCTCTTCTCCTGGCTGAACAACCCCAGCTCTCCCAACCTGTCTCAAGAGCAGGGTTGCTCCAGCCCACAGAATGTCTTGGTGACCTCCTCTAGCCCTGATCCAACAGGTCCATGATGTTGTAGCCAGGTGGGGATCAGTCTTTTCTCCTAAGTTACAAGCAACAGGACAAGAGGAAAGAGCCTCAAGTTGTACCAAGGCTTGGGTTGGATATTGGGGAAAATTCCTTCTTGGAAAGGGCTTTTCAGCCCTAGCACAGTTTGCCCAGAGTCCTGGTGGAGTCCCCATCTCTAGATGGATTTAAAAGCCTCATGGATGAGGCGTTTGGGGACATGGGTTGGTGGTGCTTTTAGCAGTGCTGGGGGAACAGTTGGACTTGATGATCTCACAGGGCTTTCCCAACCCAAATAATTCTGTGATTTTATATCCTATGATTGTCAGAGCAATTTCCCACTTGAATTTCTGATTGCTTACAAGTGGAGATGGTGCTCCTCATGGTGGAGTCCCTGGACACTCATATTAAAAATCTTTCCTGAAAACATTTGAGAGAAGTTGTATTTCCAAATGTGGTTGGTTTGAAATACTAATTCTTACACTTGGGGGGCAATACCAGTAAAAACAGTGCAAATTGGTCTCTCAGTGACTAGGAGCTCTTTGGAGTTTTAGGGATGGTTTTCATAATAATTAATATCCAGGGACAAACACAATCAAGGCTTGCACAGCTAGGGCTGGAGCGTGCTGGAGCCTCAGGCAGCCTGAGCATCAGATGGCCTGGGTCCTGGAGAGCCTGCAGTGGGACTTCTAATGAGATTAAATCCTTTCAACTCTATTTTATTTTGCAGCTCTGCCCTATGAAGGATCTCCAGGGGACTTGGGCTGTAGAGAAAGGTCACACTTCAGGCTGCTTTGCAGATGTGGGGCATCATCCTAGAGCCATTTTTTTTTTGTCCAGCTGTAAGTAAACTCATGAACACCACTGTGTTCTGTGGATGTCCCAGGGTACATCAAGGGTTTTCAATCTCCTAATTATGACTTGCTGGGAAATACTTTAATTTTTACATAGATCCTGGAGTTAAAGAGAAAAGATTCAGTGAAGCATTAATTTATGTTAAAAAAATCTTACATTGAAGCTATCTGAATTAATTTTTACTCTCTTTATTTAATTTTTTCTTAAAATTAAAATAACATGTCTGCATGTCTTTTTTTAACTATTCATAGAATCACAGAATCACAAAAACATAGAATCACAGACTGGTCTGGGTTAGAAGGGGCTGTTAAACGTCATCTAGTCCAACCTGCTGCCATAAGCAGGGACATCTTCCACTAGACCAGGTTGCTCAGAGCCCTGTTCTCTCCTTCAGTAGATTCCTTTACTGATTTTGTAGAGCATCCCCTTCTCCACCCTTGGGGGGAAGGGTGGGGTGTTCAAATTCCCCGATTTTAACATTTATGGAGTTCAAATGTCAGCTCTGCATTCACCTTATCTTCTTCCCCTTCATCCTGCTCCTTACTAGAGCTGGGCATGATCCCATATAGGACCAAACAAATGCCTCAGGAATAATGATCCCAGCTTGCTCCAGTTTAAAACATTACTTACCACACCATTGATTTGGAATGTCAAAAGTTCTGGGTAGGAAAATGCTGATTTCTTTTTATGGAGATAAAGCACTTGGTATCACTCTTCAGCTCCCCAAGCTCCCCACTCTTCAGTTTTACCAAATGTGCACTATCAGTTCTTAACTCAGAACTGGCTGTTTAGTTTTTTATTTTGCTTAGCAAAAAAATTTCAGTTAAAGTCATTATTTTAAATTTTCTCACTTTGCTCAGAGATATGCATAGAAATAAAACTGATGTGGAGGCCCAGGACTCTCTGGTGAGCTGCTGGGCTGCAGGACACAGGATGTTCACGTCTTCAGGCATTCCAGCTCTGGGACTTGACAGGCTCCCGACTGGCGTGGAGGAGTCTCCTCCTTCTGTGCTCTAACACTGCCACCCCCTGGCACTTGGACACTTCCAGGGACGGGGAAGCCGCAGCTTCTCTGGGCAACCTGTGCTGGTGCCTCACACCCTCATAGGGGAGAATTTCTTCCCAATATTTAACCAGAGAATCACAGCATGGTTAGGGTTGGGAAGGGCTTTTAAAGCTCATCTCATTCCATGAGCAGGAACACTTTCAATAGACAGGGACACCTTCCACTAAGTGGAAGTGGTCCAAGTTTTGTGCAAATGGCCTTGAATATTTCCAGGGATGGGATATCTACTGGCTCTCTGGGCAACCTAAATTCCTGAATTTCGTATTGTGACTCCAGGTGTATCCAATGAAGCCACCGGTGTGTGCATCAAAACGTGTTTTTAAGGGCTTGTTTTACTTCTCATTATCCTGCTCTGATTTTGTTAGCAATAAATTCACATTAAATCTCAAAGTTGAGCCTGTTTTGCCCTTGATGGTATTTAGTGAGTGATCTCTCCTACTCCTCATTTCAATTTACAGAGCCTTCATTAAATTTTCTCTCCACTGTTCAGCTGCAACAGGGAAGTGAGTGAGTGGCTTTTTTTGAGTTCCTGGCATCTGGCCAGTGTCAACCCACGGCATGTGGAATATTGCTCTGGCCAGTTTGGGTCAGCTGTCCCAGCCATGCTCCGTCCCAGTTCCTTGTGTAGCTCCTCACTGGCACAGCATGGGAAAGGAGAAGTCCCTGATTTAGAGTAAGCACTACTGAGCAAAAATGTCTGTGTGTTCTCAACCTCATTCTTGTACTAAATCCAAACCCCAGTACGTTGCCAGGTACTGGGAAGAAAATTAACTCTATCCCAGCTGAAACCAGGACAATGGAAAATGCTGGCAGCACAGGAAAACATGGGCCTGCCAGGAGAGGAGTGGAGGGGCTGCACAAATCCTTGACCACCACAGCATCAGAGAGAAGATAATATGAGGAGGCTGAACTGGAGAGATAACACAATGTTGGTGGAAAAGCAAAGGCTGCTGTGTGTAGGGGAATGGCAAGGAGCACAAGGCAGAATGAAGGGAGGTAGATGAAGAAGAGCTTCATTCACTGCTCAGCAGGAAAGAAGAACAGACAGAGGACGATGCAGGGAATGCAGAGGAGTTTGGTAATTTCTTTTTTTAGCTTTAATCTTCACAAAAATGCAGATAATGAAAGGGGAGGTGAGAAAATGGGCCACAACAGGAGAGGTAGGATAAAGGACAATGTAGATGTATACCATGTATTCAGTGTGGGGTGTCTGGGAGAGATTTGAATTTGCTGAATTTGCTGGAGAGAACAGGAAGAGGAACAAGCCCAGCCAGAAAAGGAGAGTTTATCAACCCGTCTTCAGGGTGATATTGAATAACTGTTCACTGGATGCTTTTGTGTTTGAGACCATTTGTGCCACAGGAGATGATCTCAGGAGGTTTTTGGCTTGCATGTCTGAGTGTCCCTGTCAGATGAAAATCCAGAGCCCTAACAGTACTATTGCTAAACTCCAGACAGAAAAGAGATCCTAGAGGTGTGTATGTATAGCAATCACTGCATTGCTATGATTGGTGTATAAACTCTGGCTGCTTGGGCCTGTGCCACATCCCCAGCCCCAGGGCCTCCACACTCCCTCCAAGGACCAAATCTCCACTGGCTCCTGAAGAGGATGATAATCTGGAGGCCAAGTTTTGGGGCATCTTGCAGGAGTTTGCTGAGGGTTGTTCTGAACCAGGGGGCTGGGTTAAATCACAGTGCTGAAACTGTGGACAGTTACCTTCAGGAACCAGCTCCATGCACGCAGGATTTCAGATGGCTTCATGGAAGGGGTAATTTTTCCAGGCTAAGGAAGTGCAACTACAGAATGAAAATCTACAGTTATTCCCTTAGTGGAGCCAAAATAGAGTATCATTCCCCACTTCAGCCCACAGCATCAGCCAAGGAAGACTTTCTCTCCTCATCCTTAGACCTCTGGTTTCCAAGTCAGTCCCAGAGAGAAGTTGGGAGACTGGGCTCAGTCCAGTGATTAGGCAGGTCCTGTGAAAATGAGGGGCCAGACTGTATGTGTGAACTGATGTGAGCTGGTCATGGCAGGTACCCTGAATGGTCCATGGGGAGAAGCAGGAGCTTCCCTGAGTTCATTCAGTCAAAGCAGATACAGGGCCAAGGGCTAATTCTGACGTATTATATCCACACAGGCCTGATGGCCAAATGAAGGCCACAATACAACGCTTGAAATTCCAGTTGGTCTTCAGTATTTATTAAGGATTAAAGCTTTTTTTGGCTATTGTTCAGATTTGCCAAGCTGCAGATGTTCTGCACTTTTCAAGTGGAAAATTGTTCTGGTCTTCAAAGTTTGTTTGCCAGACACCTCAGCTGCCTGCCCTCTGGGCCATCGCAGTCACTGATTCCAAAGCAACCCTGGAGACAGTTTGCCGAGATCCAACCTCCACATCTGATTTCCTCCTTTATTTGTTTTTATGTTCAAAAAGCTTGTACTGAAATAACATTTCAAAATCTTGAAATGCTTCAGGAAACCAACTAAATTTTCTCCACTCCAGTCAGAAAACTGTGGGCAGGAAGAGAAGGCAGCAAACTGACTCTGCAGGGCTGAAGCTCCAGCCTTGAAGCCTTCGCTCACCAGGAGCAATGTCTGAGCATTGCAGAATAATATCTGATTGCAGATGTACTGAAATTAACATCTTCAATAACCATGTTTTATTGAAGATTTCTTCTGCTGTAGTACCAGATGACTTAAACCATGGACTATGAGTCTGGTGCTGTAAATCATAGAATCACAGAATATCCTCAGTTGGAAGGGACCCACTCAAGTCCAATTCCCAGCCCTGCATAGGACACCCCAAAAATCACACCATATGCCTGACAGTGTTGTCCAAACAGTCCTTGAGGTCTGGCAGTGTTGGGGCCATGACCATTCCCTGGGGATCCTGTTCAGTGGCTGACCACCCTGAGTGAAAGAACTTTTTCCTGATACCCAAACTAAACCTCCCGTGACTGAGCTTCAGGCCATTCCCCTGAGTCCTGTCACTGGTTACAAGAGGGAGGAGATTGACACCTGTCCCTCTGCTCCCCTTCATGATGATGTTGAAGATTGTAATGAGGTCTCTGCTCCAGGCTGAACAGACCAAGACACCTCAGCCACTCCTCATACAGAACCTTAAGGCCCTTCACCATCCTTGTTGTTCTCTTTCGGATGCTCTCTAATGACAATGTCTTTTCTATTTCATGGTGCCCAAACTGGCCCCAGCACTCGAGGTGAGGCTGCCCCAGAGCAGAGCAGAGAGGACAATGTCCCCACCTGCCTGGCTGGCCATGCTGTCCCTGATGCCCCCAGGACAAGGATGTCCCTCCTGGCTGCCAGGGCACTGCTGACTCCTGTTCAGCTGGCCATGGACCAGAGCCCCAGGTTCCTTTCCATGGCACTGCTCTCCAGCCTCCTGTTCCTCAGCCCATGCTCACAGCTGCAGAATTTACTTGTACACAGAATCACAGAATGAGCTAGGTTGGAAGGCACCACAGGGGGTCATCTGGTCCAGCCTTTCTCCTCAAGCAGGGTCATGTAATCTCAGAACACGTGGCATTGGGTTGTGTCCAGACAATTCTGGAATATCTCAAGTGAGGGAGACTCCACACCCTTTCCGGATGATCTGTTCCAGTACTTGGTCACTGCACAGGAAAGAAGTTCTTCATGTTCAGGTGGAAATTCCCCTGCATCTATTTCTGCCCCTTGCCTCTTGTCCCATTGCTGGGCACCACTGAGCAGAGCTTGATCCCTGCTCTGACCCCTCCCTGCAGGCACTGACAGACACTGATGAGTGTCCCCTGTTAGTCATCTGCTCTTGAGGGTGAACTCAAGCTCCCTCAGCCTTTCCTCATAAGAGAGAAGCTCTGGTCCCCCCATCATCTCTGCAGCCTCTGCTGGACCTGCTCTAGGACCCCTATGTCTCTGTTGTCCAGAGGAGCCCAAAACTGGACACAGCACTCCAGAGGTGCCTCACTGGGGCTGAGCAGAGGGGCAGGATCAGCTCCCTTGACCTGCTGTCAAGGCTTTCTCTTCCTAAAGCCCTCAGAGATTGCCCCATTGGCCAGTGCACCCGGGCTGGGAAGCAGCTGGGGAGAAGGAGCCAGCATCAGCTTTCATGCCTGTCATCTCCATTGCACAGTCACAGAATCACAGAACGAACTAGGTTGGAAAAAAGCTTTGAGATCATCAAGTCCATCCTATGACCAGTGCACCCCAATGCACCCAGTGGCCTCCTTGGCCCCCAGGGCACTGCTGGCTCAGAACATCATGTTGTGCACCAGGACCTCGAGGTCCTTCTCTGCAGAGCTATACTCCCTTGCATGTGAACTCTGCTTTGGTACGTTGTTGCTTTAAACAACAAACCTGAAAACTGTTAGTGTTTCAGGTTTCTTTTAAAATTTTAATTTTAAAAGAAGTTCAGGCTTGGCTCTGAGCATGCATTTTGTGACTTGTGGCTGTTTGCAAAAAGGAGCACAGCACTCCTTGCCAAACTTTGTTTTGAGCTCTCTGTGAAATCTTGGCACCATGTCCCAAGAACACTGTATGGAAATAAAGCTTTTGTTTAATCTACTTATGTGGGCTCACCTCCCATGGAAGTGATTGTCTGCCTGGTGAAATCTGTAACCCTGGCTGCCTGAATACCATCATCACAGAAATAAAGTGCTGAGGGGAATAACTGCAGGTGATTATCCAAATAAGGCGCCAGAATTTATTCATGGAGAGATGTCATTGAAGATGCTCTGATTGACTGCAGCACAGCCAGGACAAGAGGGAAATAGGACCCCCTGCTCATGGTGGGTTCAAGCCTGGGTCCTGTTTGTAGGCTGACCCCAGGAACTCCATTTCTCACACAAGGCAGGGGAGGGATCAGCATGAAAACCTTCTCCTCTTCACTCCTGCTGCTGTAGCTTTGTCCTTGTGGCTGATAGTATGAAGACTGCAGACTGTGCACACTGGTGTCTGTGCATGTGGAGAGGAACAGGAAATATGAGAATAATGTCCTGGCCAGGTGAAGATAGAAGACAAAAACGTTTTCATTTCATTAGGATGAACCTGCCTTGGTTGCCCACCCAGGCACTGTTGTCCACATGTGCACAGCCAGCAGAGAATGGGCAGGAGGAAAGAAAATGAGTGAAGAATCTCTCCAGACAGAAAATCCTCCAGCTGTAATGAGAAAGGAGGTTTCACATCCTGAGAGGTCTCCAGCAGATCATTCCCCATATCTGGAACAACAGGAGGCCCTAAGCAATGAGAGGAACAAGTCTTGCATGTTGCTTCTGTGGACTCAGAAAAGGAAAGGCACAAATTGATGCTCCTCAGAAAGCACTGGAGATGCCTTTGTGATTAAATGGCATCTGCTTGGTACCTTTCCCTGGCCAGCTAATAAACTGCCTTCCCCTTCCGAACACCCAAACTCCATGTTTGGAATATCCGTGGCCCCAGATGTGCCCCAAGGTTGTTTAGGGTGGTGCTTGTTGGGCTAGGGACCAACTGCCCATATTTTATGGACAGTTATATGAAAAATCCTTTTGTTAGGATTTTTTCTCCTGAGAAGCTGAGAGGCCTCAGAAACGAAATGTAAACAATAATTATCTGCTGCTGTGGAATGCAACAGGTGCATCTTTGGTCTCATGGTTGTTTTTGATTAATGGCCAATCACAGTCTGGCTGTCTCAGACTCTCTGGTCAGTCACAAGATTTTATTATCATTCCTCTTCTTTTCTATTCCTTGCTAAACTTCTGATGAAATCCTTTCTTCTATTCTTTTAGTATAGCTTTAATATATAATTTTCTTTTTTTATAATATATATATAATAAAATAATAAATCAGCCTTCTAAAACATGGAGTCAAGATTCTCATCTCTTCCCTTGTCCTGGGACCCCTGTGAACACCACCATGGTCACCACAGAAAAGGCAAAAAAATACTGCCCTGTCACTGGACAATGTACAATAAATGGTGGGTTTGGACAATATGGAATCATAGATTAGAATCACAAAATATCCTGAGTTGGAAGGGACCCACATGGATCATCAAGTCCTTCTCCTAGCCCTGCACAGGACCATCCCAAAAAGTCCACCATGAGCCTGAGAGTGTTGAAACACTTCTCCAACTCTGGCAGGCTTTGTGTTGTGACTATGTCCCTGGGGAGCTTGGGACTTTGGACATAATCTCCTAAGGCTATAGCAGTCCAGAGTCACAGTGTGCTGCACCCTGTACATGGCTTCAAAACAAAATACCAAGTAAATACATAGTCAGAATGATAATAAATGCACTGAGTGGTGAATCAAGGTGTTGTTGAGAAGTTACTCTTGTTCATTTTCCTCTGGACATAGACAAGGCCCATCAATATGAACTGTAATCACTATGATAGGTCTTCTGAAGAGAAAAGGCTGAACACCTTGTTTAGGCAATACCTCTGATATTTATGTAAGTGACAGGAGATGCAGTGTTGAACACATTTACCCTCAGTACCTCACCCAGTGCTGGACACATTTCTAGGAGGTGTGACAAGCTACATGGCTGCTCTCTGCAGCTACAAGGGGAAATGAATTTAAAATTACTTGAAAATAAACTGCACCAAAGGTGAATGAATTATCTTCTCCAAACTTTCCCCTTCTGAGCCCCTCTGCTATCCCATACTGGCATTGTATAGGAAAAGGCACATCCATGCTGTGGCAGTTGTTTTTATGCTGCCCTGTATTTGCCATAACATTTGGTCCTAGAAAAACATTTTGGTCTTGATTTTGTACAGTTCACTCACGTCCAGCAGAGCTTATAGAGAGGAAGGGAACACATGGAGACCTCCCTGGTCTCTCCAAGCTGGAAAAAAAAAATCATTATAGCCTTATTATTTTCATGCTGAAATATTTTATCTGAACTAAATTGTAACCAATCACAGGAAAATCTTCAGCATTAAAAAGACCAGTTACCACCAATGGGACAATTAACTACTGCTCACTTCTGTAACATCAAACACAAGGTACAAATCTGACTAAAGTGTTTTCTGCTGTATATGTCACTGCACACACATATATATGTACATATACATCCATATGTGTCTATAGAAATGGATATGCATGCATACACTTAATCAGCACCCATTCACCACGAGAGGGCAGGCAAAGAATATGAAAATCAGTTGTCCTGTGTGTTCCCTGCAAATGCCAATGAACAAATAATTCAGTGGCCAGAAAATATCACCACTGTTTTCTTTAATCATCGCAAATGATTTTCTTATTACAGAATCATAGAACAGTTTGGTTTGAAAGGCACCAAAGTCATCTAGTTCACTCCCCCTGAAATAAGCAGGGACATCTTCAACTAGACCAAGCTGCTAAGAGCCCTGTCCAGCCTGGTCTTGAACACTTCCAGGGATGTGACAACCGCAGCTTCTCTGGGCAACCTGTGCCAGTGTTTCACCTCTTTCATCAAAAATGTTTTCTTAACATCTAAAAAAAATCATCCATCTTTTAACTTGAACCCATCACCCCTTGTTCTCGTACAACAGGCCCTTCTAAAAAGTTTTTATCCTGAATCTCAACCCTTACAACAACCTCAGAGGGCACAGTTTGATGGCTGGTTTTTGTTTTCTTTACTTGTTTAGAAAGTCTGTGCATTTTTCAAGGATGAAATGGTTGAGCTAAGAGTAGCTCATCATGGGTTAACCCCAAGAAATGTCACAAGTGAAAGGTGAGAAACTTCCTCAGTGCTGTGGCTAAAACCTCTTTCCTATTGGCATGGGTGTTGGCATATGTGTGTGTGGAGAAAGGGAGAGGTTAGTAGGAGCTGTACATCTACTCACTTTTCATTGGGCATAAGTGGATATTCACTTAGTATGGTAAAAGGACTGATCCCTTATCAAGAGTGTCTTGCCTGAGAGCTGAAATGACTGAGCTCCAAACCTAGCATGGATAGATTTGTCCATTCTCACAGCTCCTGAGTCCTGGGAACAGCTGATTCCATCCATTAAGACATGAAGTGTGCTATCAGCAAGAGGGACCTTTTGAAAATGTCCAGGGAGAAAATAAGAGCTTCTCTTCTTTTCACTCATGATATGGAGAGAGTAAAAATACAGTAATCTTGATGCCAGAGAGCAAATCCAAAGAAGCACACCCCTTCATCCAGGAGATGCTTATAATATGGCATGGACAGACCTTCCAGATAGGCCATGAGATCTGTAAGGATCACTGTCTAAAACACAGTGCCTCCTTTGACCTGAGGAAGAAAAGGGATGTACAGTCTAACCCCAGAAGCTGCATCCCAATTTCTTAACAAAGATCTTTACATTTTTAAATGAGGACATGCTTTATATGGATACTGATGCTCTTCATGGAGGAATCCTGTTCAGGGCTTTGCTCAGTGGGATGCGGGATGTCAGACCCTCGAAGCATCAACAGAATGGAAGAACCGCTTACAACATTTGTAACACATCCAGAGATACCATCATCAACTGGCTTCTCTCAAGGAAACCTGGAAATTATCTTAAGGAATTGATCCTGGGCTGAAAAGCTGGGATTTGCACCAGCAAGAGGTACACCCACAACCAGCAAAAAAAAATCCCCAAATTCTCTGTTTCCTGACTACAAGAGGGACTAATTTCCCTTAATTTTGAATCTGTGTCTGTGTTAGTCATTCACCACTCCCTTATTCACAGGAGAAAGTTGGAGCTCCTTGTGGGTGATGAATCTGCTGGAGAATGAGATGAATCGCAAGCAAGAAGAGCTTCTATTTCCCTCCATAAGCGGTGAAGGTTATCAGAACCAGTGTCCTTGGATAGATCCTAACCTTGTACCTGTCTGTATTTGATCAGAGATATCACATCTTTTTCACCTATGACATCATTCCGGGGTTAAAATTTTCTATGAGAAAAAGGAGACCAGGAGTTTACTTAGCTCTTCAAACTTGCTGCCATCACTTCTACCTGACAGGGAGCTGATGATACATATTTGAGCATAATTTGAGCATAATTTGAGCATAATTATCTATGCTTCTATGTTGCCCATATTTCACCATTCCAGTGCACTAAACTTCCTAGTGGAAAAGTTGCCTGTTCCCTGCCTCTGCAGTTTTTGCTGAATGCATCCCACCTCTGAAATCAAGATGTTCCGCAACAAATTAAGTTTCAATGTTTGGAAAAATCGAATAGATAAGCAGGATTGTTTCCTTCAGTTTACTGCCCTATGTCTGCTTTCCCAGTCCACTGAACTAACTCCAACATTCCCCTATGTCTCCCAGTGTATTCCCAGCTTCATTCTTTGGTCCAAAGGGGTTGCTATGATGCCTTAGGATTTTGGCGTTTATATTTTTCAAATCCTGTACTGCACTAGTGCATAACTCTAAGCTCCATATAAAGTCTTAGTTAACTGTCTCCACATTTTGGTCAGACAAAACCATCCCTCTAGGCCTGAAATTCAAGGACAGCCTACAGCCTCAGGCCCCAAAAAGTAAAAACAAAATTGAGTTAGGGAGGGAAACAAACTCAGGGAATATGACTTCTTTACCTGAAGCTGTAATTGGGAGATTAACCTCTGATATGTAAATGGACGCAAACTTATAATTGTGTGAAAAACTTGTGACCCTCGTCCAACTTGGGTGTAGCCTCTCTCAGAGGCTTTCCCCTACCAAAGGTGTATGTATTTACACTCAAAGGCGTACCTTTAATAAATACCTACTTTTCATTCTCCTAATCATGTCTAGCCTCTGTTCTAGGTAGTTGTTGGAGGTTGGGTTTTTCTGTTCTTTCCTTGTTATCTATGGAATTTTGTTCCCATGGAGTTGCCAATAAGCAGTGATGGGGGAGAGGGGGAAATCCTTTGGATTTTTTGGGAGTTTCTCTGGGGGTGGAGAGGGAGGAGATACTGTGAGAATGGGGGCCGGTAAAAAAGGAGACAGGGCTGGGTGTGTTATAGATGGATAACAGATAGATGGGATGATTGGCTCTCACAATTAAGGGATGGATATCGTGTGTATGTTAGGAGAAGCTTTACTGATGTATAGCTACGTTATTGTAGTTTGTTGTTTAGATGTCCTCTGTTCTCCCCACAGTTCCCTTCTCGCCCCTGTGTATTGTTGCCATCAGACAGCCTCGGTTATCCAGGACAGGTACAAAGAAGAGGTGTACAATAGGTTGTGCTGGGGGGTGTGGCATGGCAACACCTGACCTCCAATCAAGGTACAAGAAAGCGGTCTCCAGCAATAAACAGCAAAGAAGAGCTGAGTGACAGACTTTGGGAGGGGCCAGGGCTGGCTGATGCACGCCCCCACCTCTGGGGTATAAAAGGTGAAGCATCCATCTTGAAGATGCACCATGTGGTAGGCAGCCATGAGGGAGGCTCCAAGGCCTGTATCTCCTTTATATAGTCCTTTTGATATAATTTTTATTAAGGTTTTAATAAACCTTTTAAAGCTTTGAGAAGTGAGCGGTTGTTTCTGTGAAAAATGAGCATTTTATGATTGGCTTTTTGCAAATATTAAAATGAATATTATATGTGTTATGTTAGAAATTAATGCTGTGTTAATTTTCTTAAGTAGTGTGTTAAATATAGTTTTCGGTTATAACATAATGTTAAAATAGAAACTATGCTATGTAGGATGCTTTTTCAAGGAAAGGATTTGCACCGAGATAGCAGCCACAAGACACCTAAATCTTTCTGAGAAAAAATTTGCTCTCTTATCAGAAGAAACGAACTTCTTCCTGCCTCACTCAGCCATGAAGACACCTTCAGAATTCAGAGGAAGAAGGTGATGCTGACCAGACAGAATCCTGTGTTTGAATTGAATTTATGCATCATGTATGAGGTGTATGAATATACAACAGGCTGTTGTTTTTAAGGGTTAATCCTCTGTTAACGTGTGTCCTTTTTCGGGCTTGTGCTGCCCAGAAAAAAGTACCCATACTCTCCATAACTCTTTGTTTATATTGTCTTGTATTGTCCTAAATCCAAATTGTCCAAATGTTTATTACTCTAATTATATTACTATTTTTATAACCATTTTATTACTATTAAACTTTTAAAATTTTAAAAACAAGTGATTGGTGTTTTTCACATTTCTCACAGGGGCAGGGCTCTCTCACTTTCCAGCATCAGAGCAGGACAGCCAGGCTGTTCCTTACTGCAGGGAGAATTCACCAGCACTGCTGGAGCTCAGCCCTGAGACACCTCCCTCTATCTGCTCGTGTGCCTAGCAGACACCTGTCTGGTAAACCAAGACAGACAGTATCACTCCAAGCCATCAGCTAGATGGTGCAGATACTTTTCTCCTCCTGCAGTATGTTCTGCCTGAAGCAGCACACACAGGGACTGGCATGACAGACTGTCTGCACAGCAAGGTCCATGCTCAGGGCTTAAGTCAGGACTTCAATAATTTTCCTTCAAGGAAAAAAAAAAGTTCCAAAATATGTCATTGGGGGCAGAAGTTATATTATTCAAGAAAAGCTAACCCACTGTGCAGGAAGCAGAGGCGTTTTGGAAATAACACACCTGTAAGCTATTTTAAAAAAATGACAGTGATGGAACAAGGGCTTGTTATGGGGAGGATCAAAGGGTTTAAGGAACATGACAAAAATAGAGCATTTCTAAGCAATTTCTTCTCTCCCTAGGATTATGGCTGCAAATTTCTTTTCTTTTCAGTGCTTGCCTAAAGAAAAAACAACATAAAAGGAGCAAAATCACACTCTCAACCAACGGTGGTGAAATCCTTTTCTGCATGATCTGTGTCATCATCAGCTTCAAGGCCTTGTACACAGAATGACAGTAATCCTTTCACTAGCTTCCCTACAGTAAGACATCACATAGCCAAAATAAAGAGGTGGAAAGGAGGGGCAACAAAAAGGGAAAATTTATGATTTCAATGATATTGGATAGTTTAAACTGATTTTCATAAGGTATGAATCAATAGCAAGGACTGAAAATGCCAGACATGAACGACATTCATTCCCCCATCCAAAAGGAAACCAAGAAAAGGAAGAATGGATGACATTTCGCACTTTAAATGGAGCAGGAGGTTTAGAGTGAAATGTGAT
This sequence comes from Zonotrichia leucophrys gambelii, assembly GCF_028769735.1. NCBI lineage: Eukaryota > Metazoa > Chordata > Aves > Passeriformes > Passerellidae > Zonotrichia > Zonotrichia leucophrys. Next base: position 101,284,729 of record NC_088169.1, read on the forward strand.
CTTTAACTCCATTAGCACAGACAACAGGAAACTGTTCTGCTGCTTGTTTGGCACCACCTGATTCATAGATCCTCCTGCTATTGCAGTGGTAGACTAGAGTTATGAGAAATATTTGCAATAGAAACCACATCAGTCTCAATGGTGTGCAATTCAAGATAAACCAGATTTGTCCCATGGAGCACAGTTTCCCAAATGTGCTGATTAAGCTTTGGGATGTTCAAATACAGGCAAGAAGATATCCCTGGAGATAGTAGTGGGCAGAAAAAGTGGTGGACATAGAGTAGTGGACAGAAACACCTGAAATCTGGGTTGGATGCAAGATGCTTCTGACCATAGGAGCTGTCAGGCAAGTGCAAGTGAGGCAGGAGCTCTCTGTCCTTGCTGCCATCTTGAGACATCCACCTGGCAACTCTGCTTACAAGCTGTACATCAAAGTCTTGCTGGGCAGTGGTGTATGTCAGAGGTCCACAGGGGATGGAAAATAAAACCAGAGGGCCCTGGAGACCCTGGAGTTTTGTCCTCTCACGCAAATTCCATTTGCCCCATTTCAACCCTCCAAAAATTATGAGACTTTGAAACTCCTGTGATGTGGGTTTACTTGTCTGGAAGTTTTGCCCATGTCTTTTTCCTCTCCCTTTTTCCTTTACTGCCTCACTGCTGCATGCCCCAGCAACCCTCACATCTGGGGAGATGTTTCCATCAAAACTAATTTGCATTATCTTCTGTGGTCTCTCAGTCTGCAGAAGACCCTTATCACCAAAGCCATGTCATCTTTATCCTGCAGTAGTCCCCTCTTATTACCAGGAGTTTCCACAATACCTGCCACTCCAAGTGATGTACAACATTCCAAAGCACTCCACAAATGTCTTGAGCACTGTGAACTTTGCATTCTTGCTCAGTTTTTTTGTCATTGCCTACCAGGGCATCAAGCAGTGCCTGGGGACCCTCTCACCCAAGAGTGACAAGGTGAGCCAGGACCATGGTCAGGACTGTGCTCATCCTTCCAATCACTGATCCATAATATGGGTGCAGCTGAACTGCTTCATAGCTGGCCACATATGGCTGGGGGAGGATGAAGTGCCCCAGGAAAACTGGACATGTGCCTTTTACCCTGCTTTTGGGATGAGTTTCACAGCTATTTGGGTCACTGCTGATTTGGAACTAGTTAAGGTGTGCTTCTTTTGCAGCCGTTCCTGAAGCTGTCTGCATCTTGCAACGCCAATGCCCTCATGGCCCAAAGTGAGGTGGGCCTGAGGAAGATTTTGGCTGGGACCACAGGGGACTGAGCCAAGCCTAGTCCAGGGAGATGCCAAGAGCAGCTTCGAGTTCAGCTCAAGACACTGCCTGAGAGCTGTGGGCACCATATGATGAGACTGATATGGGACAGGAATCACACCTGACCTGGACAACTTCCCTTCTCTGCTCACCACCAGCATCAGCACCAAGACAAGCCAAAATCCCAGCATGTGAAACAACATCATATTCCCAGCATCAAACTTCCCTCAACACTGAAAAAATAGAAAATGGGGCTAGAGCAAAGCTCTTGGACCTCTTCTTCCTTGTGTTTGTTTTTTTTTTAAAGAACAAGCTATAATCGGAGCAGGAGGAAATGGAGCATAAATATTAAACTTTGTTTAGTCTTGGGAAATATAATTTATACTTAGAGTTGGGCATCCTGTTGACATGATAGAACCTATTTTAAGTGTGAGGTGTGCACATGGTCAACCTGTAATCAGGTCAACCTGCAATTGTATAAAAGCTACCAGTTCTTTTCTTCTTGTCTTCTTTCTTTTGCCTTATTTTTCTTCTAATTTTTTTTCCTTTTTAATGCAATTTCTAGAAAGCAACTGGGCTAACATCAGTTCAAGATAATGAAACTTATAGAGGCAGTGATGTCTTGGAGCATCGCAGCAGCTGGAAATTTTGCTTTCTGTTCATGCATTTCTGCTTGTCTTTGTGCCAGCCCCACCAACCAAGCATGTTCACCTCTACTATGGAAGAATGGGAATCCCATGAGACTTGGAGGGGTGAGGATATGGTGAAGATTGACTTTGTGTGACCAGCACTGACCCGTGGCATTTGCCAATTGCCACATCCTGCAGCCCTGGTACAGAAGAATGTAGGATTTGTGCATGGCAGGTACCAGCAGAAATTATGGTAGGACTGATGCTTCCAAGCAGTTTTGGAGGCAAGATCCTACAAGTCTGCAGGGTGTGGTGTCCCTCCTAGAGCCCTTGGGTTCTTTCATGGGGTGTACATCAGTGCTGTCAGATATCCCAGCTCCTCACATCAATCCCATTGAGGGTTAGCTCTCTTCTGGGCATCCTTCCCTACCAAACCAGATTGTTCCTTCCAAGCTGGGTGCAGTCCTTGGGTTTTCTTCAGGAAAACCTGGATCAGGTTGGCTGCTCCTGTTCTGCACAGTCATTCTGCACTGTTCTAGGACAGCTTTGCATGCTATCCCCATCTTACTCAGGGCACTCTAAAAGAAAGTGAAACAACCATCTCAGGGTAGTGGGGTCACCGTCCAGAGGCAGATAACTGAGTGTTACACACCTGGACATGTCCAACTTCCGCTAGAAAAAGGGTGAGGTTTGTGTGGATTAGGCCAGGGAGAGATATCTTTAGTGGGAGAGATGTAACTGGAAAAGCCATCTGCACTTAGGTGTCACTGGGAATAAACCACAGGCTGACCCAAGTTTCTGCTGCCCACAACCAGAGATGGAGTCTAACAACAGCAGGACCTGTAGGAATTATTCCTGCTGCTTCCATGTAGTCTGAAATTTCATGTTGGGAGACTTCCTATCCTTTCTGAGACAGACTATTTTGCTATTAGCTAGCCATGCACCACCTGGGAAATACAACTGGCTTTCCACCTCCTAGTAGCAGGTCCACTGTGGTCCTCCAGGCTTGGCTACTGTGACACCATTTGGCCATCAGGTGGTCCTGCTGTGGTGACAGGAGGGGATACAACATATGCTTGTTCCTTGGTCAATCCATAAACATAACCACTTCCAAATAAGCTATTGTGGGCTATTAGGTGGGTTTTGGTCCATAATAATAATAGTACCAACAACAATGCATATACAGCTACATCTGTACATAGGCAATAGTGGAGGGAGTAAAAAAAATTATTGTTTTCTTTGTTACCGTTATGTATATGTTGCTATTAAATTGATTAGTCTTATTACAGTCTTATTGCAACAACATGAGCAAAGTGTATTTACTGAGATATTTATCAAACCACATTTTTCATATCTGTAGATGTTTTCATCTCGAATCTCCCAGTATGCTGCAGTTCTGAAGTAACTCTGACTCAGACGAGCAAACAGAGAGCAAACCTGTTGCAGAGAAGCAAAAGCTGGAGCCTGCAAATGTTTAACAGAATTCATGAACCTGTTTGGCACATGGTGTAGAAGGACGTAGCTTTTAGCTGATTTTAATAGGCAGATCTGGGAGAGGGGGACAGAATTGATGGTGGTTGGGAGAAGGGAACCAGCACTTATTTTTTTGGGTGAAAATTCTTGGCCATTATTGCATATCTTAAAAAAAAGTTGATAAAGCACATGATGCAGAAGGAAAACTTCTCCTCTGAGGGAGACCAGATGTTAAAAAGTTTTTTAAACCTTAACAAAAAATAACAACAAAAAGAACTAAATAAAGAAAAATTACAGCACTGGGAGCCCCCATGACTATCAGCCATGTGCTCCTCTACAAAATGGATGCTCTGCCTTTTATATTCTTAGCCCTTCCCAAAGTTTCAGTCAACCCCTTCTCTGCCATGCATTGCTGGAAATTACCTTCTTGTGTCTTGATTGGAGGTCAGGTGTTGTTACTCTGCTCCTCTTGGTAATAAGCCAGCCCTCTGTAAATGCCCTGACTACTGAGGCTGTTACAAGTGGGAGGGGAAAGAGGATTATGGGGGGACATTACAATAACATCACTATACATTTTAACATCTACATAATATCTATCTCTTAATTGTGAGAGCCAACTATTGCATTACATGTCTATAACAACACCCAAAGTAAAGGAAGCAAAATTCACCCCACATTCTTTCTTAGACGGTATTTATGTTATTACCCATTCAAGCATTAAATTGAATTTATCCTTTCCCCCAAGGCTGTGTTTGGCCATCCCACTGCTGTGCCATGAAGACACAAATGACCTGCTGGGACACCAAACATGATGTGCTTGCCCTACTCCCATATACCCTTTTCCTACACACCCCATCCTGCATGGACTTGAAAGGTAAGGCTTGCAGCCAGCTCAGTGCCCCTGATTTACCCCAACCCCTGAGAATCTCCAGGCTGACGGCTGTGGGACAGGCATGGATGACTTCAGAGACAAGCACGTGTCCCAAAGCCTGTGGAGGGGATTTTTTGTGGTGTTCACAGACTGTTTCATGTGTCAATACGAGAGGAGCGTAATTACCAGCTGAGAAACTGCAGGAAACAAGCCAAGGCTGAATGAACAAAATGGAGAATAAAGAGAAGAGCAGAGGACACACATATCTTAAAAGCATTACAGATATATGTATTTACGTAGTCTGGGGAGCCTGGAAATATATAAGAGCTTATGACTGCGAAGGAATGAATTCAAGGATTAGTCTATGGGGAGTATTTTTTTTTCCCTGTGACTTCAAACTTCTCTCAGCGCTTGCTGAGTTTTAGTCAGCTGGCATGCAACAGAGGTACGACTTCCCCAAGGAAACTCTTCCTTGGCTTGAGCTGGAAAGGCTGCTGGGAGAGCCGGGGAAAAAAAGGCTGCAAGCAGAGACGAAACCTCCTCCTCCTCCAGCCACAGAGCAGGTATGTGGAGATGTGTGTGAGCCCGGGAGCCTGCTGGAAAGTTGCACTTTCAACTGTGGGAGAGATGAGGGCTCTGGTGACTTTGAGCTGCAGCCTTTGAAACTAACACAGATGAGGAAGGTACTGTATAAATAAAATGTTCTGTGTTTATGAATAGGCTGAGGAACTGGCTAAGCACGCTGTGTGGATGGCTCTATCCACCCAGTTTTATATTTAATCCATCAGGGACTTGCACTGTGTGAGTTGGATCATTTATATTAAGGAGGCACCACTTAGTTTATAACAGTACAGTTGTCATACACAGTATTTGTTATTACTCTTCATGTTTGCAGGAATAGATAATGGGGAGATGTTTGGTTTGTTTTTTTTTCTTTACAGGACTTCAGTCTATTTATGGTACTACTGCATTATAGCCTTCTGAACTAGGAGCGCTGCACAGATCAGCACTGTACACTTATTAAATGCCACTCAACCAGCTCTCCAACACTGAATCCTAATATAGCCCTGGGCAAATCACACAGTCCCCGGGTGAAATAGGCAAAATGCTGTTTGGCTGGTCTGCTCTTCTTCCTGTCAGCGCTGTCATTGAGCTCTCCCAGTTGGAGCACGAGGTGTGAGATGGCAGGGTTATTTTGCTGATCTTAAGATCCTCACATCTTGAATGTCACCTTTGGGTGAACGATGATTTACTGAGATGGTTTTGCTGGATCTGGACTGTTATCATGAAAATGAATGTTTTGGCAATATTTGGAAATAGTAAAGTTTTAGAAAATCATAGTTTACATAAAAATCACAGTAAGTTTTCTAAGGCTAAGCCCAGCTGTAATTTAGATAAAAGTATTTTTGATAAAAGACAAATATGCTTCCCTTAAATAGAAGCAATAATTTGACTTTGTACAGCAGTGATACTTTGGGTTTTTTACTAAGATATATTCATTTATACATTAAAATAAACATATTACTCTAAAATGCTGAAATCCTCTAGTTTTCAAGAACAAAAATTTACAACTTGTCATCTCTTTTTTAAGCAGATGGTTACATCTTAGTGACTGTATCAGTGCTTGGCCTTTTACTAGTAAAATGATGGGTGGATTCAAGCATGGATATCAGTATTATGTAAATCAAATCTATCAAAATAATTTTCCTCACCTCATTTTTTTTCCTATTGGATTTTATAAAATCAGTACACCTTTTCCCAAATAGTGACCTCACTGTCTTTAAAAAGTCATATTGCTGAATTAAAAGTGTATTTTATAAGCTGGTAAGAAAATATTCTGGTTTCGTTCCTGAATTTGAAATTTGTTCTCCAGGAATAGTATTTCATGCTTAGATAGTTTAATCTGCAAATGCCAGTACATGTCACTTTTTGCTGATGTAAGAGTTTTCATTTTCCCATCTCCCTCTGTCCCTTTGCCCATCACTCACAAATTCTCCAGGCTTGTGGGTTTCATTCAGTTCTTGTTCATTTATATTTTCTTTCCTGAAGAGAGTAGGAGGAAAAAAGGTGAATAAAATAGGGAACCTGACTAAAACCTCAATAATTGGAAATGTTAATTTTTGGTGGGGAAATGCTGTTGGCTGAACATCTGATGAAGATGCACATGGAGAGAGGGCAGAAGTAGAAGGAAGGAAGGCAGCAGCTTCAAAAGACAGGAGAAAAGCCTTGTTGGCTTTACAGGAGATGGAGATGTCTCTATTTTGATCTATGGACTTGACACCAGGAAGACTAGGGGCTGCATCTGCCTGCGGGATGCCAAGCACAGTGCAGATTGCAGGAACAAAATAAACCAGGAGAATCAGCTTCTGGAGATTCTGGAATTGCAGAGTGTCAGGAGCTAGAGCTGTGCCTCTTCTCAAAGTCTGTGGCTCAGTATGGCATTGGTTATTCTTTTTAACAGGGTTAATATTAATGTTATCTCCCTTTCCCCTGTGGGACGAATGACCAGGGAGCAATTCCAGCCAAAAAGGAGCAAGACTTGTCCCACTCCTGCGTTTACAGTTCAGACCTACTTTCTAAGGCAGGAACTTGTTTTATGTCCTTCTCTGGAGAGTTTGATTCATAGAGCTTGACACAGGACTCAAACAAAAGCAGTGCCTTAGAAAGCAGCAGCATTATGAATGGACAGACTCCAGAAAGTCTGGAGACTTGAGACACAAAATCATCAAGATATTTTCTTGTTCCTCTGAAACCCCTGGGGACCTGCAGCAGTTCACAGACTGACTGGTACGAGCCAGCAGCTAGGATTTGCTTTTCCTTCTTGCTCTGGGCCATGGTGCGGAAAGGGTTTGGAAGAGAGGAGAGGTCTGATAAGGTGTCCCTCACTTTGGGTGACAGAGGATGAAATTCGACTGACATTGACAGAAACAGAGTAGGAAGTGACTGCTGAGACACCACTGGAAAATAAGGATTTCACAGGGTTTGCAGGTGCAAACCCTTTGTGGTGGGCTTCAGTGCTGGCCAAATGCCAGTGCACTTACTAGAATATACTTACTCATTTCCTGCTGTGAGATAGGATTAGGAGGAAGGCAAAGTAGGCTCAAAGGTAAAAGGATATAAATAAATCTTTATTAACACTAACTAAAAAAAAAAAAAAAACACCCAAAAAACAAAAACAAACAAACAAAAAAAACCACAGCAAAACTATATATAACAAAAATCAGAATAAAACTTTTAGAACATTTCTCCGCTCCCTACAACCTTTTCTTTCTCACTCACAACACACAGAAATAATTCAGTCAGTTTGTCACTTATAGAATAGTTTTTTCTTCAAAGTTCACTTAGGGAGAGGAGTCCCTCTAGTAAATGTATGGAGACTTTTCTACAAGAAAGCAGTTCTCTCGTGGCTTCTAATTTTGACTACTAGCAGCTGCCCAGAAAAATTAAATCTGCACTTGTGAAGTCCCTCCCATTTTTCACAGCTTTTCCCACAGTTGTGTTTATGTTTATATTTATGGCTATGTCAAGTTATGGAATGCTATTTTAAGGATGAGCTGTTCAAAAGCAAAGTTTCTCTTTATTTATTTCTGAGATCATCTTCATCTCTGAGAATAGAGGTCTTTTTCTTCTCTCCCTGGGGGCACAGGGTCTTCATCACTTTTCTCTCTCTGTTCAAGCTTTTAATTAAATTCACAGCTATTTCAACATTTGCCTGCTTTAACACAGGTTTGAATGATCCATCCCCCCATAATTTTTCAATGTATTATAGGGAAAAAAAAGTTTGATGAATCAATTAAAATTTTCTCTATAGCTTTACAAGAGGATTTCAATCCTAAGATTAAGGCCGAAACAGGGGGCCAGGCCAGCTGAGTTATGTCATAGATGGATAATGAGATGATTGGCTCTCACAATTAAAAGGTAACTATTGTGTGAATATTAAGAAAAGCTTTAGTGATGCACAGTTATGTTACTGCAGTTCAGATGCCCTCTGCTCTCCCCACAGTTCCCTTTCCCCCTGTGTTGCTGCCATCACACAGCCGGGGCTGTCCAGGACAGGCACAAAGAAGCTGCACAGGTGTCCCTGGCATGGGGCAGTGGGGAATGGAAAAGCTCAGGGGTTGCTCAGGGGGTGCAGCATGGCAACACCTGACCTCCAATTGAGTCACAAGAGAGCAATCTCCACTGATAAATGGCAAAGAAGAGCTGAGTGACAGAATGTGGGAGGGCTGGGCTGGCTGATGCAACCCCCAGGGGTACAAAAGACTGAGCATCCATCTTGAAGATGAGCTGGCCATGTGGTACCCACGAGGGGCAGTTCCCAGTGCTGCAGCTTTTTCCTTATGTAATCCTTTGTTGTATTTTTGTTAAGGTTTAATAAGCCTTTTTAAATTTTCAAAATGAGCAGTTGTTTCTCACAGTTACCTGCACAGTTACCTGCTCTCAGGCCAGAAAAGGCAAGGCTGAATTCCCAGAATTTTCATTTTTAATATGACAATTTACAGTGCTTTAACAGATTGTCAATTCTCAAAGCTAATCACCGATTGGTTTTTTGTCAGACACAGAGGAAACTGCTAGCAGCTTCTCTTAGAACATCACTTCTGTGATGCAAAACCAGCACACCCTTTGGCATTGCTGGGATGGGACAACCCTTGCTATTTTGTGGGCAAAAAAAGCTTGATTCTCCAATTGGTGTGATGGAGATAATAATGACTGGGGCTTTGAGCAATGTGGTCTAATGGAATGAGTCTCTGCTCATGGCAGGGGGATTGGATTATCTACAAGGTCCCCTTCAAATTGAGTCATTCTCTGATTCTCTGACCCAGTCTCTGACTGATGCAGGTGACACTTGCCCTGCAGATGTATCTTACCCATACCATGCTAAAGTTTCAACACCACTTTATAGTGTAAACTGGTGGGTAGCCCAAAGCCAAAAATATTGAAAATTTGGGAAATCAGCCAAATGCTTTGGAGTCTTTGAAACTGTTTGCTGCCAGATCCCCTTTGGGAAAGGACAAAGATGGCAAGGACAGCACTGATCTTTCCCACTGTAGCTGGTGTTCTCTGAGAGTGTGGTTTTATTGAAGCAAAGCCCTGAGCAGTAGAATCAGTGCATGCCCTTCCCTCCTGCTTTGGCATTTGTTTCTGTCCAGGCTCTTCTTTACAGTTCAGCTGGCACAGCTACTTGGTTACTCAATAAAACAGCTTGAGGAGCAGAGCTGGCTTTTTGAAAAGCACAAAATCTCTGCTATTTTTATCCCTGCAAATCCAAACTTCCTAAAGTGCTCTGAACATCCAGGTGTAGAAGCTGCCACCATCCTGGCCACCTGCTGCTCTTAATTAGAGGCATGATATTTGCAGTTAAAATCAGATCAAAATATTCTACTAAAAAAAAGTATTTATTTTCCTTGGAGACCTCAAATATTTGAAGTTTGCCTTGCAAGGTGTCTGTGCTTTCCAAGTGCTATTGCACATTGCTGATGAGGCAAGCTCTAAACCCAGAGCATCCAAAAGGCATTTAAATCTCTGAATAGCACAGTGGTCCCCAGTTTCAACATGAGTTTGCTGCTTTCCCCACGGGGGTTGCAGATGGAGAGCTTGACTCCAGGGAGCGTGCCAAAGGGATGAAGTGAAAAACAGCGCTGCAAAGTGAAGCTCAAGACATGACAAGCTTGGGGGAAGGTGATCAAAACTAACATGATGAGAGCCCAGTCAAGGGAAACTTTTCTGAGATTGTGAGAATCTCACTGGTGGACAGTTCTCCTGAGAGCTTAACGAGTGTTTTTCTATGCATTGCACCCAATCATACTCTCCCCTGTTGCCTTGTCATAGTATTTTTGTTGCTAGACAAGCAACCTGGTCCAGTGAAAGGAGTCCCTGCCCATGGCAGGGGGGCTGGAACCAGATGAACTTTAAGGTCCTTTCCAATCCAAACCATTCTGAGATTCCATAAATCTGTGATTTATACCTCTCATTTCAGGGTGCATTACCAAGCAAACTAAGAGCCCAACTCTTTTGGTGTAGTATTTCAGCCTTGGGAAAACTGTGTTGTGGCAGTTCAGGCTTGTGCCTCTGTGAGAAAACAGCAGGGAAATCTGTGTAGAAGTGGGTTTTCCTGAGGCAGGACTTAATTAGCAAAAGGAAATGAGGAAACCAGCTGCTCTAGCTCTAGAGGGCAGCACAAAATAATAAATAAAAAGCTGAACGTGGGCAATTTGTAATCATCTTATGCATGACAAAAGCACCCCTTTGCAGTGGGAATTCTTCCCACTGGAGCCAGTATACTCAGCACTGTCTACTTACAGAAAAAATTCAGCAGCTCATCTGAAAATACCGTTATGGAGGCCTTTAGCCCTAATTCGTGCTTCATGCCGTGAAAATCCATCAAGGGTGTTGTAGCCAGCAATGGACCCCCCTCCAGCCAGCAGAAGGCAATCACACTCTCATTACTAGGCTGACTGCAAAAAGAAAAGTTGTTTCTTCCAGAATAGTTTTCCAGATTTTGGGGCTTATAATTATCAGCCACGAATTTTAAACATTTAATCTGCAAGCACTGTTTTCTTAAAGATGCAGAGAGGGATTTAGGTGCAGGAGCCTACTGCCCTCCAGGAATGTGGCTTGCAGACACACCCAAAATAAACACACTGTCATGCCCCACGCACGCAGCCTAACAATGGCATGGCCAATGAGTTACTTTTTCTCTGGAGAAAGCCCACAGCCTGCTCCTGACAGTTCCTCTGGCAGGAATCCCCCTGTGTGTCAATGCCTGCCCCAAGGAAGGGCTGCAGGATGTCGTACAGTAGCTGACTCCTTCCCGAGCACAGCGGTGGCTGGGACCCAGAACGAGCCCCGGGAGGAGTTCAGAGGAAGACAAGCAACATAGTTTGAAGCAGGCACTGTCCCAAATAAGGTTATTTCCCTGAAAATGCCTTCATTCTGAAGTTATGAGTGAAACTCTAGGTGTCCTGATGGGGTGAACATGAACCAGAAGAATAATTGCATCGATACCAGGACTGAATCGATTTTGAAGAGCTGGACATGCTTTTTAAAGAGATGATAAGCACTGTTTGGGGATGCAAGAAACCCTTGGAACAAGGTAAATGTGAAATAGTCCCTCTTTTTACCCCTGAAGGCTCTAACTTAACAGGAAAGAGACTTGTGTGGAAAAGGATCAGACCCTGGGGAGTGTGGTTTTTGTTCTGTGTGTTCTCTTGTGTTTAACTTTCCTTGGCAGAGGAGAGCATCTCCGTTAATTGTCTAAGCAATAACAAAAATTATGTTTGGGGGAAATCTGGAAAGTGCTGCTTTTATTATGCAAACAACATCTGTGAAGTAGTTTCAGGATTTGAAAGACATGGAGGCAAGCATTGTTCTGAAGTGGAAACTGGGAATGAATTGTTATTATTTCATAGTTTGAAATGTCTGTTGGGGCAAATTACTGGTTTCTCTGCCTTCTCTGTCTTTCCTACCTTTTAAGTGGGCATGCTGACATGGTTAGGGTATGCTTTTTCTAGAATTATTTGACTGACTTATTAATACTCCTTGGGGATGATACTGACTTAAACCACCTGTATTTTTCAGCTGGGGTTGACACTGCATGATTTTGAAGTGGTGTAATGGAAAGCTGTGGATTTAAGTGGGGTTCAGGGCTCAATCCACTGACTTGTGCTGAGGTTTCTATCACAGCTTCCGGTGGGAGCAAACTGGCACTGATCATGAAGCTACTTCAACTCTGGGAAAGCCTCAAAGTGATAAAAGCCCCTTTGAGTTGTTGCTGCTGCTGCTCCCAAACTGTTTTAGTCAGCTGTGGGTGGAGAGATCAATGCCAACAGGAGGGGTTTAGTGTTGGTAGATGTCCTCTTGCACACCAAGGGAATGAGGGTTCTGTAACCCTGAGCTTGGCACTGGGAGAGCGTGGGGGAATGCTGAGACCTGCCCAGAGGGTAGAAAAGTGGGGGATGCACTGATGTGTCACAGCAGAGGTTGCTGAGAAGGATCTAAAGGTTGTTCAGAGAAAAACTATGCAGGAAAAGCTCCTCCCCTGGACAGCTGAACTGAAAACTACCCTAGGAAGGGAATCTCCTTGAGCAAGGAGGTTGGGCTGTACCATGACAGGTCAAGAGGAAGCAGCTTCAGGTTGTGCCAGGGGAGGTTCAGTTTGGATATTAGGGAAAGTTTCTTCACCACAATGGTGAAGCACTGGCACAGGCTGCCCAGGGCAGTGATGGAGACCCATCCCTGTAGGGATTTAACGGATGTGTGGATGTGGTCCTTGGGAACATGGGATAGTGATGGCCTTGGCAGTGCTGGGAGAACAGTTTGAGCTGATGTCTTAGAGGGCTTTTCCAAACTAAATGGTTCTGTGAGGACAGAGTCTGTGTTGCTTTATGCTGGAAGAGGCCACCACATCCTTGATGAGCTTCAATATGTGACAGCCACCTTAGAAACACCTTGAGGGACAGCTTTTTTGCATATTACAGATTTGCCTTACACAGCAAACCATTTTTTTTTTTTTTGGTGTTCAAATGCATCAGTTTCCCAGTTGCTTTATAAACCTAAAATTTAGGAAGTCACAAATTGTGTTAAGACTCTGGATTGTGCCACGTTTATTATTTAAGAGGCAAACAGACATTTTTTTGCACTGACAGTGTGACAAGGGAAGACACTTCATGAAGAGCACATGGGCCACATACTGTTCTTCAGGGTGGTGCCCTGTTGTGGCTAATATCCTCAGCTTAATTCATTTTGTCTGAATAGGAAGGATTCCCCTTTGAGGGCTTGGAGAAAAGCCATGTAATCATTGGTGCATTCATCTTCTATTGCCACCTCAGCAAACTAATACTCAAATGATAAAAATAGATTCTCCTCCTTAAAGGAGGTTCCAGCTGCTCTAAGTTTGGGGAATGAAGAACAGAGGGGGACAACGGAATCATTATAGATGGTGATATTGGTAATTCCTCCTTCCATCAGATGATTTCAGCATATGTTGCAAAAATTGATTCCATGGTAGAGAATTAACATCCTTGGTTTGGTTTTAACAGGGAGGAAAACACTTCCGATCCCATCACTGAGACCTGTTTTTTCACCTTGGGGTCACTGGGGTTTTCTTGTGAAATGGAAGGAATACACAAACTGTACAGAGAGTAGCTGTGTTCTAATCCTACCCAGTTTCTCTTTTCCTAGTACACAGCTCTGTTCTCTGATTCAGGAGGGTAGAAATGGGCAGATTCCCGTCAGGAACTTGTTGGCGTTGCTGTTCAGTGACTGTCAGTGCTGTAAGGGGCCATCAGCTGCATCCATCAAAGTGACCAAGCAGAGGGATCTCCATCAGCTGAAAATGATCCGATCTCTTTTGTTTCCAGCTATTCAATGCTCTGTGTTGGAAGCCACTGAGCAGCAGTACATTGATACCAGTGGCTTGTGCATGGGATTGGGGTTGCATTTGGAGCTGTTTGAAGCAGGAATGCTTGCCTTTGGCTTTTGTTCTGTTTTTCCCTATTGTCCAGTGACAAGCGTCTCAGAGGTGTTTGCTTCTTTTGCAGTTCTGTGCTCTTTTATGGAGTGCTTTCCTAACAGTTAAACTCTTATGAATTCTCTATTTCACACAAATCCATTATATTTTATATCTGTCTCTTTGTAAGGCTGACAATCTGTCCTTGTCCATGGCAGGGGGATTGCACCAGATGGCTTTTAAAGGTCCCTTCCAACCCATGTCTGAGAGAGTTCAAGAAGCATTTGGACAGCACTCTCAGACAGAGGGTGTGACTCTTGGGGATGGTGCTGTACAGGACCAGGGATTGAACCCAATTATTTTTGTGGGTTTCTTCCAGTTTTACGTATTTTGTGATTCTGTGGAATGTATGGTTCTGTGATCTCCTGTCAAATGTATTTATAAGCCTGTCCATACCTGGTGTAAAATAAAAAATCTCAGTCCACTCCTGTTCTGGTTTGAAAGCAAAACCGGTGAGAGATTCCAAGTCAGAAATACAATTTATTAGGAAAAGAAAAAAACCCCAAAATACATGCAATAATACACAAGAAGAACCACTGACAGGGTCAAAATACAACCTGACACCCTGCTAGTCAGGATGGTGGTAGCAGTCCAGATGAAATAGTCTTGTTGAAGTGGTGATCCTATAGAAACCATCTGGTAGCTCTTGTCCTCTGGAAACCAATGGGTAAGGTTGACCAATGACAGAACAAACTGTCCCAAACCCCAGATTATACCCAGGTGGGGATGCTTAGCTCCTCCCCCTGGGCGGAGCATCTCCCAATGGGCTGACATCATTCTGTGAGTCATGTGGTGGGTCCATTAAACAGAAATGGCTCCTGGAAGGAGTTATCTCTGAGCCATGGGCTCAGAGCTCTTTCAGCAGCTCTTGAGGATGGGAGTAGACTACATCTTGATATTGTAACCTAGGACAATCCTTAAGCTGTTGTCATTAACTCAGCAAGGATACACATGTAGAAGCTCTTTGACGCTCTGGGATAAGAGGAGTAGAAAGTGTTGTGGATGAAAATGACAATTATTCCCACTTCTGGTTCTTACTGAGCAGCACCTATTGGCTTTGCTCAGAATATGGCACCCAAAACTTACACCCTGTTGAAAGCACTGGTGCTGCGTCTATGGGTGTATGAAGATGACTCAGTCTTCAGTAGTTTTCTTTCTCCATGATGTCAGACACCCTGCCCAGCTTGAACATCTGGACTGCATTGAGTGTTCTGGATATCATTTAGGCAGCAGCTGAAATCACACGGGGGAAAACCCATTAAACGCCTTGGACCTTCCTTTCAAGTCCTCAGAGATGGCCTAATTTATTGCACTGCTTGTGTCCTTCTGCATGTTAGGTGATGACCTGGTGCCAGCTTTTGCATGTGTTGACCACTGTGTCCCATATGAAGTTTAACTGTAATTATTTTTACCTGCAGAGCCATGAAACTGTACATCATCTTCTTCCTGGCAGTGGTGAACAAAGGAACCTCTAACTACCAACTACCCAATGGGACATCCTGTGAGATGGTAAGGCTGTCTCTCTACTTAGGTCCCTTGGGATCCTGAGTGAGGTTGGGACTCCCTTGTTACAGGCACTGCACAAGCAGCTGCAGTCTCTGAGAAGGGAAACCCCCAGGACCAGGCTTCCAGAGATGGCAGAGGTGGGATTTGCAGGTTTAGGGGATGCTTGGCAGTTTGTCCTCAGGCTGTGTCCTTGTTGTGACAGCACACAAAGGGGAGGGGTGGGCAAAGAAGGGTCATTATCTCCGCTTTTTTCCTAAGGAAGAGCTGGTTAAAAGAAATCTGACTTGATTTCCCTAAGATTGTACAGAGTTTCTGTGGCTAAGACAGAGAAAGAATTAGTCTTAAAATCAACTTTATATCAGTTGTTCTTTGCACTTTCATTAAAACATCTTCTGTGAAATACTTGTATTCCAGCTCTTTTGTAATAACAAGTAGACAGACCTCCTCTGCCCTGATACAGCATTTCTGCCAGAGAAGTTGTACCTGACTTCTGCTGGAGCAAAGAGAAATGACAAAGGCTCTTGCTCCAGTACAAAATCTGCTCCTTAAATTATTGCAAGCATCTGGTACAATATTAAGTGTTATTTGCAACTGAGTTTTCTCCCTTCCCTCTCCAAGTGCTTCTGACTGTACCAGGATGTTTAAAAATACTTGTTTTTCCCCCCCTTGAACACTGAAGCTGTTCAGCACAAATCCTCAAGAATTTCCAAAATAGGGAAAAAATAATTTGCTAGCTGTACACATCTCCCTTGTGGGATTCATTCCATTCCTGCCCACCCTGCCATATTGCTGCACTTCCTGAATTCCAGAGAAATGAAGACCTAGTGTATATATAAAAAGATCTTGGGAAGGTGGCTGGGTAGCACAGCTCCTTGGCTGGAGAGGGAACACTGATGCAGCCACTGTAAACAGGACAGCCTGGGCCCCATGTCATAGTCACATGAAGGCTGGATGAGCCACACAGTAATCCAAGCAATTTCATCCCATTTCTTGATGGCTCACAGACCAGGCTGATTGCTGAGAAGTAAACACATGCTTGCTTGCACTACTCCACTATAACCTGCTGTCATCAAGCACACGACACAACTAGGCTGGGAGAAAATGAGCCCTGACAGAAAACACACTGCAGTCAGGGGCCAGGATGCTCATGTGATGTAAATCAACAGCTCAGTCAGTGTTGCTAATGTCCATGCTGATTGCCTTCCTTCACTGGCATTTGGTGTGCCTCTAAACACTGTCAAATAAAGAGGGAGCTGCTGGATTGGCTGGTTAGCTGTCATTGACAGTCCTGCATTGCATCACAGCCTCACTGCTTTATATGGGACTTTCCCTGTGGTGACACCTTTAGAATAGCAAAGGCTCAGAAATGGAAATTTTAATCTCAAATATCACGGAAGAGGCATGAGTCAGAAACCTGTGCCACTTTCTGAGTCACCACTGGTGGTTCTGTTGCTGAACTAAACTCTCCTACAAGAGGTTTTAGGAAGTAAGCAGTCCCTACCAGACCCCTGACATGGAGTGAACTGCACTGATTACACCAGTCACAGTACATCTATCAGTTTGTGAGACAAAAAGGACAGATCAAATGTCAGGACATTCTTCCTAACTCACATTATTTTCCAAGGATAGGCAAAACTTCAACTGCATCACATTTTACCTCCCAAAGAAAGATGACTTTGCTAATTCCTGTTAATTGACAGAGGAGGAAATTTCAAATAATTCATAGAAGGGAAGGGATTTTAGAAAATTCTATTTTACCTTGCTTTGAGGTGATGCAAGGACAGATGCATAACCAGATGTTATAGGTCAGCTGATGTGTGGTACCTGGCAAAATGCCAAGGTTTGATTGTGTAGCTGAGCCTCTCCCTGAGCAGCTCTTCTAAGAATGGTCAGGGACACCATACAAGTACAGGTCAGTGCCAAGTGCCTCCAGTCCAGATTCTTGGCTCAAATGTTCATGAATTGATAAAGGAGAACTCAAGGGCAGGCTTGAGTCCAACTCCTTTTTGAAGGGCTCTTACTGAGGTGGCTGACAACTTCCACTCTGTGCTGAGCAGTGAAGAACTGGAGTTAGAAACCAAATGATGCCCAGCTTTTGAACTGTTGGGTAATTTTTTTGTTGTTGTTTTTTTTTTTTTTTTGCCAGCATCTTAATGGACCTAGTGGTCCTCACCCTCCAGTACTTTTTGGCAATGAAACAAACTGATGGCAGCACTGGCAGAGGTGGTGAAGTCAGAACATGAGATTGACAAAAGTCCCTTTTCCAGTCTCAGGTTACCAGCCCATTGGACTAAGGGGTGAGAGGCAAGATAAACCAAACAGATCCTGTTTGCTCCATCCCACAGAGACATGCTTCATCTGTTTTTTCCCTACTGCTGATGACAATGAAATTCATGCAAGTTTGTGCCTTGGAGGAGAAAATATGGTGCAGAAGAGACAAAATAAGAAATTTAGTGAGGGTCAAAATAGTCAGTGAAAAGGAAGGAGAGTTTAAAAAGAAAAATGAGAGGGAAAATGTTATGGGAACAAATGGCAGACAGTGTGAGGTGTAGATTTTATCAGTCCCTTTTATCACTGGGAGGGTTCCATGGATGCAGATTAAAAACCAAATCATGCAAGATACATGGTGAACAGTGGCTGATCTCTCCCCCAGCAACTTCAATGAAAAGCAGATTTTTGGCATTGGCAGGAGTTGCATCAGGACTTTGGTAAGATTCCTGCTGCCCAGGGGGAATGGAGGGTGCTCAGCACTTGCTGAGATCTGGCTGAAAGTATGAGAACAAACCTGGCATCTGCCTTAGGATGCAAAGCAGTTTCTGCTTTTTCACTCTGATTTTTGTATCTTCCTGGCTTCTTCCTCTTCCACAAATGAGTAAGAAGAGGTTTCCTGCCCTGCTATTTGTGCCTAGGAAATAAGGCCGACTTTGGGCATAATTTAACTCAAAATGAGGAATTGCACAGTGGCTTTGCAGGAAAGAAAAATTTTCAGGGAGAAGTCAGAAAATTTCCTTTTTTTTTTTTTAAATTTCTAATTTATTTTTTTTAATCTGAGGGAGATTTGAGTGAGTTGGAGGGAAAAGACGAAGGGGTTTAAGTTTTAATAGGCAATTTACTTGGGATCATTGGGAAAAATGTGTCATGGGAGCAGCTTGTGTTACATCTAGAGTTTGAATGAGCACTTGTACTTCTCTGGCACATTTTTGTGTGGTCTCCAGAACTGAGATGATGCAAAAGAGATTCCCAAAATGCTGACTAATGCCCCACTTCTGCTAAACAGATCTGCCACTTCATTCACCTCAAAGTTCATATAAAACAGATGGGATTTAATATCTTTGACTTTTAATATTTGCTTAATTTCTGAATAGCTTCATGTCATGGAATCTGGATCCTGCTTCTTCATAGAAGTTAAGATTCAACAGATTCTTTCTTTCTTTCTTTCTTTCTTTCTTTCTTTCTTTCTTTCTTTCTTTCTTTCTTTCTTTCTTTCTTTCTTTCTTTCTTTCTTTCTTTCTTTCTTTCTTTCTTTCTTTCTTTCTTTCTTTCTTTCTTTCTTTCTTTCTTTCTTTCTTTCTTTCTTTCTTTCTTTCTTTCTTTTTCTTTCTTTCTTTCTCTCTCTCTCTCTCTTTCTCTCTTTCTCTCTTTCTCTCTTTCTCTCTTTCCCTCTCTCTTTCTCTTTCTTCCTCTCTCTCTTTCTCTCTTTTTCTTTCTCTTTTTCTTTCTTTCCTTTTCTCCTTTCCCTTCCCGGAACCTTCCTTCCCTTTTCCCCAGACACCCAAACACATTAATAACAAGACTTTCCCTCCAGTAAATTAAATGCTGCCTAAGCCTTTCACATTCCATTTCCTCCTGCTGTTGTATGTTCTTCTTAACAACAAAATAGAACTTGATGGTAATGTGAGGATGGTTGTGTTCATGTTTCCAATGTTCCTCATGAACACGCACATAAATTTTGCCCTTCTCCTGGGAATTGGCCTGAAAAGGCCTGACCCTAACTGCACATCCCATCTTTTCCCCTCTCAAACACTCAATCGACATAATTTATGTTTTCAGTGTTGTATCACAGTGTCTTATGTGGGTGGCTTCATAAGGCATGCTCTCCGTGCAAGTAGAAGGGAACTGGTGCCTTAGGAAAAGTGTAAATATGGAAAATAAAAGTGGAATGAGTTTGGAGATTGGTGTCAGAAATGTCTCACTTGTTGAATGACCCTATTTGATTAAAGCTGCCTTCCTTAACTAAACCATGGCTAAGGGAAGGCATATCTGAACACGTGACTGTGAAGGAGAGACAGGCTTTATAGGATCCTTATAGGGTTTTATACCTCCTTGCTCAGGAACCCATGTTGCCAACAGAGTGAAACTCTTGCAAGTACTTCTTACTACTGCAAGTGGAGTCTGCAATACAGTGATGAAAGTGAGAAAATTAAACATCAGCACAAAAATGAGGAAAAGATGCTTGATTGAAGAGGAACTTGGGACTATTCCTTTTTGTACCTTTCTCCTGGACTGAGTTCAGGAGAACGGTACAAAAAGGAGAACTTTTAGGAGGTATCACACGCAGATTAAACTCTACTATTCACAGTCAGAAATCTCTTTAAAATGAAATGTTAGCTGCAAAGGAGCTAATTGGGATTGTTGCTCTTGCTGTCTGAATGCTCAGAAAAAGTGATCAGTGTTTCAGAAGCAGCATTTGCCTCGATGCTGAATGTTATTTTTCTTATATTTGACGCAAAGACGTTTTTCATTTGTCGTGTGACATGTCCTTTTCTCTTTTTCTGGCAGGCAAACTCTCAGGCATTTTGCCACAACAAAGACCTCCACCAAATCCCTCATGAACTCTATCCAAATGTAAACAAAATAGATCTGTCGGGAAATCTGATTCAAAGCATTCCTGAAATGTCACCATCGTTTTACACTTCCCTTCAGTGCCTGGATTTAAGCTCTAACCAGATAAGTTTCATCACGCCTGGAGTCTTTGCACAGATGAAGAGTTTGCTGGAAATAAATTTAGCTAACAATCACTTATATGAGCTTGCTCAAAACGGCACAGAGGGGATTGGACTCTTACCCAAGGTGGAAGTACTGGACTTGTCCCACAACAATCTGTACAATGGGATGGCTGAGTATTTCATTAAAGAAGCTCCAGCACTGCAGTATCTTTCCTTGGCAGACAACAGTATTATAATGATATCACAAAAGATGTTTCAGGGATCTCCCAGTCTTGTGGAAATAGATCTTCAGAGCAACATCATCATGGAAATAGAAGAAGGTGCTTTTGAGACTCTAGTGAGCCTGTCCAAACTGAATCTCTCAAAGAATTCAATTACTTGCATCTCTGATTTTAACCTCAGGCAGCTGGAGATACTTGACCTCAGCAGGAACAGCATTGAGACCTTCCACACCACAAAATCAGATGATGAATATAGCTTAAGGTGTTTGGATCTGAGTGAAAACAAACTGTTTCATTTCCCAGTGTTCCCTCAGGTAAATAAGCTGGTAACTCTGAATTTATCAAAGAATTTAATCCAGCTCACTGCTGAATCCCCTCATAATAAAATGGACTATGTGAAAAATGAATGGCTAAATGCTTCTGTCCATCTTCTTCACCAGGAGCAAAGTAGAAACAAAAGTTCTCTTTATTTATCACAGCTTGTATATTTAGATTTAAGTTATAATGTAATCAAATCCATTCCAGATGGGTTCTTTGAGTCAATGTTGTCCCTTCACACCCTTAATCTCAGTAAAAACTGTCTTCAGGCATTTGCAGTAAGTTATGACAGTGCACTGATCTCTTTAACTGTCCTTGACTTGAGCTACAACGCTTTGCAGAACCTTTTCCTTGATGCTGGTACATTGTCAAATCTGAAGGAGCTCTATATTCAAAACAACTATCTTCAAACGCTGCAGTTTGACATCTTCTCAAATCTTCCCAGCCTTAGACTGCTTAATCTACAAAGCAATAACATCAGCCTTTGCAGCATGTACTCAGGACTGGCTAAGCAAAGACTTGCTGGAGAGCAAAGTGGTTGTGTGTCGTTTGTCAATTCTCCCACTCTTCAGCACTTGTACCTAGCTGACAACATGCTGAATGTCCTACCAGCATACAGCTTCTACAAGACTCCTCTGGTTGTCTTGGACCTCTCCATGAACACTGGACTGAAAATAGAACTTAAAGCATTATCAGGTCTGGAAAAGTCTCTGGAATGTTTGTATTTATATGGTAATAGCCTGGTAGATTTAAATATTGACTTGCCTTGTTTTAGTCACCTTAAACATTTGAACCTCTCTGAAAATCAGCTGAACTGGCTGCCTAAGTGGGGTAGTGACTCTTCACTAGAAGTTCTGGACCTACGGAACAACAGGTTCAGTACATTACAGAACAGCAATATTTTAGCATTAGAAAATTCACTAAAAAACTTGTATCTCACCGGGAACCCACTCAGCTGCTGTGGAAACATCTGGCTTTCATCCATGATCCAGAACAAAAATGTCCAGATCCCCAACGTGGAGCATTTAATGTGCCAGCACACTCAGAATTTCAGGTACCAGGATGAAATGCACATCAAGAACATTAGACCAGAAGATTGTGAAAAAGAGGATCTGAAGAAAATTAACTTCCTTACTATATTAACACTTGTGTTGGTTTTATCTGTGATCATCATCGGTGTGGGTTCATTTTTTTGCTTCCGCAGGCAAAACTTTACCCATCAGTTTAAAGCATAGTAACACAAAATGTCTTGAAAACTGAAGAAATCAGGTGCTACACTGATAGTGTGTAGAAATAAAGGGTAAAATTCTCATCTTTGATTTTCAGCTGTGGATTTTAAATGCTTTTGAAGTGCCCCTGAATTACGCCACTGGTATGGGTTGCAGGGATTTGAAGGAGAATTTGCCATGTTTTGCAGATCCATGGTTTAACTCAAAGAGGAGAAAATTGGCCCTTGTGTGCAATATATATTTAACTGAGTTTAATGTGAAGAAAGTCATCTCTGGGGTGAAGTGTTTTTAAAAAAAAAATCCTGGAGCATGAATTTCAACCAGCTAACATTGAATTGAAATGTTTATATTTCTAAGAAAAACTGGTGGAAAATCACTGCATATGATTGCATTTCAGTGCAGAAGAAGAGTATATCTATTTTTAAAGGCCATGGCAGGTTAGACTGCAAAAAATTGTTTTGAAGATACCAGTGTGAAATAATGCATAGGAACACAGTCCTGGGCCATTATTCAGATCTGTCTTTCTACTGACTTTCCCCAGAAATATATTATTGTCTAGAGGATGTGCTGTGAGAAAAGTTCTGTAGGTCCTCATTCTGTGATGTGTTTAACATGGCTAGACTGTTGCCTTGCTAAGAATTGATGCTGACAAATATTATGTCCCAAACTCTCACAGAAAATTCACCCTTTTGGAGGGAACATGACAGTGAGTGAGAGCCTGACCTGCTAAGGGTTCAGTGGCTTGAAAAGGAACTAAATCAGGTTTTCTGTTAATGCCAGGAACTGTCCATTCAGGCACATAGAAGTAGTGGTCAAACTGAAACCTGTCTAGGTAAATAACTCAGAGTCAAATTGCTGCTCCATTTCTGTTTCTTCCAGCTAGTGAATGTCAAAACTACCACACTACAAAATGGTGTATAATTATATTTTTTAAGCAATTGTGTATGAAACTGACTGGTGGTTTTCATTGTGGAATTTTGTACAATAAAAACAACTTTGAATTTTGTAAAACGCACAAGGCAGTGGATATATTAAAGCACTAGCTTGGAATGCTCCACAGATGAAAAGAAATGCCTTCCTATTTTTCTGTGGTATTTGGACTCCACCTTAGACCTTGCCTTTTGGTCCTGAAGCAGACAGCTGCTTCATATTATAGAGTACAACTAATGGAGAATAAGGAGATGTACTGCAGATGTAGGCAAGAATTTGGGACAGGTTGCCCAGTAAAGTTGTGGCTGCCCCATCCCTGGACGTATTCAAGGCCACATTGGATGGGGTTTGGAGCAATCTGGTCTAGCAGAAGGTGTCCTGGATTGGAACAAGATGATCTTTAAGGTCCCTTCCAAACCAAACCATTTTGTGATTTCTGTGATCCTGTGAGTTTGAACAAACCATCAGCAGCAATAGGGCCTGATGTAACATTTATGGAAGCCAATGGCTCAAGCACTTGTAGAAGGCTTGCACAAGCAGCAATCCCAGGGATTAGCTGGAAGCTCAATAGCAAGCCAAACTCCAAGCTGTGCGCTCAGATGCTGATTTGCCACAGACTGAGTTCATGGCTTTTGTGTCAAGCATGGCAAGACTAATTCTCCTGCTGTGAGAGCCAGTGTTAGCTTGGCTGCTGTGACTAGAATCAGTTAATAACCTGATGACAGAGCCAAACTCATTTAATTAACAGTTGTAACACTGTTATTGTTTTACTCTACAAAAAGGAAGTTCTTGTTATTACTATGGGACTAATTAGACTTCCATAGACTTCCTAGGGAGCAGAATAGTTTTTGGAGGAATAAGTCTCAGAAGTGCAGCATGGCTCATTTGGATTTTTCTGTTAGCAGCATAAGCAACCAAGTAGTGACATGAGCATGCTTCAGCCAATTCTTTTAATCTGGGTGAGAGGAGAAGCATGAGGGGAAGAAAATATGAATACATTTACAAAGAGAGGGAAACCAGGAAAAATGGGAGCTCTACACTACATTGTTCAAAATTATTCAAAATAGGGATATGTAGATGACAGCCCCACCTTTTGCTTCCCCTGTGTGTTACTGTGCCTACAAGAAGAGCAAATGACAGAGTATCTGATCCGACATCAAAGGTAGCCATCACTAAGACATTGCACATATTTCCACCAATCAGCCCCACTGTCCTAGTATGTTGGTGTCATGGTTTAACAAAGCAGAATATGAACCCCATCCCAGTAGAATCAGGATATTGGGCATGATACAGCCTGTAATTTTTGCCAAAACTGACACCCTTATTCATTGCTTTTTCATAAAGTGCCTGCAAAAACCTCTGTTGATGCAAAGAGCTCCTTCTGCTAAGCCAAGGGATATCCTTTTGTGATTCTGGCATCTGTAATAGAGCATTTGGGATTTATGCAGTCAGTGCAAACTCTGTTTTCTTTAAGTTGCCACTTGCAACAAATGGCTTCCCTTCTGCAGCTGTTTGTATGGGACAGGACAATAGAAACACAGAATCCTAAACTGGTTTGGGCTGGAAAGGACCTTAAAGACCACCTCATTTCAACCCCCTGCCATTAGCAGTGATGCCACTTACTAAACCAGGTTGCTCAGGGCCCCATCCAACCTGGCTTTGAACACTGCCAGGGGTCGGACAGCCACAGCTTCTCTGGGCAGCCTGTGCCAGGGCCTCAGCAACCTCACAACCAAGAGTTTCCTCCTGACACTTAATCTACACCTCCCCTCTCTCAGTTTTAAAGCCATTGCTCCTTGTCCTGTTACTGTCTGCCCATGAAAGAAGTCAGTCTCTCTCCTTCTTAAAAACTCCTTTAGGTACAGGAAGGCAGCAATGAGGTCTCCCTGCAGTCTTCTCTTCTCCATGCTGAACAACAATAGATCTCCCTAAAGCATTTCCTACCACAGTTTGCTGTGTTTTCTTCCTGAAACAATCCCCTGTAGTGGGATCAAGTAAGTTCTGGAAGCACTAGAAACACTCCCAGAGAGGGGCCCTTTGAGCTCAGCAAGTCATGATCCTTGTTGGTCATCCATGGAAAATCAAGTCTCAGTTTCCAGAAACTTGTTTTTATTCCTGCAAAGCCAAGACAAAATAACCCCCTCACAAGGTACCAGTCTCTGGCCACAGATTTCTGCTGGGACCCTGGTCAGCCCTAAACTAGCCACGATGTGTTAGTATACAAGAGAGTAATTACCTCCTAATATTTTGGGAACTCGAAGTATTTCCTTACCATATCTATTCCCCGTGTAATTCACTACTCTTTTATTTGTCTGTGGAGAAACAAACTGAAATAAAAGTATCGGTAACGAGGGAAATGGGTTGAAATTGAAATGGGAGGAAGAAGAAACTGAAAATGCATGGAAGAGCTTTCTGAGGAGAACCTGTCAGGCTATACTGCATTCTTTTACAAGCAAAGACATTTGGAGGATGATGCAACATGATATTAAGCAAAATTTGGGCCAATATAAGGGAACAATCCTGCAACGCTGAGTCTCTTTTCTCACAAGCTATTGACCATGGCTGTTCTGCTGTGTTGCAGAGCCACAGATTCCCTCCTCTGGTCCATTTCTAGCAGTTGTCATGTCAGACAGCTGGGAGACAATGTGAGACCTGATTGCAGCCTTTCCATACCTAAAAGGGTCTTGTAAGAAAGAGGAAGAGTGGCTTTTTATGCAGAGGGATAGGACAAGAAATGGGAAACAGCTTTAAAATAAGAGCAGAGATTTAGATGAGGAAAAAGTTCTTTACTGTGAAGGTGGTAAAACACTGGCACAGGTTGCAAAAAAACTGTGGATGCCTCATCCATGAAAGTGTTCAAGGCCAAGGTTCGATGGAGCTTGGAGCAACCTGGTCTAGTGGAAGATGTCCTTGCCTATGGCGGGGGACTGGAACTGGATGTTCTATAAGGTCCCATCCAACTCAAACCATTTGGTGACTTCATGATTTTTCATCTCACAAGCAGTATACTCTATGAAGAAATATTCTGGAAGGTCACTATGGAAGAGTATTTACTCTTTACTCTTTACTCCTCCTGACTTTCCCAGAAAAGGGAGTGGAGAAGGGAGTCCCTGATCCTGAGGACCAGTGAAGGAGACGCTTTTTCAGGTAGAAAACCCACCAAAGGGAAGAAGGTTTGGAATGGGAAACTAGGCTGGAGGTATGGCACAAGGAGAAGAGAAGGGGAATAAGAATGGTTAAACCAGGAATCTGGAATCCAAATTACAGAATCACTGAATAGTTAGGGTTGCAAGGCACCTCTGGAGATCATCTAGTCCAACCCCACTACTACAGCAGGTTCACCCAAAGCATATTGCACAGGATCATGTCCATGTAGGTTTTAAAAATTTCCAGAGGAGGAGACTCCACAGTCTCTCTGGACAGCCTAGTGTAGTACCTTAGAGTGAAGAATGGGGAAGGAATGGTCTGGATGAAATTAGAACCAGAAGCAGGAGCTAGGCTTGTTCAGCCTGGAGAAGAGTCTTGAGGAGAAGTCTTTGCCATTAGTGGATGGACAGCTACAAGGAAAAGCATCAGCTCCTCCCAGGAGTATTCACTGAAGGGACAAGATACAACTCCTGAGAGCTGCAACTGGGGCAGTTCACATTAAACATAAGGGAAAAATTCTTCATAATGAGAGAGGTCAAACTCTGGAAAGGTTTTGGAGACTTTCAAAACTCATCAGGGCAAGGCCCTGAGCAACTGACACTGCAGTTGGCCTGACACTGCAGTTGGCCCAGCTTCAATCAGGGAGCTGGATTGGAGTTCTCCAGAGGCTCCTTCTGTTCCAAATTATTGTCCTAATCTCTGGAAAACAAGAATGGGTCAAACACTTAGGTAAAGAATAGAGTAGCAGAGAAACAGAGCCTGTAACTAACATCTGTTCACTGCACTGAAGCAGTGGAAGGGATTTGGCAGAGAAGTGTCCAGAAAGATGGCAAAAGTGGCTGATGATGTCAGATGTTGACAGAGCTAGTCCCCTCATGGAAGTCTGAGGTCACATAACCTTCCCTTTTTTTCCCTCACAAGTTTTATAGCTCAAAATTAAAGTTAATATTTCCAACATTTTCCATGAAAATTTTGAAAAATCTGAAGTTGGCAGATGTCTCCTTTGTAAGGCCAGAGCTTCAGTTTTAATTCAGATATTCCTACTGCTGACAGCATATACAATTAAAAGAAAAATCATTGCTACATCCAGTTCACTTTTATTATATTTGTTCTAGAGAAGATAAGGAAATATTTCAATCAGCTAATGCTAAATAACATCCCTCCCAGTTATCACTAAATTAAGCAGAGAAAATAAATCAAAATAAAATAGGCATAAAATATTAGGCTGTTGAAATGATAGAAATCTTTTCATATTTAAAAATATAAATTAGTGCTGGGACACAGGAAGAACATAAAATAAAATAACGGTAGCTACCTTTTGAAATTCCAGAAGAGACCCATGAGGTAAGGTTTTCATTAAAAATGTTTTATGTTGTAGAAATTCCTTCCATCAAGAGTACCTACATTGTCATTCATATTTTTAAAATAATATTTACAAGCTTTATGTCTTCACTGCCTTTCACTTTAAAATGCTACAAAAAAATCTGACAAGAAGCATAGATTGCAGAGTTTCAAACCCTCATTTTCACTGATGGTTTCGTCTTGGAAAACACTTCGTACGAGACTTTAGCATAAGTTACTTGCCACACATATGTGATTCAAGCCCCTGTGTTTTCTTGAATGTGTCCCTGTGTTACACCACAGGCATCAGGCAAGTAAATGAATTGTTAAAATGGACCCATCACCCCTAAATCAAGCTCCTTTCCTATTTGGAAAGAGTGATGCCCACTGAGGTGAAGATCCAGAAAATTATTTGGGTGCTTTAGTTGCCACTCTAGATATTTAAACCCAAAATATAAATCTTTACAGTCCTTGTTTAGCTGCTGGTTCTTCCACCTGGAGCCTGAAGTCTCTAGAGGACTGTGTTTGATGTGGAAATTTCCTGGGAATTTCTGCTTCTTGGAATATTCCGAAGTGCCACAAACAGCACAAAACCATTTTCATATGTGTGTAAGCCCCAGCAGAACTCTTATTTTGAACTTTACCAAGCCTCCTAAGTAGATAGATATTGCCAAGAGAAGCGTAGCTGGAAATGGAGCAGCCATGATAACTCCATGTCTAGATGGCCAGTCCCATTCTCTCCCCTATCCTCATGAGAATATTCTATTCTTTAAGTGCTGTCCAGGCCAGCAGGAGTGCTACATGGATCCTATCAATTTATCCTCAGTTTTGTCTCAATATGCAGAAGGTTGTGCTCCTTAAAGGAGATTTGGGCAACCTCTGGAGGACAGAACTATTCTCTCCACACAAAAATCTGACTGCTGGGACTGCAGAAGGCAGAGGGGAAGAGCTTGAACAACACACTCGGGAAATACCATGCTCCCATATTTAATGACATACTAATTAAAAGTGTCCTTTCCTGCAGAGGAGGACATTAAGTCATGATGTGTCATATGTGCTCTGAACACTATGTCATAGGAGAAAAGAGGAAGAAAAATCAACGCAATCTCCATCTACTGTTTTCAAAGGAAGGCTGAGGTGTGTGAACCACCAGTGATTAGCTCTGTCTCACTTTCTAGCCCAGATTACAGT
The DNA here is from genome assembly GCF_028769735.1 of Zonotrichia leucophrys gambelii. Classification (NCBI taxonomy): domain Eukaryota; kingdom Metazoa; phylum Chordata; class Aves; order Passeriformes; family Passerellidae; genus Zonotrichia; species Zonotrichia leucophrys. The sequence goes on from NC_088169.1 coordinate 101,313,314, forward strand.
ATTTAAGTCACTGAGAACGGCTAAAAAACAGTATTATCATGCAGGATTAGGACACCTGAGTCCCCTGACAGACATCTAAATTCCTATATGGTCTCTACATGCACGAGCTGGACAGTCAGTTTGTCTGGGAGAGCCACAGCCCTGACATGGAATAAGCAAAGCCTCTCTTCAGCTTTGTTGACAAGACCTCCACAAAGAGGTGTGGAGAGTTGTGAGGGCTTGGGTGGTGATCAGATTGTAAGTTGGCCACAAGCTCATGTGGTGATGTTTGCATTTATGTGTATCTTAGAGTCATGGAATTGTTCAAGTTGGAAAAGATCCCTAAGGTCATAAAGACCAAGAGTTTCCCCAGCCACTGAGGCCACCACTAACCCATGTCCTCAAGTGCCACATCCACATGGCTTTTATCTCCCTCCACAGATGGTTGTCACTATTCCCTGGGCAGCCCGTTCCAATGCCTTCAATTATTTTTCAATGTTCTTTCAGTGAACAAATTTTCCTGGAAACCAATCTAAATCCTGGCACAATTTGGGATTATTTTCTTTTCCTATTCTTCCTGTTACTTGCTAGAGGAGCCCAACCCCCATGGGGTTACATCCTTTCAGGAAGCTGTAGAGAGTAAGAAGATCCCCACTGAGCGCCCTTTTCTCCAGGCTGAGCCCTCCAGCTCCCTCAGACCCTCCCTCAGCACACTTGTGCTCCAGACCCTTCCCCAGTTCCCTTGCCCTTCTCTGGACATGCTCCAGCACTTCTGTGTCCTTCTAATCATGAGAGTCCCAAAACTGACCCCAGGATTTCAGGTGTGACCTCAGCAGTGCCCAGCACAGGGGATGGCCACTGCCAGGTCCTGCTGGCAACATAGGCTGGAGCTTAGTCTTACCCCAGAGCTAAAGGCTTGAATTAATTGCCTAAACATAGACAGCTAGTTCAGTCTATGGCAAGAAAATACTGCCATTTGGAATGTTCTGGTGTTTGGGCTGTATCAATACAGAATTTGCAGATATGATATGGGATAGAGAGGCAAATGAGCATACCTGGCACTCAGGCAGCAAAGCCCAGGGTAGATCAAAGGCGATTGAACACTAATTTGTGGGTGCCCAGTCAAACTCACAGTTGAACAGGAGACTCAGAATTAGTTAGAAAAACAGATGTTCCAACTGCTTTGCTTTAGCTGGCTGATATGTTAGATCTGATTTCTGAAGCCTAATGTCAGCTTGCCCTCTTAAAACAAATCAAATCAAAAAATTAAGACCAGCTTTCAATGAGGAATGTTTTGCACAACTGTCTGCTAGCGCACATCCAGTGTCATATTGTCATCTTTTCTCACCATGGAATTGCTTTTCCAGCCTCCTGCTTATTTAGGCTGCTCACAAGGAGGCTTCCAAGTAGATGCAATCAAATGCAATGGCATTACCTGTTTGTGCATTGCAGAATGTGTCACTTCCTTTGATTTGCACCACACGCTTCCTACTGCTCTTCAGCAGACCTCTGGATTCACCAACACAAAGTATTCTCAGATGTCTCCTAGCAGAGTACCTGAGTCATGCACAGTTAAACAGATCACTGAGGTCTGTGGAGCAATGCATTCACCATCTCATTACGCACATGGTGTTGGTGGTTTTCCTTCACACTTCTTATTTCACAACTTGTTTGGATTTTGGTCTTGGGCAAGAGTTATTATAGGAATAATGACTTATCTCAGAGAAAGAGCTTACTTTATTTGGATGAAATAAAATGAGCATAAAATGAATAAAATGAAATTTTATAAATAAAATTTCAATAAAATGAAATAAAATCTCTAACATAATAATAATAATAATAATAATAATAATAATAATAATAATAATAATAATAATAATAATAATAATAATTTCTCAAAATAATAAAGGCCCTAAAAGATATATCTAAGTTATTGTTCTGGTTAAACCAGTGCAGCTTCTGAAGATTCCTCAGCTGTAATTGAACAAGGTGAATTTAAAATCTGTTCACCAGCCAAGCCTTCATAACTCTCTGCAACTGTCCTTGCTTATGAAGTAGTCTAAATCAGCAGTTTAAGTCATCTTCATGTTTCACTTGACAAATGGACCAGACAAATACTATGTCCAGTAACATTCACATACCAACTAGGGATAATTTATTAGTTCATGAGACACAGCTCCATGGCAGCTGCTCCTATTTGCCTTCTGCTTTGCAGAGCTCCCATGTGGGGGTCCTTAAGATCCCTTTAGGGCTCAAGAATGAGATTATAAAACATGGCAAAGTTTTCCAGGCAGACAGCGTGAGACAGTTCAAAGGAGATCCAGCAGCAACTGGGAAAGGTGTGAAAAATGGGACCTTTGCAGAAAGGTTATGAGAATCATTTCACAGTGGAAGGGGGAGAATTAAAGAACATAAACAGAAATGGATACTTTAAACATTCTGAATCAGCAGGGAAGAAGGAATAAACACATAGAAAATGTAAGTCAAATGTTGGGTGGATTTTTATGGTGTCAGAAAAGTAATCAATATGTTGGGATCAATCCTGAATCTGAAGAATCCAGCAGAATCTGTCTCCTGGAAGAGGATTTATGCATGAGGAAGGGAGAAGATGCTTTCCCATCAGTTTGGACTTACAGGTGTAGAATGCAAATTATTCAGGCCTTCAGAGGCAACTCTCGTTATCCTGGATGTCAGCATAAGAGCCTGAATAAAAGTTGTCCCAGAATAGTTACATCACTATTTCCAAATTCCTGTTTGGGCGCAACCCTGTGGTGGGATAGTTTGTGTCCCGTCAGTAAGGCCCTACTGTTGCTGGTGCTGAATTTTGCTCTGCAAAGGTACCAACAACACCCAGGGGACTGATGACGACTGATGCTCAGCAATTTCAATGCATCAAGCAACTGTTTGGACTGTGCTCAGGGGACAATCTGAGTGAAAACCGGTGACACCATCAAAACTGAGGCTTTGTACAAAATATTCACTCCTTAATGCATTTGTTTTTCCTCCAGCTGCTGTGTTTATTCCATCTTGACCACTGCCTTCCTCTCCCTCTGTTTTTCACTGAATTCCTCTTATCTGTTTCAATCTGTCTGTCCCAAACAGGACATAAACTCAACAAAATTTGATCCCAAGCTGAACTTTTGAGCTGTATCATATTTGAATGGACTGGAGGTCCATTCCATTTGAATGGACTGGAGGTCAAAGGAATTTATGCACACATATTTCATCAAGATGTGAGGCCTCTTCCTTGTTTATTATTCTAAAATATTTAAATCTTAAGAAATAATATTACTGACTAGGGAAAAAAAAACCCCAAAGACCTGCTCTAATTGAAACAGTCAAATTAATACAGTATCAGCCAAATCTGTGTTCCAAAGGATGCAGGGAAACATGAATTATGGGCTGGCACTTGGTCAAAAATGCAGCCATTGTTCTCAAAAACAGGATGCAGACCAAGGGGAAATGGTGTCTAGTCTTGACTGTTCATAGCATAGGAATAAAACCCCCACCATAGTTCCATTGAAAAGGAGGAAGGTCAGATCTTTATGGGAGAATTCTTTTATAGACACATTCTCCTGAATCAGTTGATTTCCACTCTGGATCATCAGGCACAGATGAAATGAAAGCATTTGCTTCATCCATTATGTTGTGGAGTGTGTCATCCCTGACATACAGCACACACAGAAGAATTGAAAGCAGCAGTTCATAACTTATAAACTTGGAAAGTACTTTTTAAGCCATATTTTTCATCAGACTCTACTTAAAATTAACGTAAAAATCAATGCAGTGTTTGTACCTAGGTAGAGAAAGAAGAACTGCTCTTTCTACATTCCTCTGGTGAGAACTTGTCCATGTTACAGCTGTACAGAGTCCTGCAGGGATCGGGTGTATTTGGTGTGTATCGAAACATGTCTGAAGACCTTCTTGTCAAACTCAATCAGAAATAGGTGAAAAATAACCTGGCTTCCTCCACATACAGGGAGGTCCTGCATGAGTTCCTTCAAGTACACAGAGAGGCCACAAAATGTGCCTCCATTTACAGCATCCTCATCCAGTAAATTACCTGCTTGCACACAGTTCTCACCCTGCAAAGTGTGTTGGTAGCTCACACACCATATTTGCAGCAAAACACATTCTGCATTAGCCAGGGGTGAAACTGTGCACAAAATGTGGTCTTTGCACTAACCTCAAGTCATATTTGCTGATTTTCTTTCACTAGCTATTTCCCAGGTACTCCAGGATTGGAGCTAAACTTGGGGCTTCCAGTTTAATAACCAGAGCAATGATCTGCTCCTTGGTCAAAGTTCAGTTGAATGGTACTTCCCTGTATTGTTCTTCTGGCAGGATGGCTGCCCTCCACCCTCCCTTGGGTCAGGAAAACCCATGTGAGAGCACCTTTCTGTTGTTTAGCAATACTTAGACACATTCAAGAGCAGGTCATCTTTGCAACAGAGGGAAGGAGGGATGAATAGAGCAGGGAAAACAACCCAGGGGGCTCAGCAGCAGACTTGCTGCCCTTTTAGGATGCTTTTATATCCAGTGGTAGAGAATAAATCATGCCAGTCCCAGACTGGGCCTGCTCACTGCTGCTGTTTTCCTTTCATTCAGTAGCATGTGTCACAAATAATTTCTTTATAACCCAACCCCCTATCAGGTTGTGAGTATATTCCTCAGTTTAGAAAACAGACCCTTGAGGAGAGTTGCTCTAAATAAGTTCTGTAGCAGGGAAAATGCTTTTTGGGAAAGGTCTTGGACAATCCTTGCCAGGAGCTTCATCTTTTTCTCTGATCCCCCCAGGGGTATGGCTACACAGACACAAGAAAGCTGTGTATTTGCTTCACCTGAGTGCTGAGGTGGTTGGCCTCAAGCCAGTTCTGGCTGGGATTTGCATGTCTTCATGTGCCATAGCTCTGCTTCCACAAAGGAGCTTTCATGGGTGCACAGCCCCAGTGAGGTCAGCTCATGCCCTGCTGTGTCTCTTTACACTGATAAGCCCAAAGTAAGGTCAGGCTGAGGAGCCAGGAGATGATGGAGCTGTTTTACAGTATCCCTGGCTGGGGTCTGTGTACAAATCACAAACAGGACAGGACTGCTGTGGAACGTGCCTTGAGCTGTTTTATTTTCCAGCATCACTCTCATTACATGGTTATGACAATGGGAAGATGCCATCAGCTCAGATCCCAAGCAGCAGACCAAGAACTTAATGTTACAACTCACTTTATAAGTTTTTTGACCAATCACACAAAGCAAAAGCACATTGACAGTAGTTCCATCCAACCACTAAGTGCACATATCTTTTGTTAACACAATGCTTGCTTATTTCGAATATAATACCTGTTTGTAAGCCTTAAAACACAATGCACAGAGCTCCATTATTAGGCTTAGAACATTTTAATCTCTTACTAGATAAACTTTTCTGTAGCATAGGGAGTTGTTCTAGACGAGTGTTAATACACAGATCATTGCTCTATTTGTCCTTACTTTCCTACATTTTACATAATTTTTCTGCTGACCTATCTCATGGCTACTGCTCAGCTCTAATCACAGTTCTGCTGTCTCTGAGGCCTGCCTTTTGCAGCTTTCCCAAAATCCTCAGATTTTATGGATTCCCACAATTACCCCTCTTGGTTTACCAAGAAGGGGAATTATTCCCACACTACAGCATTGCCCTCTGTTAAATTAGGAAAAGTCCTCATTAGGCTGCAGCCATCTAGCCTCTTGGTCCTCTTGGGCCAGCAGTGATGGCTCAGAGCCAGATAGACAGCTCTGACTGTCTGTTCAGCTCTTTCAGTTCTGTTTTATCCAGTGTAAGGAGGCCATCCCAGACAGCAGCAGAGCATGCTAACATGTCTCACCACACCCAGCTTGAGGATGCTCCAGCCATTGTTGCTAGCATCATAAACCCAAGAGAGCTGGAGCAGTTGGCAGCCAGATTGTGAAGGATGAGTCCTTACTCTATATCATGCATTATTAGTTAACACGAGCAGCCCCAATTCCCCTCAAAGTCTTGGAGAAAGTTGTGGTACTTGCAGGATAGCAGTACTCCAGTGAAGAACTAGGTTTGGTGCCTGTGGATGAAGGAATAAATAAAAATGGGGCCAGTTTTGCCCCGTAGGAATAAATATGGATGGGGTCAGTCAACTCACATAAATCAGTGGATGTCCTGCCTAAGGACTGGATTAGGTGCAGTCCCTTCCCACTGAGGAAGAGTGACCCAAACCTTATTGCAGAGGCTCTTAATTGCCTCTGCAATGTTGTGGTTACACTCCAGTGAAGCAAAGAGGTCGGGGGACAGGGCTGAGGCTTAAGCAGTCCCTGGAAACAAACCACAGCCCTTTGCTCACAGTGTGCCGGAGATGGGAGGTGCAGGGAGGCTGTACAGCAGCCCAGGGGGGAGGTGGTTTGCTAATCCAGATGTGTTGTTCATGCAGAATTTCTGGCTGCCTGCTCCTGACTGAGGGTGTTTGACAAATAACCAGTTCCCTGATCATCAGCTGTAGAATAAGATAATCAATTTAACAAAAAATATTGCATTTTTCTCACAATGGAAGTATTGTCCCTTTTGGGGTGGCTTGGAAAATGCCCAAATGGGCATGAAAAGTCAGGAGTGCGGGCAGAGGTCATGCAAGGTAGAAGATCCTCATTTTCTGGAGTATTTTTCATCTTCAGCCTCTACTTGCTAAGTGTCAGGGACAATCTGAGCAGCCTGGGGTGCTTGTGGACACAGGATGCAGGACGGTGCTTTTCATATTTTTTTTTTCTGTTGTCACCTTTTTTTTCCACTCAGTTAGCAACTGTTTTTACAAAGAAAAACAAACAGCTTTTCTTCTAGAATTGCTTTCCTTTGGTTGTGTCCTTGCTCTCTGTGCAGGTGGCTCTCACTTGTCACAGAGCTAGCAGGACCTCCTTGCTCATTTTTCAAAAAAATTCTGGCTTGAATCACAGTCCCCATGAATTCTATTGCTAGGAGGGCAGAGGCCTGGAGGAGAGCAAGTAGCTGTCATCACTGGGTAAGAATGGAAATTACAGCCAATTAATCACCATTATTTACTGATTTACAACATTTAAATATTAACAGCATTTGAATATCTAAGCTCCTTTCTAAGGTTGCCAAAATCACCACACTCCAGACACTAATTATTGGATTACAAAATACTGCAAAATACTAAAACTGAGCCTTGCAGGAGTTAATTAAGTGGAGCAGTGTAGGTGGAAGCTGAATTTAGAAGCTGTGAGTCACAGTCCCTTGCTTGTATCCCTGTACTATGTGCATTGCTTGTACTGTTTGCAGACCTCTGACTTCTGAAACCTGGCAGCTTTAGTCAGCTCAGTAGAAATAAACAACAATCTAGAATTAACATCAGAGGAATAAATAGCTTAAAAAGTAAACAATACATATAAAAGTGAGCTGACAACCCAGCTGTGAAAGGTTTTGCATGTTGGAGATGTTGCTCTTCACAATAATTGATAGCATAACCAAAGTAGGACCACTTGGAGCCCCAAGAATTAGAGCTCCTAGGTTCTGTAAAATTAGATTTTAAATACACAGAGGGAATAGGTCTAAAACTTTTAAAATGTTTCTCGCTCTCACCCCATATATAAGAATCAAACCTTTTAGAACAATTACACTTCTAGCAATCTTTCTAAATCAAATAATGCCCCCTGCAGCTGCCAATAACCTCTTTAGTGGCTGGGGCTTGGCACCCTGGCTAAGAGATTTTTTTTTAGGATGATTATGTAGGTGATAATTTTGATAATAATTGTATTGCTTGCTTCAATGTGTGCAGAGATTAATTAATAAGGCCATTAAAGGAGTGTTTTTGGTTAAAAAGAGAAAGGGGAGATGATGCACTTTGGACCTGATTAGCATAAGAGATTTGATAATCAGGATGCCTTGACAAGAGCAAACAGAGCTCTGAAGATTGCAAGAAGATTGGATCAAGAAAAGAAGATTGAGTCAACTTCTACAAGCAAGAGACATTGCAAAATATATGTTTGTTTATGTGATGATTAACCCAACCATTGTAGTAAAAAATTACTAGGTTTCCTAGAATAGTATACAAGTGTATGTAGTCCACAATGAATTTGGATTCTGACCACCACGACTCAGTGTCCCCTCCTCTCTCCAATGCCACTAAGACAGGAAATTTGAGAACCCATTAAGGAAATTGAAGGAGTACCAAGGGAACTGCAAATTGAAACCTGATAAGGGACACTATTCATGCAGATGGGGAAAAAAAGTGCTTGAACATACACAGTATTCTCTTAAGGACTCAATCCACTCATGCTGCTGTGGAATGACAAAGAGCTGTCTATCCTGGCCTTGAACATTCCCAGGGATGGGGGAGCCGCAGCTTCCATGGACAACCTGCGCTAGGGCCTCACCAACCTCAAAGAAAAGAATTTCTTCCCAATATCCCATCTAACCCTGTCCTCTGGCAATGGGAAGCTGTTCTCCCTTTTCCCATCACTCCAGAACCCTTGTCCAAAGTCTCCCTTCAGCCCTTCTGGAGCCTCTTTAGGCACTGGCAGGGACTCTGAGGTCTCTCCAGAGCCCTCTCTTCTCCAGGCTGAACACCCCCAGCTCTCCCAGCCTGTCTCCAGAGCAGAGGGGCTCCAGCCCTCAGAGCATCTCCATGGCCTCCACTGGATTTGCTCCAGCAGCTCCATATTTTTCTGATGTTGGACCCCAGAGCTGGAAGCAGCACTGCAGTGGGCTCTCACCTGAGGAGGACAGAGGGGCAGAATCCCCCATCCCTGTTGCCGACTGGTGGGATCAGCCTGGGGTTTAAGGGGTTTCTGGGTGCCACCACACATGGCCAGGGCATGTTGAGCTTCTCATCCCTCAGCACCCCCATGTCCTCCCCAGGGTTGCTCTCAATCCATTCTCCAGTTTTCCTTTGTTTGTGCTTAGGATTGCCACAACCCACGTGCAGGGCCTTGGCCTTGGCCTTGTTGCGCTTCCTGAGGTTCCTACCATGTCCACCTCTGCAGATTGTCCAGGACCCTCTGGGTGACATCTCTTCCCTCCAGCATGTTGACAAGCTGCAGGAGTCAGGGAAAACACCTATTTTCCCCACTCTGCTCTGCTCACCTTGAATACTGTCTGTAGGTCTGTGTACCATAATACAAGGAAGACATTATAACCCATTGAAGAGCATCCAAAGGAGAGGCCTAAAGGAGAAGCTGCATGAGGAGTGGCTGAGGGCACTTGGGCTGTTCAGCCTGGAGAAGGCATTACTGAGGGGACACCTCACTGCCGTTACAACTTCCTTGTGAGGTGAAGAGGAAGGGCAGACACTGATCTCTGCTCTTTGGTGACAGTCCTGAGGGAATGGCCAGAAACTCTGTCATGGGAGGATTAGATTGGATATTAGAAAAGGTTCTTACCCTAGAGGGTGTTTGAGCACTGGAACAGGCTTCCCAGGGCAGCAGTCACAGCAACAGCCTGACGGAGCTCAAGAAGCATTTGGCCAATGCTCTCAGGCATGTGGGGTGGCTTTCAGGGATGGTGTTGTGTAGGGCCAGGAGTCAGACTCCATGATCCTTGAGAGTCCCTTCTAACTCATATTCTGTGATTCTGTGATATTTTAGATTATTTCACTTGAGATAGAAAAACTGAGTTTCAGCAGATTTCTGAAGAGTATCAGACTGAACTCCAACTGCAGAAGGTATTTTTCAGTGGGACAACCATGGTTATTGTAGAGAAGCTGACATCATATAAAATTGAGTTGCATATGGCCTTTGTAGAACATTTGCATGTGGATAAAATATCATAGCTTTGTGAGAGCTTACCACAGAAATGAGGAGAAATGGCAGCACCAGTCATCAGCTCTACGGACTTAATTCAACCCAATGTGCCAACATGATCCCAGAACTACTTATAAAGCTTCACATATGTATCATTCAGCAAAAAGGAAGGCTCACTGTGCATTATCCTACTCATCTGGGAGAAGAGGAAGTGGAACGGAGCTTTGATCACAAACCCTTGCACACTCAAGAAGCCTCACTGCACAGGTACATGGATCCAACAAGGCTGAAATTATCTTATTTTCTTTTTTTTCTGAAAAAGTCACATCAGGCTGACCTGAAATCATGGCTGCCCCTGTGCTGTATGTCCTGCTGAATTTCACCAGGAAAATTTTCATGAATAACCACATAAAAACCAGCATGAGCCTGCTGATATAATTGATTACTGTTGATGACACATGACAGTTTCCCTGATGCTACTACTGGATTTACTGTCACAGGGCAGCCTCATCCAAGGGGACAGATTCCATGAGAAAGAAGGGCAGATATGGGCTTCTAAATGCCCATCTCCTGCCTCCAAGCCTGTACCCAGACTACTGTGCTATCAGGCACTCAGGAAAGAAGGAGAAGTAGAAGAAGGAGGAGGAGGAGAAGGAGAAGGAGGAGGAGAGGAGAAGGAGAAGGAGAAGGAGAAGGAGAAGGAGAAGGAGAAGGAGAAGGAGAAGGAGAAGGAGAAGGAGAAGGAGAAGGAGAAGGAGAAGGAGAAGGAGAAGGAGAAGGAGAAGGAGAAGGAGAAGTGAACCACCTCAACAGAAGATGGCTTGAAAATTTCATTTGAAGTTGATAGAACCTATCTGTTTATTTTATTCTGTGGTAACTAAACCAGGAATATAATTGATGTGATTGATCTTCACTAATCATATCTCTACCAGCTCTAATCTAGACAGAGACAGTTACCATTCAGAGCAGCATCTGCAGCCTTAGCTGGGCCCAGGAACGGTTTGTTAGGTAGTAAGATGCCACTTATGTCTTTCATTTTGTGGAAAATACAAATAGAAAAACCCCAAACAAGCCAACCCAAAAAAATCCAACTAAAACACACACTGGAAATTTATAGCTGAAAGTAATTTTGCAGTAGTCTCAATGAAATACAAAGCAGATGTCTTCAAGAACAGAGCAGAGCTGACTAATGCCTCAGTGGAGCAGAAAACTTTAATCCTTATTTCAAAGACTGAACTGAGAGTAAATCTGTCTTTCCAAACTTGGTTTGTGCTTCTTTAATAAAGCAGTTATCCAAAACATTGTATTTAGCTTTGTTTTCTTATAAACAATGCAAAACCCCCTTACTCATTGTTTCTTATAATCTCTTTAGCCTGTTGTTTGTGTTTGGAAACACTTGTTCCCAGTTTTGACTCCCAGCAGATATGTCTTTGGTATTTTTCTGAATGAATTATGATTTATTGCATTCTAGTTTTGGTATTCCAGTCTCAATTACTTCTACAGCATTACTTGAGATTAGCAGGAGATCTGAGATTCACATAAATCCAAATGAAGCTTATGTACAACTGGATGAGGACTTGAAAAGCACTGAGAGTCAATCTTTAAAGGAGCCAGCACAAATCAATGGATCATTGCTATTAGAAAATGTGCAGTTTCAGTCTCAGTTTCCACAATATGTAGACAGCATTCTGACACCAAGAGACATTTACAAATGTGTGTTTGGGCTTTGACAGAAAACAGGAAAATATCAGAAAACAGTCATTGGGAAAATTAGTTTAATTCTCAAAATTATATTTCCCATTACAGCAAACTTGCCTTGTTGTTTCATAATGGGTTGAGCTAGCAGAAACATCAAAAAAGGGGAAAAAAAGCCATAGATCATTAATTAATTCAATACCTGCAAAAAAATGCACTGATCCTGGTAATTAGAAACATCACCAAGCCTAATAAAATAGACTATCATCAAAGGAATCTTATATTTTAAAAACATGAGGATTACAAAGGGAGACTGTTAATGATTTATAAAAGTGGCATAATAATGTAATGCGTAACAAAGTGTCATATGAAATCTTGTCTTAGACACTTGAGTATTCCCTTATTTATGTAATTGTTGTCCTCATTTCTTTCTACAATATTTACTTCTCAGGCATTTTGCAAAGTTAGTAACAGAACGGTTAACTTTTGGACTGTATGTGCACCTCTGTTATTGAATAATCCTATATAACAAAGAGATGTTGGTTTGACCTAGGACCTCTGAAAGGATCAAGATGGGCCATTTACAGCACTGAAACTGAGAAAAAACCCCACACAATTTCTAGGAAGAGCCTTTCACTTCACTTTGTTAGTTCTTTGAAATGTTTTTTTTCTCCCCCCAAACCTGGCATGATTTTGGTCTGGAACCTTAGCACCCTCAGGGTGACCTCATGAAAATGGTTCTTCAGATCTGGACTCTGGGTCCTGGCCTGATGGTGGTCAGATTCATTCCATCATACTCAATGCTGGGTAGATAATTTAGGGTGTTGGGTGTTGGTTTACAACCAACAGCGATACAGAGTTACCTTCAGAGGAGTTGCATACCAAGAAATGATTTTACTTATTTTGGGGTATGAAGGATGTTCATCCTTCATTTGCTCTTTCCATGGCCAACAGTAGAAAAACAACTTAAAGCAGCTACACAACTTTTCAGAAGCTGAAATTAAGTGGCATATTCAGCCATTAACACTTAACCAATTAGGGTGGGATTAAGCCATCTTAATGTCTTTTCTACTTTTATTTTGAGTCTTTTCTACTGAACACAACACTGTACCTGATCTTTCCCTTTTATTAGAAAGAACTCAGAGAAGCACTTGCTAAGGGAAGTCCAGAAGTGCTTGATCCACCCTTGGAAACTGAGTGAGGATACCGGTGACCTTTTAAGGACTTTCCCAATCGTTATTTCTGTAAGACTCTATGGGATCTGTTGCTGGATCAGATCCTTCTACAATCAGTCTCTAAAAGTACCTCTTTCTCCCCAGTGGCAAAACTGCTGAGCTCAGACACAAATATTAACATCACATACATCTATATTTAATCTGGCAAATCCCACTAATTTGATTCAAATATAAAACACATATTGTGCAATTTAGTCTTGAATACTTGTAGTCTCGATTGTGTTCCTGTTCATGTTCTAGCAAAGTAAGACCTCCAAAGCCATTGCTATGCATGTGATGTTTATTAGAAGTAAAGTGTCTGTGATATCTGCTATTGAATGATTATGTGAGAGGTTGAAGATCAACCTCAGAGTTAATAATTCAATACACTTTTTCTGATTGTCTAAAGGCCAGATGTTTGAGCAAGAAGATGATCAGCACTGAGTAGGTGGAAGGTTTGAGGACAGAATACTAATGTGGCACTGAAAATTGCGCATTCTCCAGAATCTTAGGTGACTATATGTCATGGTGGGCTTCTTCAGATTGCACCACGAGCCAAATTCCATGTAGGTCCTCCAACAAAATGAAAAGTTCTAACAGTGAGAATAACTACAGTCTGGCTTTGAACAAGCAGGTGTTAATAAACTCATGGGATCAAAGAAATGTATTTGAATGTCAAAGTAGCATGAATTTAAAAAAAACATTGAAGATCATGTTCTACTGTATTGTTACAATGAAGCTGAATGGAGAGATGAGTGCAGCACATAATAATCAAAGCAATTCAAAGAATTAGTCTTTGGAGAAGGCAAAGATTCCTTTATGTGTATATAAAAAGGGTTAATTATACCCTTCACTCATAGTCTGGGGTCTTCCTGTTGAGTCCTCTGCTCCTGCTGTATCCCTGGTCTCCTGGCTTGTCCCACAGGTCCCTGTGGTGCCCTCTGTAATGTAGGAGTTGGTGCCAGCCTGAGTCCCATTGCCTTGGGTTCCTGCCACCCTGCAGAGCTCACCCTGCAGCTTGCACACCCAGCCAAGCAGTGAGAAGTTATTCCATGGGGGAAATTGCTCACTCATGGACCACGGACTCATGGACCACTGACTCCATCAACCCACCAACTCAAAAGAAGAGAAAGATTGAGCATGCAGGTAAATTAGCATGACAAGTAAGAGAATAAATCAATTAATAAGGGTAGGACACTAATTAATAAGAGAACTAGGTAGCCACTGAACCAAGAGTTCCTTGTTTGCTAAAGTGTATATATGGTGTAAAGGTTTGAGGCTGCTAACTGTCTGTGGGTTTACTAACTAGCACCCATCTTTGAAAATATAAAATAATCAAATACCTCAGCTCTGCATGTGAGATTGGCTATCTGCACACCAGGTGACAAATCCCACTTTTGGGGACAGCAACAGTGTTATTTATGGTAAATGGGCCATTTGAAGATGGGTGGCCACTTGCACAGTTTCAGGTGGAGGGCATGTCTTGGGTTACAAATCCCAGCCATTTATAGGAACAGCACTTTTTACTTCAACTTAATTCAAAAGAAATATAACTCCTATTTCACTTCCTTTCTAAGCCTGATGACACACTAACTTTACACTACAGGCTGGCAACTTGACATATGTTTTTTCTAACATGCTCAAAGCCAAATGCCAGAGCTAAAATTCTGGCACCAAGTAAGGCCAAGGGTTTTGATTTGAATGTGGCAAATTTTTTTCCTCGATTTCTGACCTGTGGACACTTCTCCCTCACTCTGGACATTTTTGATGCTGTTTTAAAGGTTGTGGATCTTCACCACAGGACTGGCTGTCTCAGGCCCTCAGACAATGTCCTCTTGCAGTGCTCATGTGTCACAGCAGCAGCAATATCATTGTCCAACAGCAAAGTGATGTGACAAAATGAGTTTTTCATAGAGACTGGATTTACAGACCATAGAGTATTTTCCTTTAGAGATAAGAAAGATATAAACAGGATCGGAGCTTTCTTCCTGCAAGGATTTATGTATGTGTTATGCTTCATTTATCAGAGTAGGCTAATTGACATCAGACACTTGTGTACATTAAGTTAAATATGTATATAAATACTATCAGCATGAGGGGGTTGAAAAGTAAAAGAAAGCCCTTAGGCTGGCAGTTAAATATAATCAAGTGGATGATTAAGAACTGTCATCTTAGCTCTGGTACTTGTGCACATTCCCAATGTGCAGGAGCACGATTCTGCTCTGACACACTGGCAGGGCAGAGATTCCAGCAGGAGCATTTCCCTGCAAAACTGAGCTGGGCTGAGAGCAGCAGCATGCATGGTGAGGAGACCTTATCAACAAACAGTGTTTTGGAAAAGGTCAGGGGGGATGTGCTGCCAAACCTGAGCCATCCTGCTTCAAACCCACTTCTCAAAGGTCACTGCTGCAAGCCATTGGAGGGATTGTGCAGGGGACCAGGAGTCAGCTTCTATTTTAGCTCAGGGAGCTGCACAGACCTTGCTGGAGGTTTGGGAAAAGGTCTTGTCACCCCCTTGAAAAATAAATAATGATTTTATCTCAACACTGTCTCCTTCCAGAAGGAGCAACACGCAAACAATTTGCACAGCTGAAGTGATTACTCAGAAGCATTTACCTTAATACCATTTATCTTGACTAGCAGGACAATCTAAAAGGGGCGCTTTCGGAAGTTTTTCTTTCTTAATCAGTTTTTTTTTTTGCACCTCTGCACTCCTAAATTTTAGAAATTTAGCATGCAAGCTAACCAACTTGAGTGTAAAACATCACAGATATTTTCAGTTTGTCTGAGTCTCCCTCATCTATATGGCTAAAACCAGGTAGGTTCAGAAAAGAGAGTAAGACAGAGAATTTTATGTGACAAGCTTTTTATATGGAATTTTATACCGAGGGGAGGGAGGACTGTATTACTCAGTGGTTTGTTGATACCAAAATGTACATGCTGAAATAGAGGCTTTCTGTGATTTTCCATAAAAGGCCTGGAAGGATATAATCCCAATAAACAAATCTGACAGCACACTGGGTCTGGCAGCCTGCTGAACAAACCTGAGTCATGTGAGCTACAACAGTTCCTTCACCAGAAACACAGGAGTGCACTGGGAGAAAGGAAACAAGAATCACAGCTCTTGGCAGCATCAGGGACTGCACGCCAGACTGTGTCAGGATGACTCTCACAGCACATCTGTTAAAAAAAATGTTTTGCAAAGGAGAGAGAATTAAAAAGAAATATTGCTCAGAACCACTTCTGATAGACATTGGGAATATCTACAAATATTTTAATGCATATATATTGAAATAAACCTTCCCAAGGTCTATTTTGACTGGTTTTGCTCTCTTAATATGTTAATGTATTTATTATAATAAATCTTCCCAAGATCTCTGAGGAGTAGTTTTGAGCAATACTTCTTTTTAAATTTTCTCTCCTTTGAAAATTATTTTTAATTTTTTTTTTAAATTAGCTTAACTATTACTCTAAACTGCGCAACAGGAGCTGGAGCTCTAAAAATCACATCTGATTGAGCTGCTTAGCTCTGGGGCCCCCCAAGAAGAACCTGGACCTGCTGGAGCAAGTCCAGAGGCCATGGAGCTGCTCCAAGGGGTGGAGCCCCTCTGCTCTGGAGACAGGCTGGGAGAGCTGGGGTGTTCAGCCTGGAGAAGAGACGGCTCTGAAGAGACCTCAGAGTCCCTGCCAGTGCCCAAAGGGGCTCCAAGAGAGCTGGAGAGGGACTTTGGGCAATGGGCTGGAGTGACAGGACAAGGGGGAATGGCCTCCCATTGCCAGAGAACAGGGTTAGATGGGATATTGGGAAGAAATTCTTTTCTGTGAGGGTGGTGGAGCCCTGGCACAGTTTGTCCATGGAAACTGCGGCTGTCCCATCCCTGGAAGTGTTCAAGGCCAGGTTGGATGGGGCTTGGAGCAACCTGGTCCACTGGAAGGTGTCCCTGCCCCTGGCAGGGGTGTGGAACTGGATGATCTCAAAGTTCCCTTCCAACCCCAATCATTCAGGGATTCTTTGATTCTGTGACTGTATGAACAAAAGGATGTGATGCTCTGAGCTTCCACGTGATCTTTTGGTTGAGATTTTCACTCAGACTTGCCAGGATCACTTTTGTGAACAGACCTTCTTCCTCAAAGATGCAAAGTCATGAATGGCTGAGCGCTTTCAAGACCCAGAAAAGAGAGATCAGCACCCCAACTGTAGCTGGCTACAGCTGATACCAGATATCCCACAGTGTTCAGGCCCAAACAACTTTGTTTAAAATTGCAGATATAAGTGGAAACCTGCACTTTCTCATTGAGCTTAGAAAAAAATTTGTACTGAGCCTTGAAAGGTTCTGGAGAGGAGGATAAAGGTACCTTAAGGATAAGTTGATCAAAGTGTGTACCCTCCAGAAAGAGGTTGGGACTTTGCTAATGAATTGAGATTTCCCCTTCCTTGAGCAGTCTCACAATGATAAAGGTCAAAAGATCTTGGTTCTAATCCTGATTTTTACTCCTTTTATTGAACAATTAATTTAATTCTGTGTTCTCAGCCTCTGTATTTCTTACTAACACAGGGTGCCAGATTTTCAGGGAAAGTTTTATTGTATGTAGGAATAGTGCCTGGAGGGAAATGATAATTTGTTATAGAAATAGTGAATCAGTTCTTTCCTGGTGCATAACCTCTGCCTGTTTTGTGGGTTGGATTGTTCACCAAAAAGTGGCAGATTAAACTCTATTCCTTGAAGTGCAAATGCTGCCAATAATGCTCTATTCCTATCTCTTTTTAATGCTGGCCACAAAAATAATAAGATCAAATCTAAAATTAGAAGCCAAACTTAATCAAATTCAGGCTTTTTAGCTCTTGTGCTCTGGTTTGGATAAATTACAAAGCCTCCATTACAGAAAGCTGAGGTCTTATTAACCAAAATATTCCAGCAGTTATTGATTACAGGCTGTGATGAATGAACAGGGATTATATCCCTTTGTTGGTGACTTTGGACCAGTTAGTTCTGGTTCTAAAAAATGTTCTAAAAACCCAAGTCCATCTTGCTTCAGATGATTTCTAGTCCTGAGTCCTTTTTGTGCGTATGGCACACAGTCCCACCTCTCTTTACATGTAAAGTAACAACTGTCTCCTTAATTCATTGCTCTGTTGTACTGTCCTAGGGAGAGATGACAATCACAAAATTACAGAATCAGAGAATGGTTTGGGTTGGAAAGCTCATCTCATTGTAACCCCCATTCTCTCTTTCTGCACCACTGGAAGAGAGGGAGAGTTAAGGAAGGAGGGAGGGGTGGAGGGAAGGAAGGTGTTTTTAAGGTTTATTTTACTTCTCATTTTCTTGCTCTGATTCTGTTGGTAATAAAATCAATTAATATCCTCAAGTTCAGTCTGTTTTACTTATGATGGTGTTCAGTAAGTGATCTCTCCCTTATCTCAACTCATTTCCTATATTTTCTCTCCCCTCTTCAGTTGCAGAGGGGAATAATGGAGCAGGTTTTGTTGGTCCCTGGTATCCATCCAGAGTCAAACCAGCACACATGCGCACTTCCACTAGACCAGGTTTCTCCAAGCCCTATCCAACCAGGCCTTGAACACTTCCAGGGATGGGATGTTTTGTTTAATACAACAGTAAAGATTGGCTGTATATTTACAAAACTTTGCCCTCTTCTCTTTTGGTGTTTTCTGGTATAGTATTTATTTATTAGTGTGTATATGTGTGTACATGTATATATATATGTAGGTATATATATGTGATCTTGCATGCTTCTTTAGGCACTGCAAAGCAATGACACTTAAAAAAAAAATTAATTAGTCACAGCTTCCATATTTCTGAGTTAGCCATAGTTATCTTTGGCTGGTTGCAAGTGTTAGTATGAGCTATCTTAATATTTGAAAAGTGACTAAGAAGCCCTGCTGGTCATCTTTGAACTTTGACAGAGTTCAGAGGGCCAGTACTGTCTCCTCAGAAAGCATTGATGGGCTTTACATTGCTCATTTTCTAGGAAAGAAAAGTTGTGGATGAGCAGAGGAGCAACACAGGTCTTTAAAATCAGCAGTGGGTTATCTTTCCATGGGACCCAAAGCACCACATCCAGTGGCATCAGATAAGGAATCAGATAATGCCTTTTCTGCATATAGTAGTTTCCTACAACTCCAAGCCATAAATGCACTCCTTAATGGTTCAATGGCAAAAGATCACCCACAGCTCCCTAGCTTGGAATATCCCAATCCTCTGGCACCTCAAAACTTTCTAACAGAAGGGATATGAAATACAAAGCACTCCCAGTGGCCAGGATGGAACAAGTTCCCCATAAAGAACCCTCCCAAACAGTCCAACTATAACACATTTCTGACCTCCCACCTCTAAAATAAGTACAGAACACTAAAACCTCCCCAAAATACTTCCAGACAAAACAGCCCACTCTATCTCCTTATTCCCTAAAGAGAATGAGAGAACAAACACATGATACATTAGTCATAGGCTCTCAGATCAGAGGGGACCAAGATCATCTTGTCTGACTTATTGTGTAAGAGGTCATTAGGATTTTGGCAGTTAATTCAGGGTCAAAATGGAGAAAAATATCCTGTAGTGATTTGGAGAGTTATTAGCAATGAAAACTCAGTCATATTCTCTCTTCTAACCTGCACTAATGACTTGCTACACATCTAGATCCAATCTCCATCCTCTGGGTCTCATTCTACTATTTTCTCCTAATTCTCCTGTTATCTTCCATAGCACCCTAAGAATATGGTCAAGACACTTTTTTCTCCTGGCTATGACAGCTACACAGTCTCAGTGCTTCGTGACTTTTGGTACAAGGCAAATTTTTAACACCTTAATTATCCTTGGTTCTTTTGTCTGAATGTTTCCAAACCTGGTTGTTGTGTTTAGTTCCCCTACTAATGCATTCTGAGATATCATGAGATGGTTATGTTCATCTAAGCAGAAACTTCACAATTCTCTTCCAGCCTTGGTACTTTCCATAATCTTCTTCATCATGTAAGTGTGCCTTTCAGTTTTGATACAGTATGATTTTATGTTCTCTTTGGTATTAGTTGATATTAAACTAATAACTGTGGTATTAGTTTCCCCCTTTATCCTGCCCAGAAGCCTGCCCAGAGGAGCCTGTTCCTTGCATTATGCAGGCAATCAGGTAGAAAAATCAAATTGGTCCACTCTGGTCTTATAAGCTATGAATGAAACTCCATTTTAATAATGTGACTGAGAGCAAAGTCATACATGGATGGCATCACCAGACCCTGAGCAGGTATCTGTCCTTTTCTGAATCCAGCTAGTGCAGTCCTCTTGGATGGTTGGGCAGAGACATGGTCTTTCAAGAAAAGTAGATGTCACCCAGTTGCCTTCAACATTTGCTTAACAGAACTAATACAATATTAACCAAAAAATTGGGCAAAGGTGAAATCCTGAAGAAACTTCAATTCCCAACATTGCCAAGGAAATCCATGGTCTATCAGAGAGTGTGTTGCAAGCATAAGCTCCACAGAACTCACTGCCCCATAAGTATGGGAGCTGTGGTAGCAAAGACAAGCAGTTCCAAGAAGGAGCACGACACAAAGGGCTTCTCTTGCATCAGGCACCACATCTGGGGTTTCAAGGAACTGAAGAGGCAGATGAGTCACTTATGCTCAACATTCCCATTCCTGACAAGCCTATGGAGGAGATTATGGAGGGTTCTGCAGACTTCTTGGGGTTGAAGTGATAGAAATGAAAATAAAATTTGACCTGCATATTTCTTCTTTCCTTGTAATGAGAAAAAATCACGAAATCAAGCCAAGAAGAATTAACTATCCTGCATCAAGTTCTACAAAGTCTTGTTTCCAAATACAAAAATACTGCTTCCACTTTGGCTCAGAGTAGCAATTCACACAGTGCACCCTTGGAGCTGTGATTCAACCTCCCTGCATACATATCTTTTTTCAGCTGGGAACAGCCTTTAATTTTTTATCACAACTCTGCTATCTGCCTGCATTATTTATATTATTTATACACATGTGTATAAGATCCTCCGTTAACTAATTTATAGCCATTGAAGGATTCCAAGAGCTGAGTTTTAATTTTCAACAAAGTACATCCTTTTCTGAAAGCTATGACATGGTTCTCAAATTAAGTAAATTAAACATGTTTTTTGCCTTGAGGTGTTTTTTCCTTTTTTAAAAATAATTGTTTCTGGGAGGTTGGTAATTTGGGGTCTGTTTTGTTTCTTTGCTGGATCAGACCCCTCACTCAGAGTATGAAAGTCTTTGTTCTGGAACATTCTCACATGAAAGAGAATTTTCTCTTGTGTGTAAATTTCTCTTCAAAGACCAAATCAGTGGGTTGGTTTTGAGGTAAAAGCTATGTGTGTGCAAGAGGGCTTTGTGGTACGCCAACTCACGTAGAAATCTCTAATGACTTGGGATCAAAGAAAATAATGTTGCTTGTAATGACTTGGAGAAAAATCTGTGGACAGCATTTGCTGGAAATGAGCTTGTGGGGAATATGAGACTCCTGTATTTGTCATGCTTTTTTTTTTTTTTTTCTGCTTGCTTTTAATAAATGTAAGTGTTAATGGCTTGCTTTGCGCCAGCTGAACTTGATAAACTCCTTGAAGGAGGCTGAAGGATGATAAAACCATGTGTTTGGAGCAACTGAGCTATGTCCCACAGCAGAAGGAAAGGTCTCTGTTTTGCTTTGGGTGGAGTTGTCAGCTGCTGGAGTGGTTGATACTTGAAAAATGAGGGAGGTTGATCTGGGACCTCAGTAACAACCTAAATGCTGGAGAAGACCTGGCTTCTACTGCCAAGCAGCTAAGAGACTGGAGGAGAGAGTTACTCACAAAATGCTGCTCCTCCCAATGCTGGTGCCAGATTTCTGCACTCAGATGGGGCAGGGTGGACAAAGGATAACTGGACTGGTCCCCAGGGCTCTAAGGAGTTTGCTCATGAGCCTCCAGTAGCATCCCATGAAGCATGTGCCCCTGGGAACACACATCCTTAGGGAATATCCTCTCATGGAAGACAAATTTCATTTAGATAACCTCAGGCTCATGCCAAACAGCAGATCATCTCATCTGATGGAAACATCTGTCCCAATGAGGAAGGATCCAGCATGAGCAGGGCATGAAGGAGCATCATTGTATTGTCCCAAACATCTGCATAGCCAGCAGAAGAGCCAAAGGGAGTGTACTTCCTGTAGGAAAGGGAAACTACAGACCCAAGGACAACCCTTGTGCAAAGAGGGTACCATGAACAAACTTCTGGGCTTTTCCCCAGAGAAGGAAACCTGTCATGTTTCAAGTGTTGATCTATCCAGGACTGAAATGCGGTACTCTTGATGCAACTTGATGTGAAAAGGTAATGACAATGGACAACTGCCACAGAATATTTTATGAAAAATCCTTTTGCTAGGACTTTTTCTCCTGAGAAGCTGAGAGGCCTCAGAAACAAAATGTAAACAGTAATTATTTGCTGCTGTGGAATGCAACAGGTCTCACGTGGTTGTTTTTAATTAATGGTCAATCACAGTCAGCTGTCCTGGACTTTCTGGTCAGTCACAAGATTTTATTATCATTCTTTTATTTTCCATTCCTTTCTATTCCTTTGCTAGTCTTCTGATGAAATCCTTTTTTATATTCTTTTAGTATAGCTTTAATATATCATTTTCTTTTAATATAATACATATCATAAAATAGTAAATCAGCCTTCTGAAACATGGAGTCAAGATTCTCATCTCTTCCCTCATCCTGGGACCCCTGTGAACACCACCACAGACAACACTGATGTTCCATGTAACACAAAGTGAAGCAAAGAACTTCCATCTGCATATGAGGAAGAGCTTCAGTTTCCAAGACAATATTCATAAAAGCATAATGAAAGCATGGCTTTCCATATTCTGCTATTTCAGTTATCATTCCCTATTAATTTTCTTAGGGAATACGAGGTCTTGGGAGAGATATCTTGACCATTTGCAGTTTTTGATAACCCTACCAGAGCCTTGATGTCCCTGAAGCCCATGATCAGAGTCTGATGATGCCATCCATGTATGACTTTGCTCTCAGTCACATTATTAAAATGGAGTTTCATTCATAGCTTATAAGACCAGAGTGGACCAATTTGATTTTTCTACCTGATTGCCTGCATAATGCAAGGAACAGGCTCCTCTGGGCAGGCTTCTATTTGCACAAAAGAGTATTTATAAGAAAAACATTCAATTTTGACTTATATATGGCCCTGATTAAATATTACAAAAGATAAATTTTTCCTGTTTTTTTCCCTGCATGCTGCTACTAATGTGTATTTAATTAG
Source organism: Zonotrichia leucophrys gambelii (assembly GCF_028769735.1). NCBI lineage: Eukaryota > Metazoa > Chordata > Aves > Passeriformes > Passerellidae > Zonotrichia > Zonotrichia leucophrys. The sequence continues at coordinate 101,336,243 of NC_088169.1, forward strand.
TTCTACACTGATTTAAAAAAAAGGGTTTAATAGGGAATATAAGGAATGTTTAAATCTAAGATTATAATTTGCAGTTTTTTACTTCTGGGGAAAAAACATGCAGCTAATTCATGATCTAGGCTGAGGTGTTCATCCTTTCTGAAACACTAGAGAATACAAAAAATTCAGAAGCGAGAACACACTGGTCTGTACTATCCTTGAGTTTTTGGTGGCCTTCCTCCAGGACTGGTAGTGAGGATCAGGATGAGTTCACAATTCTTTCCTGATTTATGAACATGATCCTAGCATGAGATGCTCGGCTTGCATCTTAGCAGATATCCCCAGAAATATTTCATGTCCCATACATTTGTCTGTCCTAGCAGTCGCTTTTTGTTCAGCTGGTATATTTTGAAGTCAGGAGGATGGAGGAACTGGGAGGGGTTCGTGCTTTTTTTATTAACCTCAAACATTTCCGTAGTACCTTATATCATGCAGGTCATCTGGAGGCAAATAAGCTATAAATCTAACTACCACGAAAGAGTAAAAATAACGAATAAATCTGATGCTATGAAGTTCAAAAATTAGAGAGAGGTTCTGCCTTTGAAAGTATGGAGCTGTCAGGGATGGTGATAGAAAAATAAGCTGCTCAGAAGAGCTTGAGGGGGTGTGATGTCCTTGGTCAAGGCAGAGGTTGAGTCTCCATTTTTACAAGAGTAAAGCACTGAACAGTTCCAAGCAGGACTATTGTGCTACTTTCTCTTCATCATTACCTTCATATCCTGCTCTACAGCTTCCTGTTGAAACTATCTGGCAAATTCTGACAAAATTTGGGATTAGTTTGAAGATTAGCAAAATAATTTTGCCTGGTGCTTAAAATTATCAATAATATCAATTTTTCCACTTCAGTTCTTGCACTATATAATTATAGAACCATAGAATACCAGCCTGGTTGGGTCTGGAAGGGACCTTAAAGCTCATCCAGTTCCACCCCCTGCCATGGGCAGGGACACCTTCCACTAGCCCAGGTTGCTTCAAGCCCTGTCCAGCCTGGCCTTGAACACTTTCAGGGGTGGGGCAGATACAGCTTCTCTGGACAACTTTGCCAGGGCCTCACCTCCCTCACAGGATTTAGTGCACAACCCATGGCTGGCCAGTAGGACCTGAGCTCAGATCTCCAGCTCTTTTTTCCAGCATGAGGTCTGAGGGACATCTCTTACACTCTCTTACTGATCACCAAGAGCCACATCTAACATTGAACATTTCAGCAAATATATAACATACCCTATTATATTTGCTGACTAAGTAGTCTCTTTTCACTCCAAAATATGCTTATTTATCTGTCCCATTTGTAAACTTTCTGAGAGAAAGATTGTCACTCCTCAAATTTTTCCACGGTTCCTTGTGTAGCAGGATCTCATTTCTGTGCGTCTCTGTACAAGGCCAATGCCATTGCAGCTCTGCCAGCAGGTCACACACACACATCAACGGGAACACGGCCCTCTGTCCTGTATGCCTCCTAAAGACTGTAAAAAACCAGGAACAACAGGTGCCAGTGAGAAATTTAGAGCAAGGAGACTGCATGTGAAGAATTTACAATAAAGCCTACAAATATGGTTTTGAAAGCAAAACCATGCTTTGGAGACTTTTTATCTCTTCTTTGAACTGTAGAGCCAAGTGTATTTTCCTTTCACATTCCATGCTCTCTGGGGAATATTGGGATTTTCTGTCAGACTCAAGCCTATCTCATCTTCATTTTCTGAAGAACAAATATTTTTATGTGAATTGTGGTTGTCCAACAATGATACTCTAAAAGCTCCTTTGAAAGAAAGAAAAAAGGAATCATCTCTTCACCAGACAAATCTCCACCCTTATCTAACAGAGCTCATTAGCCTGAGAGCCCTTCACCTGCACAGCTTTGCCAGGGATGCTCCCAGCAGGCATTTTTGAGGAAAAGTTACCAGCAGAGGACTATTGCTGTGAGAGAAAAAGAAAGTACTCTTGTATTTATTGCTACTATCACATCCTTCTCTAGTTTCAGTTTTAAGTTGTTTTAAAATTTCTCAGTTCCCTGAGAATTTTTTTAACATTGTGGAAAGTGGTTACACCATTAGGTTTTGAGAAATTAGAAAAGAAAGCTTTCAAAATTTAGATGCTAAATTCCTCCAAAGGACTAAGCATCTATTTGTTACTTCTGGCACTAGAGCAGTGCCAAACCCCTTCAATTAGCTGCTTGTTAACCCCAAAGATCCCTAAAATCCCAGTTGTCCATGTTCCCAGTAGTGGCATTCCATAGCAGCCTATGATACTCTTCTGGTGGTAAGAAAAGGATTGCATAAGTTTTGGCATCAGCCTTTTAATACCCAGTTGACTCCTGAAATCCAATGGAGCTCATAAACCAAATGTTTTACTGTCTCCTCTTGAGCATCTGCCCTAGTAAATACATCCAGATGTTACCCTGACCCACAAAACAGCAGCAGGAGTGTACTGGCATACTCTTTAGCGATACTACAAGGGCACTCTGATTTTGGAGGGGTTTCATCTTCTAGTCACCTGAGAGAGAGGAGGAACTTGGATCCAGCAAGTCATGTCTTCCATGAATGCTTTAAGGTCACCTTGAGTTAAATGGGAGAAACTTTACTCTTCCAACATCCTGTATCAGAAAGGATTTGGGTAGCACAAGAGGAAACCTGGTGAATCCTGAGAAGCACCTTCCACCAGGTCAGCCCTGGTAGGGCTGGTTCTCTTCAGAGCCTCAAGACAAAGCCCAGTCCTCCCATTACATTTTCTGTTTTTTGTTATAGGCAACTACTCAGCAACATAAGCCTTGTCCTTGATGCACTTCTTATGGCAAATCCAGACTGAGCTGCCCAGGAGAGGTTAGGCATCTGAGTGACCTCTACACTGAATAATCCTCTGTAAATCTGACCCTGAAGAAGATGAAGACTACTTACTGCTGAAATTAAAACAGCACCCGGAATAATAGAATATGCTGAGTTGGAAGGGACCCATCAGGATTATCAAGTCCAGCTCCTGGCTCTGCACAGGACACCCCAACAATCCCAACCTGTGCTTCAGAGCATTGTCCAAATGCTTCTTGAGCTCTGTCAGGGTGGATGCTGTGACCACTGCCCTGGGGAGTCTGCTCCAGAGTCCAACCACCCTATGGGGGGAGAGCCTTCTCTAATATCCAGCCTGAACCTCTTCTGACATAACTTCATGCCATTCCCTTAGCGCTTTCACTGGTCACCAGGGAGCAGAGATCAGTGTCTGCCCTTCCTCTTCACCTCATGATAAAGCTGTAGCTGCAGTGAGGTCTCCCCTCAGGCATCCCTTCTCCAGGCTGAACACACCAAGTGCCATCAGCCACTCCTCATATGGCTTCCCCTCCAGACCCTTCCCCATCCTCGTGACCCTTCTCTGGATGCTCTCCAATGGCTCAATGCCATTTTTTAAACCATGGTGCCCAAACCTGCCCCAGCACTCGAGGTGAGGCTGCCCCAGAGCAGAGCAGAGAGGACAATGTCCCCTCCTGCCTGGCTGGCCATGCTGTCCCTGATGCCCCCAGGACATGCATGTCCCTCCTGGCTGCCAGGGCACTGCTGACTCCTGTTCAGCTGGCCATGGACCAGAGCCCCAGGTCCCTTTCCATGGCACTGCTCTCCAGCCTCCTGTTCCTCAGCCCATGCTCACAGTCAGGGCTGCCCTGCCCCAGAGCAGAATCTGGCTCTTGCCCTCGTTAAACCTCTCGTGGTTGGTGACTGCCCAAGTCTCCAGCTGGTCCAGGTCTCTCTGCAGGGCCTCTCTGCCCTTGAAGGCGCTGACAGCTCCTCCCAGTTTAGTGTCAGTGGCAACCCCAGGGTGTGTTCCACTGAGTGCTGTGTGCAGGCTGTTGGTGAAGGTGGTGAGGAGCACAGGGCTCAGGGCCCAGCCCTGCAGAACCCCACTGATGTCACCCAGTCACTGTTGTTTTGCGGAGAAAAGAAGAAACCTCACAACTTGTAAAAGTTGTAAAGCCCAGTATGCTTTATTACGACGCGCGCCGGACGCAAGACTCCCCAAAAGGGCATGCGTGCCCCTGGAGACTCCGAGTCCCCTTTTTATCCCCCTTCCAAATGCATATGCATACAGTTTCAAATTAAGTTCATACATATTCATTCCACGCGACATTTAGCACTAATTCTTCTTTATCGAAGGAATTCCTAGGTCGGGGGCAGATTGACCTCGCGGTTTTCTGTTTTTCTTTCTCTGTCTCCTTGCTGTCTCTGGAATGCGGCCTCTCCTTCAGCTTTAGCTCCACAGACCCTTCACCTCTCCTAGACACTTCACCTAGTTCAGGATGGATACTCTGTCTCACTGTCACCATTTGTTCCTGACCCAGGACCCAGCTGCCCTCCCCCACATGGTGTGTTTACCCAGCTGTGGGCTGGACATTTTGTTCAGAAGGATCCTGGGAGAGCCTGTCCAAAGCTCTGGTGAAGTCCAGGAGGATCACACCTACTGGCTTTCCTAGATCACTCTGTCACACAAGGAAATCAGTTTTGACAAGCAGGACTTTCCCCTGAGGGAGCTGTGCCGGCTGCATCCCATGACTGTTTTTCTCCAGGTGTTTTTCAATACTTCCCAGAATAAGAGCAGTGTGATAACAATTGATAACCAAAGAACAGAATACTGACCTTAAACCAGAACTATAAGCACAACCTTAAATTAAAACCCAACTCTTGGTTCACTTCGAATAACAAGGTCTTGTAACTGGTTATTGGAGGATTATGAGAGTGAGACTGGGGATTTGGAAACAAGCTGTGACATTTATTGAGTTGAAAATTACTACTGAAACTGTATCTTGGGGCTGGGGTACTCCTATTTAAGTTGTGTGGGACCAAGGAGCTTAAATGATACCATACGAAGCACATGTATTAAAAACCCCCCTGGTAACAAAACCAGAAGCAGAGACCAGTACAGACCAGAATGAACAGCACAAAACAAACCAAAAATCCAGCAGCAGCTCCAACTGAATTATGAATATTATGAGATTATGAATGTGGTTATGAGACTGATGGAAACGAAATTTTATTTTAAAAATGAGGACATGAGAGTGATTAAAATGCAGTTAAATTTCAGAACTGGAGCAACAAGAGGAGAAATTGGAAACTCATACCACAGAACAAAAGAATTTCAGTGAAACTTTTCTTTAAAATAATGGAGTATTTGAAATTTAAACTACTCAAAGAACAATAGTTCAACCAATCAAGGATCAATTTATAATGATGATATTTGATATGGATGCAAGTTACTGTTAGAAATAGCTAAATCCTCTTTTGGCAAAATTTTGATAGATGCCTCCATATTTTCTGCAACTCTGGATGAGTTAAATTATTGTCTTCCTAAGACTCAGACAGTGAACATCTGGTTTGCATCACTAAGATCTGAAGTGCATGTTTGCATGTGTACAAAATAACTTCATTGCTGGCCTCCCCCCTCATTGCTTGTCTTTTCTCTCCGCTTTGAGACCAGAAGAAAAAAAAAAGGAAAAAAACCAAACATATGCCCTGTGATCTCAACACTCCAGTTAAACAAGACCTCAGCTTCTCGTAGGTTTTCTCTGAAAAACATCTAATAGAAGCATCAATGAGGAAAAATGAGATGGTCATTAAATTAGTCATAACTGTAGATTTTTCATCCCCAAAAGATGTCAAATGTGGACTGCATTTTCCAGCTGAAAATTTGTTTCAGAAAGTTAAAAATTCTTATCTGAACTGAGATTGTTGCTTTCTTCCAGACTGTCCAGCTGTATCCATCCCTGTTGGTCTGAGAGGTCCTCAGGCTGGCTGGACTGTGTCCTAGTAGAGCCCTTTGCTTCAGATGTTTATCTGCTTTATCAGGAGGAAGAGAGCCTGTGAACTTAGGGCTCAGGGAAAAAAAGCTTTCAGAATTCAGAAACTTTGGACATGGCAGACAATAAAAATGAGGAAAGGAAATAAAATCAGAAGACAGAACTTTAGGTAAACACTGGCAAAGAGATTTTGCTGGTGGTACATATGGCACTTGTATTTATATGTGCATGTATATCACTTATACTTTATAGTTCTGATAGTGAATTCAATTTATGTATACAGTCGTTTGGACAAATCACAACACTCTTGCAGGCATAACTTTTTCCCAGGCTTGATCTAGTACTGGATTCTTTACCCAGGCAGCTGTATTGAAAATGCTGTCTTCATAACAGAGTGTTAACTCAGACAAGAGGCACAGCTTCAGAAAACTAGAGGAATGGGACACAAAATCCCAATGTCCTGACACCAATTTCTGTCTCATTTATTATTCTCTGAGAAACTCACTGAAGAAAATGGAAGGAAAAATCACCTGCATTTTGCTTTGGCTGCTCCGTGGTAGGTGAGGCTCAAGGTTGGGACAGTGTGAATACTGAGATCTGCTCTCCTACTGTCAGCTAATGACCATGGATACATGTAAAACGTCACAGTTTCTCCTGCAGAACCCATGATATTCCCTTAAATCCCAGACCCACCTTTCTATCTCTCCGGACCAAGGATTTCAGATGCCCAGTGCCAAGCATGAGAGATCTTTGCCTTGAAGGTGACTGCCAGGATTTCCCTGTGGACAAGGTGTCTGTCCAGGTGCTTAATGCTTGTGGCATCTGAAATGATCTGAAATTAGTCCCTGCAGGGACTCCCACACACTCCTGGGACCAGCAGTCAGCTGCATGAATAAAGCAGCTTCACCATCTGCCTGCTCAGAGGTAGGTGCCATTTAGATAATTGCACTGGAGAAGAAAGGGCATTTCTAAGGACAATCCTGAATCACTACTTCATTTTTTTCAACAGTGTTCATTCATAATTGATTTCTTTGGCAGTATTAGTAAATAAAATCCAGCAGATAATCAGCTTTGCTTTAGCTTTCAGTTCTGTGGAGATACATATGTTTCCAATTCGTCTGCCTCAAATATTAGAATATTATTCTGAATATGTGTCCTGGTATGCACAGCTATCAATCTTGCCTCTTCTGCCACGCCCATGGGGTGATCAACTAACCCCATAGGAATATGCAGCAAACGAGTGAAGGGAACACAATGTTATTTCTGAGCAAGAGGATACCTTTCTCCTGAAGGAGTCCCACTGAAACCTGGAAAAGCAACACATGTCTCTGGCCTGGAGACCATCAGACACTGAAAAATAATATGTCAAAATTAACATCTTTATTTGCCTCCTCTTCTGACCTGGAAAATGGCAACAGCAAGGATTTTTAGAGGCAAAAATCTATCAGACAACTAGCTATCTGCCAGTTGCTGGGAATGAGCAGCACTGCTGTCCTGCCCAGCGAGCCTGGCTCAGGAGCTGGCTCAGCTCCTGGCACAATGAGATAAGCAAAACAGAGCTGGAGCTTTTACAACCAACAAACAGACTGGTATCAACCAACCCTTAAACAGATGCCTTATAGCAGATCCACCCAGGTGAGCCTTTAACAAGGAAGTCAGGTAGGCAAACAAATATGATACCACAGCTTCCTCATAATACCCAAGTGATATTTCCCCTCCCTTACAAAATGTATTATTTGAAATGAATGTTGGATGAAACCTCCAATCTTTGTAGGTGACAGACTGAGGATCTGGCAGAACTTTCCTTAGTGTGGGTGAAGTCCTGTTGCTGGCAGTTTTGTTGTTACTGTTTGCTTTTGATTTGTGAGATAAAGCTGATTTCTGCTCCAGAGCATCAGCCTCTGATGGCATTTATCTGCAGCTGCTGATGTTAAACTGACAGCTCACTCCATAAACCTCTTCAAAACAAGGCTGTGAAGGGAGAAAATGACCTCTACTGATTTAGAACTATTTTCTCTTGACTAGCCTAACCTTTCTGGCTCCAGTATTTGAGTATTATTAGTTTCTTCTTTAACTCAGCTTGAATCCTAGGAATTTCTACAGGCTTCACTGCTTGAGATGTTTTAGCTAAGAATTACTAAATTTTTTCATATTTTTTGTATCCCTGTATGAGGTCATATTGTCCCCATATGAAGTTGCTTAAATACATACAGGCAGAGGCTGTGGTTAGTTTGAAGTTGTCCCATTCACCCCTGTGGGTTTTGGATTAAAAAAATCCTCCCAGTAATGTTTATCAAAACTCTCAGGGTCCACAGTTTTTCAGGCAACAAGCAGCTATGTTTGAATTTGCAGCCACTCCCTCTGCTCAAATAACAGTGATGTGATTTTGATAGGAAAAATGTCTGGGAAAGCTTTTAGAACCTTTAGCATCTGGGTTTTTGCAGGACACAACTCCCTGCACTTTGGTGAGGAGGGGAGTCTTTATGTAGTGTTAATCCTTCAGCTACCTAAAAGTATTGTGAGACATTTATAATCTGGTTAAACACACATTCCCTTTGATAACCACTGCGAGGGGGACAAGTCCCATACTTTTCCCCTATTCAGCCTATCTAATAAAGCTGGTTGGTGTTGTTGTTTTGATCATATGTCCCCCCTATGCTGCTCCCTGTGTGCTCTTGCACAGCAAATTGTGATGCTGAAAGGGGTCTGTTTGTTTGGGTTACCTTCAGATTTCTTATAATTGTTATTGTTGTCTTGTTTAGAGGACAATCTTTTCCAAAAAAACAAAAGATGTACCAACTACCATCCGGCTCTGTGCTGGTACAAAAATGCTGTATGCCACATCAGATCTTTTCCTGTCACTTGCAGTAAATATTCTGTCCTAAAGTAACCGTGAGAGCTCCTTCTAGCTCAAAGAGGACATTGCTGTTCCATTACCTCCATGGTAGCACCTTTTATGTGTATGGAGTAGTCTAAAGTAGAAGAATGCCGCACTAAATAGAAAGTAATTCCAAATTTCTAAACAAAGACAATGTAAAGGAGATGTCTCATATTCCTCTAGAGGTTTGCAGGATAAGCTCCTGGCTTGTAAGCACACAAAGGGGGTAACATAGAGCACTTGAGCTTACAAGCAAAATTCCAGTTAGTCCCAATGTTTCCCCAAAGGACTGAGTAGGTCTCTAGGAAACAAACACCAATAAACTAGGGAGACAGCATCACCTTTTACTCATTCCTCCCAAGAACCCACCCTGGTGTGTACATGCTGAAGAGCCTTTTCACTTTTCAGCTGTGGCCAACAGAACTTCCAACAGCTTCTCTATTTTTGTCACAGACTCAACATTGCTCATTCCCATATATGAACATTTGTGTGCAATCAGTAATATGCTCTCCAAGGAGTGCACGCTGTGAATCAATAGACAGCTGGACAAGAAGTCCAACCCATCAAGACTGCCAAGGCTAGAGCATGACCCATCAACACACTATCTTTGATACTTTTTATCCAAATAATCTTAAATTCTCTCATCCAGTTTTTGTCTCTATAGACATGACACTTATGCATGTCTGATAATATTCTGCCAGGGATAAAGAATTATTTCCTTTCTTACACTTGTTGAGTCCATCAGGGCAGGCTAACCACACCAGGATGAGTTTATTGAAGCCTAGCTCAATAAACCGTGTAAGAGTTTGAACTGTCTAGGAACAGTACTTACTAATACATGTGTGAGAAAGGAGGTTCTGGTACTCTGAGCACTTAGAGCCCCCATGTGAGCATTCCTGTTCTCCTGGGGCACAGCAATGAGCTCCCTTTGCCACACTCTACTAGCAGGACATAAGATTTTCTCTGTACCACACTGGTGCTGGGAGGGTGACCATGTGAGTCATCAGGTCATCAGAAGGGGATGAGGTGAGGTCATGACACACACAATTTGATATGCAGGGAAATAACCACTAAATCACATCAGTACTTTGTGCCATTCTAGCTGTGGACATTAACAGGACATCAGGTCTTAAAGCCTCTATCTGTGTGTATCAATGCACTCCTAAATAAATGTTTACTACGGACTGTGCTGATGAAACTTAAACCTTCAAATCTGGCTTGTCTGTCCTTGTTCATTTTCCTCTAGTCCTCTGGCTCTGTTGAGGCTTGAAGTTAATCCAGGAAACAACCCAATCATGCAGATTTCTGGCACTGGTTCACAAAGCTGTGTGCCTTCAAACACCTCCCAGTGGCCAGATCTACCACCCAGAGCATTTGAAACCTTTATGTTTTCACTCTCCTTGTGGGATCAACACAGACTGAATGGAAAACCACACAGAATCACAGAATCATTACGGTTAGAAAAGACCTTTATTACCATCCAGTCCAACCCTAAGGCCAACACTGCTAATTTGGGTTGGAAGGGACCTTCCAGTTCCATTCCCTGCCTTGGGCAGGGACACCTCCCACTAGACCAGGCTGCTCCAAGACCTGCCCAATCTGCCCTTGGACTATTTCAGGGATGGGGCTGCCACAGCTTCTCTGGGTAACCTGTGCCGGGGCCTCACCACCCTCACAGGGAAGAGTTTCAGCCCAATATCCCATCTAGCCTTGCTGTCTGGCAGGGTGAAGCCATTCCCCCTTATCCTGTCCCTCCAGGCCCTCGTCCAAAGTCCCTCTCCAGCTCTGGAAGCCTCTTCAGGCTCTGACAGGGGCAGTGAGGTTTTCCTAAAGCCTTTCCTTCTCCAGGCTGAACACCCCCAGCTCTCCCAGCCTGTCTCCAGAGCAGAGGGACTCCAGTCCTTGGAGTATCCTTGTGGCTTCCTCTGGACTCACTTTAGCAGCTCCAGCTCCTTCTGATGTTGTGGACCCCAGAGCTGGAGGCATCTCTGCAGCTGGAGTCTCACCTGAGTGTGGCAGAGGGGCAGAATCCCCTCCCTTGTGTTGCTGGTCATGGTGCTTTTGCAGCAGCCCAGAATACAGCTGATTTTCTGGGCTTATTAGGACTTGAAGAATTCAGAGCAGAATCAAGGCTGGGCATATTCAAAGCAAACCACTGAGTCTAGAGAGTGATAGCCATAACCATGACTATCAGCCTTAGACCAGGTCCCTGTCACTGCTCCTCTGGCTCAGAAAGTGGCATAGAAAGCAAACATGTCCTATTATTAGGAGACAGAGCCTGGAATGACGTGCTTGTAACATGGAAAGCAGGGCTCATTGCCTATATTTAGGTAGGATGAATCAAGACCCTTCTGAAATGTTTACAGTGCCTTTTATTTATGGCCTGAACCGGAAGATAGCAATTATACACGTCCCAGATGGAGAAAGATGTTTTATAGAAGGCTTGGTTATACCAGGAACCCTGTTGCTTGCTTTTTCTGTTTGGCTATTTCTTCACTTCTCCTACAGAAGCAGCAGGAAGTCTTTAGGGACTGGCTTTTCCAAGAAACTGCACCTCTTTGATCTCTTTTAGTAACAAGACCTGGGCCTGCCCTTTTTCCAGCGGAAACAAGTGACAAACCCAAAGGTTCACATCCTTATCTGGGTATAAATTGGCACAGTATCTGGACTTCAAAGAAATTCCCCTGATTTACACTTCTTGCAGACCCAAATCCTCTATATTTCATGGTAGGTGGGAGTCTGTGCTGCCAGCCTTGGTCAGCAAATTGAAAACATCATTAAATAATCTTTAGTCTAATGTTTATTTCTCTAGGCTGATGTGGTTACACTGCTTGTTGTTGCACTGCATTATGCCAGAGAAGGCTACAGCGAGGCTGCTCTGCCTTGGTGGTGGATTTCAGTGCCCATGCTGCTGGGAGTCTTGGATGTGTTTGCTTACAAGAAAAAGTGAAGTTTAATGTTGAGAAGGAAGCAAAAACCAAACCACTGCAGAACTTCACAGTGGAAAACCTAAGTGAGCAGTTTCTTCTTTTCTGCCTTCCTCCTTCCTTTTCAATGACCAAGTTTTACCTTGAATCTAAGATTCCAAGTGAAAGAAGCTCATGGTTTCCTCCAGAGTGAGGTTATGCAGGTGGTTTCTGTTGCCTGGGCTCATTTTACAGCTTTTCCCTTAGCTGGACCCTTGACTGAGACCTTGTCTGAGCAGTTGGCTTTCATTGCACCATCTTGAAGGCCTTTGGAACACATTCACTACTGTGCTCATAAAGAAGGGTCTGGCATGCAAATCTAAACAAACACAGCGATGCCAACTCCCACAGTCCCCCTGCCCCAGGAAACCCATGCTGGCCATGCTGCATTGCTCACTTACAGTAAAAGGGGTGTATTCCCACCTCTGAACTTGCAGAGGCCATGCCCTGGAGTCCTTAGACTGATTTCTGAGGTCTCAGTTCCTCAGGCAAGTCTATTTCTGAGCTCTCCAGCAGAAATTATTTGCACAGAGCTCCTTCCTATGACCACTGCCCAGGACCAGGACCAAATCCTCCAAGCATCTCACCCAAAGCTCAGGTTTCTATTCTCAATTCACTGTCCCAGGAGCAGCCCCACAACTCTCTGTGCTCTGCATCACCTCTGAAGGTGGGAATGGCAGGAGGATGGTCTCCTTAGCACATGCCATTTCAACTTCTATCTTTTCTCCCCACAAAAATGTGTTTATTATCTTAAATCTCAATTCCTTCCATGAAAGCATAACTTCAACCTCCTTATAGGGCATTGGAGGAGAAAATCTTGGTTCATTCTTCCCTCTATGAACAACTTCTGGTCAGTTTGTAAGAAAGAATGGGATTATTGACACATGCTTTTCGATATATTGTAGATGAGCCCCTGAAAAATGCAGTTTCAGATGTAGTTCTGCTAGGGATGGGTTCTCAAATGTTGAAACTATTCTTTCAGGAAGGTCATGCTGTCATAACAAACAATTCACCAAAATAGAAACAATACCCTGGGAATCTGAACATCAGAGTGGAAAGTCAGCTTCCTGGCAGATATTTGTGAAGTGCTTTGAAGATGTGAAGAATGACACTGTGGCTGAGAAGTATTTGTTCCCTTTTTTTGCACTATGGTGATGCTGAGCTTAAGGGTTTTTTTCAGTGTGTAATACAACAGAAGCAGCATCTACTCCACACTTTTATAAAAAAAGAACATAAAGCAACCCTGCCCCAACACCTCCCCCACTTACAGAAGAAAATCTCTTTGATATCTCTGCTATCAACAGAAACATAAACAGTTCTGGCTTATGTATAGATTTTTCTAAGTACTCACTACTGTAGTATCTGAATGACTCTACAAATATTTAATAGCTACAATAATGTGAAAGAGTGAAGCAGTGTTGTTTATGTTTGGCCCAGAGGGAGCTGAAGCACAGAATTAATTAAGCAACACAAAGTGAAACAGAAGATTGGATACTGAATGCTGATCTATTGAATCTCAGTTTATAGGAAGAAAGGGAAAAAAAACCCCAAAAACAAACAAACCCAAAAAACCAAGTGCTTTAATCCAGAAACCATTTAGTGTAGTTTTTTTGGCCTGAGTTGTACAACCCAGATAAGGTTATCTCAAATGTTCCAGGTAACCCAAAATTCTTGGAAATGATGAATTTTCTCTAATTCTTTTGTGTTTGGGTGTAAATCATTCTTACCATGTACAATCTTCCCAAAAAAGGCTTTTGTGAGTTGGGAGTGGGTGTTTGTGTCTATTTCATGTTTCAGCTGTGTCGTGTTCTCCATGGGCAGGAGAGACATCCTCCAAACGCTCATCTGAGAATGGGGTAAGAGAGAGAACATTATAAATGACTCCACAGCAAGAAAAAGGTGAGTTAGAGCTCAGCTGTATAGGAACCAAAGGAATCAACCAAGAGCTGCAGCTCATTAGGAAGCTGGGCTTTATAATTTCTCTTGTTTGTAGTACTCCTGGCATTTCAAAAAGTGAGGTGCACTTTTAACACTGTGGATGATTTATCCTCTGCAGAGGTGATTATCACACTGTTAATTTTTAGCACCAGTGGAGTGTGATAGCAGAGTCTGGCTGCAGAGGAGACACCATTTGATCCTCAGTCACGGCTCAGCCCGATTAGCCATCCAGAAGGCAGGTTTGGGGTTGGTTTATGCTCCTCACCTCTGATATGACCTCCAGCTATTCTGAAACATTCCTCCCACAGCAAAAGCTTTGCTTTCCTTGGCTTGTATGCCTCAAATAATCCAACTGTCTATTAGACTTCATGTTAGGATGGGGACAGTCATGCCCTGGTATCTGCTGAGGTTCATGAGAAGGCCCTTGAGGGGACGGGTGGGTCAGTGCTCCCCATGTCCTAACACGGCCCTTGCCTCTGCTCTGGGGTAACTGTACCTCACAAAGAGTAGCCTTGGTGCAGAAAAATGTTATCAGACCCTTGACATGGCTGGAATTGAGCAGTTTAAGGGATCCAAGTCAAGCTTCATACTGCTGAAGTGCTTCCTGTGACTATGGCGAGTAAAGCTTATTGCTGCCAAACTCAGAAGGGAGATATCCATACCATACACACCAAAGACAGGGTGGGAATGATAAATTTCCCTCTATACCTATAAATAAGGTATTTATAGGTCAGGCCAAACACCAAAAAGGCTGGTTTTTTTTTTTTTTTGTTTTTTTTTTTTTTTTTTTGTTTTTTCTTTTTTGTATTGGACCATATAGCTAGTAAAACACTGGCAGTAAATTAACCTGTCAAGATACCTTGAACGAGCTTTGCCAGCTCTGCTTAGGTAGTAGGAGGTTTTATGAAGAACAGAGAGGGAAGCAGCTTTTTTCCCCAGTGTTGCCCTTGTTTGCTGCTCCTTCCAGCTGTTCCACATAGGAGCATGGATGAGAAGAGGCAGAGAAATAGTTTTATGCGACTGGGTAGTTGTTTGGTTCTTTTCTTGTTTGCTTTTCTGTGACTTTTGAGAAGTTTAGGAAGACTAAAACAAGATACTTTTTTTTGTTTTAATCCCACCTAGCAGGCCAACCATTTTCTTGATCTGTAAGTCAGACATGGTAGGAGGACTTTAAATGCTGGAGCAACCCACACAAAGTGTTTCTTTCCAAACTTAAGAAATGGGGATAACTGAACTCTTTCCAGCAACGCCATTAAAAAATTATCCAGCTCCCTGCCTGCCAGTGAGGGCTTTCTCTGAGACTTGCCTGGAAGGCTGTTGGTCATTGTGGCAATAAAGGAGGTGAAGTTTCTTCTAATGCATGATAAGAATAGATTGACTGACTGGAGAAACTGTGGCTCTCCCATACCTGAATGTGCAGGGCCAGGTTGGATGGGGCTTGGAGCACCTGATCTAAGGAAGGTGTCCCTGCCCATGGCAGGGGAATTGGAACAAGATGATTTTTAAAGTCCCTTGCAATCTGAACCTTTCTCTTATTCTATGGCTAAGTCCTGGGAAGGACAGAAAAGCATGATTAAAAAGCGCTATGGTTCAGTTTGTTACTTGGCTGTGGGATTGTCCTTGTTCCAGCCCCTGCTCACCCAACCAGATGTTACAAGCAGAGAGGAGTTTGCTCCCACTCCCCTACTCCAAGCAGTCACTGCTTACCAAGGCCAGAGGCAGGAACAGGCAGTAGAGGGACTGGCAGGTATCACATAAACTGATATTTCTAAAGGAAACTGCCAAAAATATGAGTTGTATTCCATTACACTACAAATTCTGTAAAAGGAGTGGCTGAGCGATTAAAGACAAAGGCAGTAAAGACTATGTTGTGTAGATTAACACAAACAACTCTTTTTTCCTCAAAGAGAAGTTCTCTCTGGAACACCCTTTAAGGACTCAGTAAAGAAATGTTGGGGTCATACAAAATCAGTTCTATGAAATGTCAGCTGAACTCTCAGCTGCAACTAAAAAATATCCAGGAAAAGCTATTATAGGGAAAAAGCCATATATTACCTGGGAGGGATAGAGAAATACAGGATGATGTCACTTAAGAAACCACAGAGTATACAAGTTCTTGAAAGGTCTTTTCCACTCTGAGCTTTACCCCTCATTAAAGATATAGCAGAATTAGAAAAGATTTTAAAGGATCAGAATGAAGAATTTTATTTTCAGAAACATATGAAAAGATTATGACTGTCCAATCTCATAAGAGATTCCATGAGACAGACACAATAAATATCTCTACAAAACAGATCTCTACTCCAGATCATAGAGAATAATCACACATTGTTTCTAGTAATGACAGAATTCGGGTCATCAAACGATTTTATTGGGCAGTAGGTTTATAAAATGTCAAGATTCACAAGATTTGGAGTCTAGTTATGGACATCCTTGTCAGCAGGTATTATGAACACCCAGTATTTATACATATCCTAAAGACCACTGTTTATCTAAGGGAAGAAAAATTTTTGAGAGTATTCAGATATTCGTATTCATACACAAATGTATAACCTGGGGCTTCACAAGTCTCCAAGGCACAACTCTGCAGGCACAGAGGAGTTATTGGGGCAGTGTCACTGCCCACTGGTGTTGTCTGTGTGCTTTTTTCCCACCCTTCCATCCCAGAAGGGATGGGAAAAGGGAACAGACTTGCTCTGATCCAACACAGTCATCCTTTAGCCCTTAACCTGCATGTAAAAGTGCTTGGAAAGGTCTCTGGCCACCTCCAAGTCAGCAGAATCACTTGCTCAGGGACCCAAATCTTTGTTTTCTTTCAGCATGTTGAGCCCTTGCAAAATCAGCTGCTTTCCAGGAAGGTGGAAGACCTGGAGGAACCCAAGGCACCCCTTCAGTAAGTTTGGCATGAGGAGCTCCTATCTCAGCAAGCAGGAGAGACCAGGGCAGGTTTTCATCTGTGTTGTAGAGGAGCAACATCTCAGAGCTAGTTAAGCAGCCTGGCCAAAAGTTTTGTGGGGTGGGTCAGTGCAGGAAGGAGTTGCATGTCCATTTCCCATGTTTTGATCTCATGCCTTTTTTCCTACAAGTCTATGATACATCTGTGATGCTCTGCAAGTAATTAATACCAATTCTACACTAAAATAAAACCAGCAGTGGCTGAACAATGAGGATTCAGACAGGAAATGCCTATTCATTGACCTTTCAATCCAGTTGCATGTGAAACCTAGAGCAGACAGCAAAACCAATTCAACTTCAATCCCTCTTACCCTATGTCATCACTGGCCATTGTCCTCTTGCTCTAAGTTAATATTCATCTCTGCTACCCTGGAGATTTCTGGCTGTTTACATATTGAAATATTATCCCTTTCATCCCTTGTGGTGGCTTAATGTCTCATTCCCTCTTGGCTTCCCTCCATTTCTGATTCAAAATTTCTCTGTATGGGACAATTTCAAATAAGAAGCAGCTCTGACCAAGGCAACTGATGCAGTTTTCATTTCTATAGATGATGACTAAAGCCTCAGCTTATGATTGTGGTTGATTTTTGTTCTCCACCCCAGTGCTTGGAACATTGATATGGAATTGTTGGTCTACAAAGTTCTCAGCATATTGGTCCTATTAGGAGCTCCTCTGTGACTGATGGCATCTCTGGAAATGGCTCTTCTCCCACCCACTCCATTTAATTCCTGTTCTTAACTTCTGTTAACATGCCCTTGGTTTGCCCTGAGCAAATGACCGGGATCAGCATCACGCCCACCCTTGTGTGGGAACAGGCTACTCTCTGTCCTTTGGGATCTCCCCCAGCTCCACCCTTTCTCCTTTTATATCTTCCAGTCATCTCTGGAGCCACCAAATGATGATATTTTTCTGTGGTCTGAGAATGTTAGTGATGCTCATCACTGTGTGTGTGAAAGTTGCTGTTAGGAAGAAAACTCCTACTGCTACTGGCTTCAGATCCTCAAACAGAGTGAAACCTTCAAGGCAAGTGAAGACCCAAAACTTACATCCAGAAAGCTCTCAGGGCAAGAATACTTAGACCTATGAAGGGAATTTGAGAGACAGGGGAGTTATGCAGTTATGTCCTTCACAAAACACCTCTGTTGTTCTGACAGCTCTCTAAGGCTTGTGGCATTTGCATACAGACTTCTGACAACATCCTAGAATCGTAGAATAGTTTGATGGGAGGTCATCTACTCCACCACCCTGCCATGGACAAGGACATCTTCTACCAGACCAGTTTGTTCAGAGCCTTGTCCTACCTGGGCTAGAATATTTCCAGGGATGAGGCATTTGCCACCTCACCAGGCAATCTGTGCCAATGTTCACGCTCACAAGTAAAAAATGTTTTCCTTACATCTAGTCTAAATCTACCCTCTTTTGGTTTATAATCATTATCCTTTGCTTTATTTCAACAAATTCTACCATAAAGTTTGCCCCTATTTCTCTTATAAGTCCCCTTTAGGCCCTGGCAGGAGCTCTGAGTTCTCCCTGGAGCCTTCTCTTCTCCAGGCTGAATACCCCCAGCTCTTCCAGCCTGTCTCCAGAGCAGAGGGGCTCCAGCTCTCAGAGCATTTCTGTGGTCTCCTCTGAATTTATTTCAGCAGCTCCACGGCCTTCTGATGTTGTGGATCACATGGCTGGAGGAGGTCTGCAGGTGGGGTCTCACCTGAGTGGGGCAGAGGGGCTGAACCCCATCCCTGGAGTTGATGGTCACACTTCTGGGGCTCCAGCCCAGGGCATGGTTCACTGTTTGGTCTTCAGTCACACATTGCTGTGTCACCCCCAGCCTTTCATCCCCTTCTATCTCCCAGCCTTCTCAACAGGGTTGGTCTCAGTCATCAGCTGCATTAGCAACAGATGCGTGTTGGACTGCTACAAACACTGAGTAAACATTTAATAAGAGATTTACTTTTCCCAAGGATCATCCCATGTACACCAGACAAAGGAGGCATTTGAGGTACCACCACTTCACAGCTGATGTGCTGAGCAGGTTTAAGAGGCATAAGGGCGCCCAAATACTATGGAAATCAATAGGATCTGGGCATGTGTGTACTTCTGAAGACTTCAGGTTCTACTTTTAAAGTAATTTGGTGGCTGTTGTAGAATATGGCTTTTTTTGCCCCTTGTCACATGATGAAATCCTCAGATCTGCAGGGTGCAAGATTATGCCTTCCTTGAGACAATATAGAGAGAGAAGAGATCTCCAAAGTTGGGGAAACAAACAAAGACCTTTCACTAGCTAGGTCAGAAAACGGATACATACTTTCAACACCTCTAGCAGGGACCTCCTGCTTCAGCACCAGCCTTTTTATCCTTGCTGCTAGATTCCATTGCCCAAAATTTCTGTTCAGAGAATATTTCCCATCCCATGACAGTAGGGATCTTGACAACATGTCCCAGGAAAGAGTGAGAAAAGCCTTGGATATGTCAGGATATCAAACCAAGTCTCTTCCTTATATACAGTGGAGCAAGAATGAGATCCTTTGTCACTTGGGTGAGAAGTAACCATCCATCCATGAGCATTGCCACCTGGCTGTCCCTTGTGCAGGGGGTACCAACTCAAGGCTCAGAGCTTCTCTGTAGAATCAGGTAGCAGAAGGTGTCAATCTAAGGCTTGTCTTTAGGGCTTTGATGAAAAGTCTAATCAAAGCCTTGGCTGGATGATATGAACATGTTAGTGCCAACTAGGAAGAATGTAATGTCCTTATGTAATAATAAAATGTAATATCCTTGGGTCTAGACAGCAGTTGAGTAGCATTTCTGTGTGCCATGTCCATCACAGCAGTGACAGACAATTACTAATGCATTTAGTCCAGATCTGGCAAAGCATTTTAGCCAAGACCACAGACTAATCCATGGCAGAGCTGAGACCTCCAGTAGAGTGCTTCAACCACATGAACACATTGGTTGCGCTCTTTTCTCTCCCTTTTCATGAACCTTTCTGTATTTTTCATACCTAATTTGCCCCTGCTCATAAGGAAAAAAAACTATCTTCTTTCAGATACAAATTGCAATGAATAAAAAATGTGTTCATAGTTCTCAAACCCTTTCTTTTTTTAAGTCTCTGTAAAACATGTCCTTTGGGTGTTTATTAATTACAAATGTTGTGAGACAGGAATTGTAAGTACAGTAATGAATTACACACATATAGAAAGTCTCTCATAGAATGTTCTAGAAGCCTTCTGGCCAGTCTTGGGCTGTTGATCTGCATGGTCACTTCCAATTGGTCCCAGAGTCTTTTGTGAGTCCTTTGCTCCTCACGATAAGCTACCTGGATGTCACCAGTTGTGGCTTCTTGTTTCTTGAGGGCCAGTGTTGGTTGTCTGTGGTGTGGCAGTGTCACCAGCCTCCAGCCCATCCCCTCCAGGACAAGCCCCCTCACAGCCTTGGCTCTGAGGGGCTGCAGGATGGCTGAGAACGTGCTGTGGGGGGTTAGGGACCAACAGATTCCCTAAATTAAGCAAGTGTTGGTCATGGGAGGCCCATAGATAGAAGGAAGCTCAAGCAAAACAGGGAGAAACACAGAGAACTGCAGAACCGGAACGTTTTGGACAGTGAAATTAACATCCAAAACTGGGGCCTGAATTTTATGGGCTCTTTACTATCTTGATCCTTTAGGTAGTACATTCTTATGAAGAGAGGCATTAGTATTTGGTATTTAATCTAAATACCTTCTATCAGTCCTACAGATATTAACACAAGTTCTTGTCACTGCCCTGGTGGCTGCCAACACATTCAGAGTTGCATTTTCTGCATCTCCATGAGGAACAAGCATTGTGATAGCCTTTTCTGTGACTTCTCATTAGGTGCTTTTCAAGTCTCTCCTTCCCTCAAGGGTAAAACTAATGCAACAAAGATAAGCTACCAGTGGGGACAGCTTCATGTCTCTGCAGAAATAGATATTTTGAAGCACAATGTGTGCCTGCTGCTGCTTCATGTCCTTGCAGGCCTCTGTCTTGGGGACTCCCAGTTTATACACCTACTGGCCCAAACATGTTTGCTGTGATGATTCCAAGCACCTTTTGCTTTCTCTTAGAAGAAAAAACTCCTCACAGGTGCAGTTTCATATGCTCTCCCTGCTCGCTGTCCTTGCTCTCTGCAACTCTTGGTATTTTCCATCTGTGCTATTTCAGTCACTTTGCCCTGTGTCTTTCCATCTGGGTGGGACTAAGCTATAAAAGGGATCTGACCATCTTCCCCCGTTCCTTGGCACAGAGCCTTGGGCTATACACAGCTTGGCTAAATCATTCCATGCATTCCTTTCACTCTGTAGTAAGAGCAAAATTCATTGCAAAGGTCTTTTTCACCATGCCCTCCTGTGACAGGAAATTACTGTTTTGCAGCTGCCTTGACTCACAGATCTTGGGGTGAACTTATCTCAAGCATCTTGTGTGCAGAAAGATTCCATGGTAGCATGGAATAATAAACAGATGATGGAAGTATGTGCAACGTGCAAGCACCATGAAAATGCTTTATGTTCCTAAGCAGACATTTCTACACAGATCTTTCTCCTGCTGCCATTTTCCACTTAGAAATACATGGTTTCATTCAACTGCTCAAATGTCAGAATTTTATGGAACATGCCTCAGTTACCATTTGGTGGACCATGACCCAGCTCTGCCTTTTCCATTGCTGACTCTGATGAACCCATGGTTTCTGACAAAGCAGACATGATGACATTGCATAAAAGCCATGTCCCACTCAAAGAATAAGGACTAGCCAGTTTTAGGTTTCCTCTACAGAAAACTGGGAAATAATACAAATTCACACAAACTTCATGATGCCAGCTGTCTTCGAAAGAGGGTCTCAGGATTAAGAAGGACATTTGCCTGATCTCTAAAGCCTTTTGCAGGTATCAAAAGTCACAACTCCTTTAATAAAGGTGTTTGTCCTAAGGACAGAGTCCTAGCCTTAGCGTGGAGGCCATGGGGAATCCTATTTCTGTCTCCAGCGTACAGCTGTTGACACTATATATTCATACTTTGTGCTTGTGTCTTCTCAGAAAAGCATTTTAATCCATCAACTCCATACTGCAGCCCCAGAAGATCCTCTACATTGTGGTGGCCAGGACATGTGTCTGCCTTTGGGTGCATGTGGGGTGTCCTGGAAGGGCCTGTGCATGTGAGATTTCCTGGGCAGTGCTGGGAGATTGAGTGAAGTGGAGAGTGAAAAGTTATAGATTTGCCTCATTCCTAAAGATAGATTAGCTTTTCTTAACTCAGGATGATCAGGGAGGAGGAATTGGGACTTATTTCAGGAGATAAATTATAGGACTACATTGACAATCCCCATTTCCTCCAATTAGAGAGAAATGTATGGGACAAGGTAGCTAGAGTTTTCCACGTGTTTTCACACCTAGTTTTATCTCCCAGAAGCCTTCCATGCCAAAAGCCCATCCAAGTCCCCAATTACTGCTAATTTCCAAACCCAGCCTGGATATCCAATGTCCAAGATGGCTAAAATTTCCAGGATCCATCCACAGCCTGGTTGTTTCACCCATCCTGGAAAAGAAAGAGAATACCAAAAATCTGTGTGATGATTTGCACTGAGAAGTTATATCATTCAGCATCTGTAATGATGGTGGGCATGGGACCCTTCTGAGAGTCTCACTTCTCCTTCCTAGAAGACGGCCCCGTTTGCTTATTCACTCGCACACCAAATTTTTCTTGTGTTCAGAGTGGTAACTGAACATGTTGTGAAGTGAATGCACATCATCTCTGTGGGCTACAGAGCTTGTTTACTGGGAACTTGGAAAGGTCAGTACCACAGCATGCCTTTTTTTTTTTCTCTGTATTTCAAACTTCAGACCTCTAGTTACACATCTGGCTTATGCTATGGACAGCTGCTGGATTGCCACTTCTGGAATTCTTGGTCAGGGTGATAGGGCACTGCCTTTCCTCACAGAGTCGTATAACTGGAGAAATAACTTCTTGAAAGAGCCTTGCCATTGTGCATTGGAAGTGCTGGATGGTTCCCACAGGATGCCCAGAGGAAATGGCTTTTCTCCAGCACAGTGAGAAATGTGACCTTGCAATCTGTGCTGTGGGTGATGACCTTGCTAGGAAAAGGGCACTGGGATTTTCAATGAGAAGTTCAAGCCAGGAGGGAATATTTTATATACTTTTGATCATCAAGCTCTAGGGCTTATAGATTACATCCTGTTCAAAGTGTTCATTTTTAGTAAGCACAGAGCTTAAATTCCATTTGAAGTGCAGGGGATTTAGCATGGGCCTCTCTGCTTGGAAAAATCTGGAACACTTAACACGTACTCAGTGTTCTGGTGACTTCAATGAGGAAAAACTTCTGGGGTCTGCTCAACTGTTGACTAATGAATTACAGTCATACCAATCCAGAAGTTTTTTCCTCAACTAAAATCTGAGATTTCTTGTTTTAGGCTCTATCTCCATTTCTTTACTAATGTCCTCATTGAGGTCTATAAAGTGCTCAGAACACTAAGAATTCAAAGATTCTTGTTTGAAGATAGCACTACCATAGATTTTGCTTCAATGATGCATGAAAAACTTAATAATTAGTATCAGACAACAAACCTCCTTTCTGACATAAAGCAATTCAGAAAAAATAAAAGGGGACCTGTGAGGACACTTGACCACTGCTTAGTTTTCTAGGCCTTGTCCCAGTGACAGTGCCTGTGTTTGAGGGAAATGGCACTTCAGCTAGTGCAGGATCTGTATTTATGAAATCATAAAGAATCATAGAATAGTTTGAGTAGGAGGAAACCTTAAGGATTATCCAGTTCCAAAGCCTTGCCACAGGCAGGGACATCTTCCACTAGACCAGGTTGCTCCAAGCCCTGATCAACCTGGCCTTGAGCACTTCCAGGGATGGGGCAGTCACAGCTCCTCTGGGCAACCTGTGCCAGGATCTCACACATTAGGATGCAATTTAGTTAGTTAAGGATCTGATGCCCATGTAAGGGCTGCTCTTGTGAGGTCTGATGCTGCTTGCAAGGAAGGAAGCAGATGCTTACAATCTGCTCTCCAGTCTGTAGCATGAACATGGGACTTGCATTTTGCATCAGCACATCTCAAAACACCTGGGGAGAAAAAATCCTTCTCATCAATCACCATCAGGAGAGCAGGCCATGAACAAACACTCAAAGAGAATACCAAGGGCACCTGGCAGCAGAGAACATGGTACCCAACACACAGTGATGAGCACAATCCACTTGGCTACCTTGGTCTGAGGTTCTGCACACACATAAGCAGGAGCATCCATCTGCCCACCAGGCCAGGACTGTGGTCAAAAGGCATAAAATGCTTGTATTTCATTAAATGCAAATGGGATTTTTAAGGCTCAAAAAATATGAGGTCATGATGACCTGGAAGCCAGGAAGGACAAACCTGGAAGGACATAATTTTCTCACAATGTCTTCTTCAGCATCTAAGTTTTTCCATCTAGGCTGTATGCAATTTTGCACATTCTTTCAGTTACACATATTCATGCTATGGCTTCTCCCAACCATGCCAAACAGATTCAACATTTTCAACATCTCAGTGCTTCAGTTATTGCAACTTCCTCTACTCTCATTTTGATAAGTGCAAAATAAGGACTTTTAGAAAATAGTTTTCAATAAATTTAACCATCTCTCCAAACTTTTTATAGCAACATAGGCTTCTTTTTTTTTTTCTTTAGCTCATAATAAAAAATCAGATCAGGGTTTCTTACCTCAGGCCTCTCTATGCTTATCCTACCTTTTTGAGTCTAAAAGTTTGTATTTCGGCTACAGTTGATGTATATGCCTGTTAGATGTATTTGCCTAATAGATGTCTTAGAGGCCTCTTTCCTACGCCTCCAAGAGAATCATACATGGACCTGGATGGAATGTTTCAGTCCTTGGGAGATTTTCCTCTGTACTTCTGTTCCCACACAGTATGCAGAAGAATAAATCTTCTTTGCCCACAATTTTTAACTACTTTCTCTAGTTATGCCCTTTAGTCCATATTTGTAGAACATTTCACACAGCCCTTATCAGAGATGAAGTCATCACACATACCAGAACCTTAGCAAAAATGACAGTTTTAGGGAAATAAATTCTATTGCCAGTGACAAATTCCCAATGGAATTAGTTATTTGGGTGCAGAATTGCCTTCAGAAATACTGAAAGTATGTACGTTACAGTAGATAAACCATAATAAATATTGGACACCTATTTTTGCAATCATATAGGGCTGGAGCAGGGAACATCAAACTCCAGAGGGTCTTTGTTATGAAGTTCAGTGAAAGAAATCAAGATCCCCAGAGCAGCAGAAGAAGGTATTGCCAACAGGAGATTGGAGACACTGCAGATGTGTGAGTCTTCTTAGTACCCTTCCAAATCTCAAATAGGAACACTTAGCAATTCTGAACTTGGGGATATTTTGGAAGTATGTGTATTTGTATTTTATTTACTTACATAATATTTCCCCACCCATAATCTGATCAGCTTCATGTTCCGGAAAAAAAACCAACAAAGCCCTGGTGCAAACAATTACTGCCCTAACAGACAATATTGTTTTCATTTACTCCTTTACAGCACAGACAAGTTGGGAAAGAAGTCTTAGTCATGGATTGGTGCTGCAAGAAGGGAAATTCCTGGGGAGTGAATTAGCACAGCAATATCCCAACTTTTCTTCCCTTCTTTTTTTTTTTTTTTTTTATGAGCACTCCACAAGTCAGCATTAACCAAACTTATTTAATGATTTGTCATCATTTTATTCTGATCAGCACTTCACATGGGCTTTGTTTGTATTGACTTTACCTTTTTGGCATCATGATGAGGTGACTTTTTCCTGAAACAGAAAAAAGACCAAGATTTCACACCACCACCAGGCCCCTAACTTTGGTGGGTATTAGAAGGACATGATTCAAAACCTCATGATGGAGTTATCACCTTGCAGCCAGGCAGGTTCCTGACTCATGTGTGAGATTGATTTAATAATCATAGAATGGGTTGGAAGGCACCTCAAAGATCATCCAGTTCCATCCCCTGCCATGGCCAGGGACACCTTGCACTAGACCAGGTTGTTCCAAGACCTGTCAAACCTGGCCTTGAAGATTTCCAGGGATGGGGCAGCCACAACTTCTCTGAGCAACCTTCATCAGGACCTCACCACCCTCACAACCAAGAATTTCTTCCAATTTAAATCCACTCTCAGTTTCAAGTCAGTTCCCCAAGCCCCTTCCCCTTGTCCAGCTCAAAAGTTCCTCTTCACCCTCCTTGTAGGCTCTCTCTAAGATTTACCCTCAGTTAATCCACATTTTTATCTGTCAGCTTGACAGAGAAAATTGGCCAGTATAAATAGTGCTATCAAGTCTTGGTATGTCCTATTCTGTGGAAGAAAGGCTTTAAATGGTTCAAAAAGAAGCCAGCAAATTGTCCTGGGAAACACTGTAGAAAACAAGTTATCAGTACTGAACTGCAGATTGCCCAATGCCTGACATTTGATCGTAATTTCTACATCTGCTGCTCAAAAAATATAAGCACAGAAGAATAGATAATCTGGGGAAACCTGAGAACATGTTTATTGAAGGCAACATGGAAAATGTGGCTTCTTAAATGTCTCTCCATTCCCATTGGAAATTATTAAGGTGGAAACAGCTTCAAACTGACGGAAGGCAAGATTAGATTGGATACTTGAAAGAAATTCTTGGCTGTGAGGGTGGTGAGGCCCAGGCACAGGTTTCCCAGAGAAGCTGTGGCTGTCCCATCCCTGGAAGTGTTCAAGGCTGGGCTGGACAGAGCTTGGAGCAGCCTGGATGTGGCACCCCCATGGCAGGGGGTGGGACTGGATAATCTTTAAAGTCCCTTCTGCCCCAAACCCTTCTATGCTTCTATGAAATCAGAGTTCAAATAGCTCTAGAACCACTTAGATGTAATAATACTCAACGGCATCATATTTCATCCTTCTGGCTTCTTATGCACTACTACAAATAAACTTATAAATAACTTTGTGTAACACATTCCAAACCACTTTTGACCACCCCAGGGCCTTGACAGTGAAACCACTCGTTGTGAGGTGCAATTTACTCCCTGCATTCAAAGACATCAACCAATATTTTCCCAGTGGGAATGTGGGCCCATATTAAAGAGGGGGAAACAGAGGCATGCACAAGGTTGGGATCAGTCTGACCAAAATCATCCTTTGGTTGGAGTCAATCCAGGCTCTCCTTGTAACCCAAGGGGTGGGATTCATCTTCTTGGGAAAGCAGTGTCTAAAAGAAATCAGATGGACCACAGCAATAAAGCGCCTTCTCTCTTCTGACTGCAAGGGCAGTCATGGATGACTTAATCAGGTGTAGACATCAACACAAATACCTAAAGTCCTGTGTGAGGAATCGCATCTTCTGTGGCTTGCTCAGGACCTGACAGCCATTCAGCAATTGCAGCAAAGTCAGAAGCTCTTCTTTAAGATTAAAATAAAATAAAATAAAATAAAATAAAATAAAATAAAATAAAATAAAATAAAATAAAACAAAAATTTAAAAAGATCCAACTGGTAATCTGGTCTGAGGTCCCATGACTTTAATCTGACTCAGACCCTGCTATTTATCATATTTACATCTCTGTAGCAATAGGAAATCAACACATTGTGGACTACAGGAAAAGCAGCATTTTTCTGCTGCAATAGTGCTGCCAGTCCCAGTGAAGACTCTGGGGGAGCTGTGTGGAACCATGCTTTGTGTCTGATGCATGCAAGTGATGCAATTGACGCACCATAAGTGGAAAACCTGAGCCCAAGTCTCCTGCAGTGTATGTTTTGTATTACTTTTTGTTCCTTGAGTTACTGCAGCACTTCTGAGTTCAAAAGAGCAATGGAGAAGATGAAGTGTTCCTCCAGCTTCTTCCTGGAAAAGGAATAGGAATCTGACAAACATCCCATGGATCTGAGACTTGACACAACGAAATCTGCTCCAGAGATGGAACCCAAACACCACCCAGTCCTACTTTTCCTATGAGCTGTGGCTTTTAGGAGAAAGTCAGTGCTAACAAGAGGGCATTTTCATCTGGAGATGGTCCAATGCTGGCATGTATTCAGTGATCTCATGGCATTTCAACAATGGTCAGGTGCCTCCAAGAAAAGTCATGACCCAGATGATACCCTCCAGGGCACCTTGCACTTGCACAAGACTGCTTGGAGCTGTACAGGTTTCTTTGGATCAGACACCTTTTTTTTTTTCTTTTCTTTTCATGAGGATTTTTCCAGAAGACATGGCATGGAGAGAGCTGTAAGAGATAAGGAATTTTGCAGTGTCTCTAGATTGAAACCACCAGAAACCCTGAAATGGAAGGAGGGAGCCTTGGACTGAAATAAGGTGGAAAAGGCCCAACAAGGAGATTTTTCCTCATCCTGGTTGAGCTCTGCTCTTTGCTGGGGCAGCTCTGGCTGGAGTCAGAGCAGGATGGCGCAGGATGTTCAAGTGTTGCTTGTTTCCTTATGATACAATTTCTAAGGAATCAATACCAGCCTCTACATTCTGGGCACACAAGAGAGTTAATGAACTTTGTTACTGTTGGTTACCTTTCCTGGATGTGCCTTTGTCACAACACTTTGATCACTTTTGTGATTAAATTCCTTGTTAAACCTACATTTCCCTGTAAAGGATCTCAACTACCATGTACATCTTTCACAATTCTCTGAAGCATTGGGATTTACTTTACTTTAGAGTTCAGTTTAGTTTGTCTTTAGTTTAGAGACACCGTTTTACTGAGTTAAATTAGCAGGTGTATGAGTCAAAACTGGGTTCCTACAGTCGTGTTTAGGTGTTCTGAGAAATGTGATCTCATTCAGAGAAATGTCAAGAAGCTTTCTGTGGCCATGGAGGGCAGAGGTGCTCAGCAGAGGTGCTGTCAGCCTCGAAGAGTCTAAATATAGGTTTTAAGATCTAATTTGAGATCGTGGTTTAAAAATAAAGAAAATTCTGTGGCTTTTCTTTCCTTGAATATCTACAGAATAGAAGAATTCTAGTGCAATATACTGTCATATACTTGTAATCTTGATTATTTTGCTTACCATGAAGCTGCTTTTCAGTAGACTTACGATATTTCTTCAAAATAAGTTTGATGTCATATCTATGTTGTTCCATTTCATTTTGGGGAAATTTCATTTTAAATAACTTTAAAGCACTATTTTAAATGTCTGTCATGAATAAAGTCCTATGAATCCCTTCAAGATGCAAAGTATGAGGACTTTTTTTTTGTGTGTGTAATAAAACAAGAATAGAAAAGTTGTACAAATATATGCACATGCCTTATGTCAGGTTTCAAAACACAATTTCAGAGAACATAATTTTGGTAAGATGACATCTGATAAACTTCCACCGAATGGCATGCATTTGCATTTTTAATTCAGTTAAACATTCTGTCCTGTATTTTTGTTGGGAAAACAAAAAATACTCAGAAGAGCGATGTGATCATCTGAGATTAGGAAAAAACCCCACAAGAATCTCTCAAACTTTACTCCTAGCCTCAGCAGCAGCATATGGGAGAAGAATGTTGTACCAGGGATGTCACCCAGAGACTTGTACAGCACACTGACTGTGATCCAGGACCATTGGAAAAAGGACCCAAAAATGATCCCAAAATCAGCCCAAAATTACCCCAAAATAATCCCAAATAAACCCCAAATAAATCCCAAATAAACCACAAATTAACCACAAAATTACCCCAAATAAATTCTGGGGTCATGTGAGCACCAGGGATGGAGCCAGGAGAAGTATGAGGAGTATTAGGAAGGATAGCAGAGCCCTGGGTGGGGTGGTAAGAGACTTGGGACTGCAGATAGTTTTTTCCTGGATACTCCTGGTCAAAGGGAAGAGGTTTGAAAAGTCCAGTTGAAGCTGAGCAGTCCACAAATCCTTACAGGACTAGTGCCACAGGCAGGGATCCAGATATTTAGATTGTGGAACTTTGAAAAATCTGCTCTGCTGTGGACTGCTGGGGACTGATTCCCTTCTGTCAGAAAAAGGAAAAAGCAATTTTGGTTATAAGTTGGCCAGCCTGGTGAGGAGGGCTGTATCCTGAAGTTTCTTGGGAAATGAGGCTCAATCCTTCCCACTCCTACCAGTTTGATGCCAAGGCCAGCAACAGATGCCCAGAGACTGGAGAGGGATCCCAGGTCAGCAGAAGAGCACATGAAGAGCAGCACAAAGCTGCTCCAGCCACTAAGGCAACTTTAAATGCCTTGGTGCAAATGCAGCAAGGGGAACACAAGAGGACACATGCACACACATGGAGCAATGGAAAATTATCAGGACCACGGGGATGTGGTGGGATGGCTCCCATGCCTGGAGTATTGGAATGGTGGGATACCGATCTTTAGGAAGCACAGGTGGGATGGCTGCTGTGCCTGGAGTGTTGGAATGGTGGGATACAGATCTTTAGGAATCACAGACAGCAGTGGGCCTTGTCAGTGGCCAGCTGGAGTGCATGGAGCTCTGCCTGGGGATGGATGAGGATGAGCTCATGGATCAGGATCAAAGGAGAGAAAGGCACAGGTGACATTGCAGGGCTCTGCTGCAGGCCCCCTGAGCAGGAAGAGCAAGTGGGTAAGATCATCCACACATTCAAGCAGGGCATTGGAACTGGATGATCTTTAAGGCTTCTTGCAACCCAAATCATTCTGTGACTCCATTATTTTGTATTTAGCTGAAGATGTAGGTTTTGAACTCCAGGCCATGCTTTTTCTCTATTGGATCAAAAAATCAAAAGAAACGTAGATAACTTACTGGTTGCTTATTGAAATCCCATTAAAATTATTCAACAGCCATTCATTTCTCCCCAGTTATTCTCTTGTATGGTCCTGTTATCAGTCAGGAAGGAGAAAAAAAGATATATCTGACGTATAAATTTATTTATCTCATTTTAGGATCAGCTATAGAATTTAACTATTTTTTATAAAAATAAATAGGACTTCTATTGCAGGTGAGAGTTTTCAAAAGATACCTGCTGAGTTTCTGAGCATGTGTATTATCTTCAGTATGATGACATATTGTCTGAGATATTTTAAGTCAAATTAAGACATGATTTACAATTTACGTCACTTTTTCCAAATAACCATGGAAAGTCCCCAGCTGTGAACGTTTCACCAAAAAAACAGCGATGAACTGATATTTGGCAAAAAACCCTACAGACCATTAAAAAAGTTAAACCCAAAGGAAAAGTGTGGGGAAGAATGTGTGGTTTAACACCAGCTTACATTGTCCCCTCCCTGTAATTCTGCAGTCTTGCTGCACAACCAGCTGCATCCTTAGAAGAAACCTTGCTTGGTAACAGAGCCGTAGAGTGGGACCCACCACAGCCACGATGACACATGCTGGGCCTCATCCAGAGTGTCCTGGAGGGGATGGAAAGGCTGTGCTTGCCCCCCCAGGCATCTCAGGGTGCACAGCACATTGCAGAGCAGTCATCACTCACAGGAGCTTGGCAACTCAGCTCCCGTCTCTGCTCTTCCCACCCACACCATGCTGAGCCAAAGCTGCTGGACATCATCTCCAAGGGGTCTGGTGTCCTTTCCTGGTGTCCAGCAGCTCCCAGCTCCTCAGAGCTAACCCCAACAGAGCTCCTAAGCTGTGTGTCAAGTGCAGACATGTATAGCATGATTTGCTGTGATTGAACACATCATTGGATCAGATGATGTGTCCTGAGGCTCCCATCCCTCAAGGATGACCTGCACACAGGTATTATCCCAAAACACTCTGGGCACCCCTTATCCATGACCATGAGATAAGAATATTAACAGAGTTGTGATCAAACCAAACATTGCATCAAGCCCTGCAGATTGAAGTCTCTTTACTCCAACAGCCATACAAATGTCACCTACCTCCAAGGAATTACAGAGGCACCAAAACAGCAAGCAACAAAGTGTGCCTGTAACTAGCTGAATGTGAAGTATGAAAAAAAATCCTTAAAAGAGGAAAAGCAGGCAAAAATGTTGTGGCAAGTTGTTGCAACAAGTGTGTCTGGCCTTACTTTGAGCAATCTTATTTGAGGTGAAATTGTCCGTGTTTTCTTAGGTGACTCGCTCTCTTCTGGCCTTGGTGGGAGCACACCCTAGGAAAATGTGGTAAGGAATAATTTTATTTTCATTATTCCAAAGACTTGCATAAGATGATTTATCTTGACAGCAACAAATTCTTAGGAGGAATTCTTACCACTCACTGATGCATCCTACTGGGGGGGATGTCCAGTCCCCTCCCAGTTTGAATAGCAGCAGACCTCTCAGAGGCAGAAGAATTCAGCCTAGGACATCACAGTGTCCTTTGTTTAACCTTTTAATGCTCTGTAGGCTCCTACCTGTTAGGTTCTGCTTATTACTGATCATCAGACAACTTCTAGATAGAAATCTTTCTGTTCAGCTTCTCCCAAATTTGGAGCAGCATCTTAAGAAACCTGACCTCTCTGCAAAGCTTGAATGTGAATCCACCCCATGCTCAAGGCTTCAAAATCCCTTACAGATTTTGGGAGTGAAGAGTTTGAGTGTTTGTTGCCTTCAGGCCTGTAAATCTGTGAGCTTCATAAGCAGTTAATTTTGTGTGATGCTGCAATATTGCATCGTATCCCCTTTTTCGTGAAGAAGACCCTGTTTCCACCGGACACAGGAATGAGATGTTCTCACAACAGGTTTGCAAGCGAGTACTGATAAAAGCAAATAAAATGAAAGAGCTTTGAGGATGCAAAGGTCACTAGGTAGGAGTGAGGCAGGAGACAACATCAGGCTAGGTCAGAGGAAATGAAGAAATGGAAGCAGTCGGTGCAATGGAGACCTTGCTGCTGGAGGAAACATTGCATCATATCTCCAGGTGGCATCACTTGTGGTGGCAGGAGCAGGTCTGGGGGACTTTTTACCCTCCAGATCTGCTGGCAGGGGGATTGTGGTGACTGAGACCAGCCTAGACGCACACAAACCTCTACCCACGCACAAAGGCAGGAGTGGGTTTTCAAGTATGTCCTGCCCTTCTCAGAAATTACTATCACAAATTAGGGGAAGATAATTTGAAATCGCTCTAAACATTCTTAGGTCACAAGTCCTCAATAGCTAATTACAGCTGAGACAGCTCTGAAAACATCTGGGCTGCCAAAACCTGTATGTCTGGGCTACCAAAACCCGTGTCTGTCACACCATACATGTGGATTTCACCTCAGAACATACAGCCAAACACTCGGCTCAGAAAACTGAGGTCAGGGATAATTTCAGCAGCAAAGACCTCCTACTTATTTTTTACCATTATTATGCAAATCTGAGCTTAGAAGCTGTCTCAAAAAATCTACTAGAAAATCACATCAGTAGGATTAGGATTTCAGAATTGATGACATTTGCTAATTTCAAACCCAAACTCTGTCAAATCCTTGCTCTGCCACTTCATCCTTCTCCCAGGCTTCAGGGCAGCGTTGCTCACACACCACCCAATATCAAAATAGTCAGCTGGGCAGTGCAGTGAGTGGTGCCATGGGTGTCACCAGTGTCATGGGTGAAGCGACATGTAATGTTAGGAAAATTACTCCACAAACACCAGAGGTTTATGTATACAAAAAGGAGACAGATGAGTCCTTTTACTTTATTTGAATAAAGGGAGAGGCCATGGGGCAACCCCATGGGGTCTCTTAAATTTTTGGAGGATGCAGCGTCCTTTTTATCCTGATTTCCTGGGCACATTTCCCTCTCTCTTTCCCCATTGGCTGAGGTACTTGGGAGGTACAGACTTCCTGGAACACCAGACAAATCTGCCATTCCTCTCACTAAGAATACATCCTGGCAGTGCTGCTTGGCTCAGTTATGATCACTCTCCTCCACCACTGCCCAGCTCCATTGACCTGCACAAGAAGGGAATGGGATGGGATTGGACTCCAGATGTTGCTGCAGGGACAATTGCACAACCTCCAGACAGTGGAGATCACATTTGATCACATTTGAGTGATCACTCAAACACATTGAGTGATCTAAACGTGTGCAAGGTGGGGACATCCCCTGGGTGTGCCTTAGAGGTTATTTTTGGGTACTGGCTCATTAACAGCCTGGAAACCACCACCACCAGAGGTGATACTGATGCCTGAAAGAACCTGGAAATGAAACAACACACTTTGGAGATAATATTAGCCTGGGAGGTAATATAAAAACTGGCTTTTACTGGAGGCTTCCAAGGGCCAGATATGGAAAATGCCTAAAAGCCCAAATGCCCACCCTGACACAGGGTGAATACAGTTTTATAAGTTTAGCAAATTAGCATAATTGACAAAAAAATCACCAATTAGGATCACAAGTAGTGAGGCAATTCCTCCCCGGTTCAGCCCCTTTCTAAATCCTTCCTCCTCAGATGGGAACTAAGCTTTGTTTAGGAAAATGCGTCTCAAAGAGCTGGTTTCAACCTTGGTTCCCAGGAATAACCAAGATAGGATAGGAACTTTGTACCCCTGGAGCTTGGAGACCTGGAATGTATTTTGTCTTTCTGACTAGGGAAAAGGCAGGGAGAAGCTACAAACACAGTAATAGGCTACAGAGCTACAAATGATAGAGAATATATAAAAGCAAAAATAATTCGGGCAACATTTCCACCATGGGGCTCAGCAGCTCAGCAGCCAGCCAAGGCTGCCACACAGCACAAGGGCACCAGCAGCTGTGTGGGTAAAGCTACAAATTTATGTCGCCCACCTGCCCCCCAAAAATGTTGTTTTGATGTATTTTGAGGCAGTCAAATCTCTCTGGGCGCCCACTGATCCTCCTTCTTGTCCTTACAGAGAACTGAAGGGGAGCTTATATGATGAATTCTCCCCAGGGAGGGTGGTGAGGCCCTGGCACAAGCTGTCCAGTGGAGCTGTGGGTATTCTGCTCCTGGAAGGGCTCAGTGCCAGGCTGAATGGGGTTTGGAGCAACCTGGTGTCCCTGCCCATGGCACAGGGGTTGGACTAGATGGTCTTTAATATCCTTCCCAACACAAACCATTCTATGATTCTATGAAATTCAACATTTTGCATAAAGGCCTGGAGTCAGGCGTGACTTTGAGAAAGGACAAAGAGAAATGTGTTGACCAGCAACCAACCCCTATGCATTATTCCATAAGATTTGTCTTTCAGATTAAAAGACTGACATTTACAAATCACCATGCAGGCTTCCTGATAAATAATTTTTAAGTGGAAATTCCCCAGCTATTCCAGGCCAAAACCAAACACTGCAAGAGAGAGAAAGAAGCTCATGAGACTTTACAATGGTGAGATAGGACTAAGGGTGGGAGAGAAGAAGCCAATGCCTTATGTAATGGCACACACAGATACCTGTGTTATTTGCTGTGAGATGCATGCAGCATTTATAAGGAAGAAAGCAAATGAAATGGTGCTAGAAAAAGAGACAGATCAAGAATAATCTTTTGTGAAAAGGCAAACGGCAGCTTTGGTCTGTTTTGAGGAGGGGGAGGCAGTTAGGCATCAGTTAGGCAGTTAGGCAGCAAGTACCCAATGCCCAACTTTTAATGGCCAGAACAATACTGTGATGTTCACAGTTCCTGGATATGCTGGGAGAGAAAACTCCAGGATAACCAAGATTTTGGTAAATGCCAATGAACCTTGCACTGTGCTGGTTTCCTGGTGCTGCAGAGGGAGGAACCAATCTGCTCAGTCATTAGTAGTTATTTCTATCCACACATCCACATTGGATAACATGCATGACAGTGCCATATTGATTGCATTTCTTACAGACTGAGTCAGGAGGACTAATAATTCCACCAGTTTCCCTTGATGCTTCACCACATTTACGTCAGGAAAATCTTTGAGTCCCATGGACTGTACTGGTGTGAATCTGGGGGGAAAAAAAAGGGAAAGAGCAAGCACTGGTCTAGAAATAAAAACCCAAAGCACTGAGATTGGACATGAATTAGAAATATTCATCATAGAATAACATGGTTTGGCTTGGAAGAGACCTGAAAGATCTTTGGTTCTAAACTCCCAGCCATGGGCAGGGACTCCTCCCACTAGACCAGGTTGCTCCAAGACCTTCCCAATCTGCCCTTGAACTATTTCAGGGATGGGGCAGCCACAGCTTCTCTGGGCAATCTGTGCCAGGGCCTCCACACTCTCACAGCCAAAAATTTCTGCCCAATAGCCCATCTAGCCCTGCCCTGTGGAAGGGTGCAGCCGTTCCCATTGTCCTGTCCCTCCAGGCCCTTGTCCAGAGTCCTCTCCAGCTCTCCTGGAGCCCCTTTAGGCACTGGCAGGGGCTCTGAGGTCTCCCTGGAGCCTTCTCTTCTCCAGGCTGGACACCCCCAGCTCTCCCAGCCTGTCTCCAGAGCAGAGGGGCTCCAGCCCTTGGAGCATCCTTGTGGCTTCCTCTGGACTCACTTTGCATGGGTACTTATCCATGGGCAAATTACATTGGTGTGGAAGAATAAAGGCATGACACCACTGACTGTCTCCCTGTGCTGCTTAACAAGAACCCTGAATCAATTTTTTCCCCATTTATGTCATGGAAGTGGGGCCAGCATTTCCTGACTGACCCAATACACTGATTAATGTAGTCAACAGTCACATCCTATCCTTATCCCAACCCACTTATTCCACTCAGCCTGAGCAGAAATCAATTTCCCCCCTCAAAGAAAAGGCCAATGACTTTTATTATTATTATTTCATTTCACACTCTATTCATCCCTTCAATTTCTATATGTGAGTCAATCCTCACCAGCTGTGAATCTGGGCTAGTTCCTGGCAAAGCAGCTTTTGTCCTGCCCAGCATTCCTTTGGGAGCACTACACTAAGGGAACAATCATCTTTCCATTATTCTTCAGCACCTTTGCCTTCACTCTGAATGTTAATGCAGACTAGAGGTGCCAGCTGGGGTGTTTTGTAGACTGAATCCCCTGAACAAATTCTCTCCACTAATGTAAAACAGGAAATAACATAAACTTGGTATGATCACACAGACATCATCACAGATACTGTGAGTCCTCTTCGGGACTTTATGGGTTTTGGATAAAGAAACCCATTCCCTTAGTTTAGGTGGGATTTAAGGGTGGTGTGAGAGATGAGAGTATATTAGATATAAAAGAAATTATGGAGTTTATCAGATTTAGCCTAGGAGAGAGTTTTGTGTCCTATATTGAAGTTAATCTCATAAGATATAAATAATGGAAATTTTAAAGTGTCAGAGGGGTGGTTGGTTACACCTGAGCTGGACCAGGAAACACAGTTTGGGTTTAAATAAACAACTTAAAACTATGGAGAGAGTCAGACACTGTAACTCTGAGCTCC
The DNA here is from genome assembly GCF_028769735.1 of Zonotrichia leucophrys gambelii. Taxonomy (NCBI): domain Eukaryota; kingdom Metazoa; phylum Chordata; class Aves; order Passeriformes; family Passerellidae; genus Zonotrichia; species Zonotrichia leucophrys. Next base: position 101,373,062 of record NC_088169.1, read on the forward strand.
TGACAGTGAGCTCAATGCCACCCTCTTTTGCTATCAGATAGACTCAGTGGTGCCCTTAGATAGACATTAACTTGGACATATGGAGAGACATCTGCCAACCCTGTTGTGAAACCCAATAACTGGCTTCAGACCCACATATTCCCTACAAGTGCAGTTTCTGTTAAATCACTGTGCAAATTATAGATGGGCTGAAGCCTAGGGAGGCTTTTTAAAGGTTCATTACATTATTAGTTCTGTTTATCTTTTTGTTCTATGGTGACAGCTGAAGTAATCCCAGACTTTAGGAATAGACTCAGCTGTATGATCTTCATCTGTGTTTAGTTAAAGACAACGAGGTACAATAATTTCTACAATCACAGCCTTGTCAGGGGAGTCATACACCATGCATTGTGCTGGAAATAACATTTAGTGCCCATTGGTGCCCAGTGAAGCTGGTGGAAACTTAAAAATGTTGGCAGCAAATAAGGAAAACAGCTCTTTATTTTTAGTTCTGCCAAAATCTCAGCTGAAGGTTTTGTCAAGAGGTCACCAGTCCAGCTTTCATTGCAAACTTGCTGAGTCTGAACTTATGTTGTTTGTTTGTTTGTTTGATTTTCTTAAGTGTCTGATAATCCACATAAAAGACTGAAACAGAGTGTTACTGAACAAATTTCAACTTTGATTTCAACTTTGCAAAGAGAAGCAATAGAAAAACAAAACAAACAAAACCTCCTCAATAAATCTGCAGTTAAAATGTTGCATCTGAGCAGACTGCTGGCTTCAGTTTCTGCTGTGGGCTGAAACCTTGTCCATCCCCCAGTGAGCCCTTGAGCCAAAGTAGTTTTTGGCCAAGTACAGTTTCTTCAGGAAGGTCAAGCCCTTAACCTCCAGTCCTCCTTTTGCTGGCAGCCTGGAGCCTGAATATTTTGGGACAGATGTTCAGGTCCTTGGATCACTTAAAAAACAGGGGGACCTGTTTGCCTTTCTTGGAGTTAGTCTGAAAGATATTATTCAAAGACCTTTTCTTCATGATGGATTTTTCATTTTAGTTTTATATCAAAAAATCTGTTATCTATTTTCTTTTTCTGCTAGTGAAAGAAACCACAAATAATTTTTCTCTTCAAAAAAAAATACCAAAACAAAACAAAAACACCAAAAAAACCCCAAAACCGAAACAAACAACAAAGGAAAAAACAACAAACCCAACCAACCAAAACAAAACAAAAAACCCCAAAAAACCTACTATTGGTCCTGTATGGGACACTTAAGAAAAGAGCATGTCATGTAACAACAACAAAATATTCAAAGTATTCAAAGCAAGTGAAAAGTCTCATAACCTTCATCCAGGAGACACTGGCTAACAATTTGTGCTACACAACTTGGCCTTCCACCCAGCTGCTGTCCTGTGCAGGCTGTATGAGCACACCAAGATAGTGTTTCTAATAATCTCCTTGGGGACAAAGAGCAGAAGAATTTACATCCTGAATGAAGCAGGGATCCGACAGAAGATTATACTTCTGTTGGATAAATTAGTTAATGCCTGGATGCCCAAGCTTGCTCTTGAAATCCGTACCTGGAAAAGAGTGTGGAAGGAAATGGGATTTTTGGCGGAAGGTCACTTATTATGCGCATCCTGAAATGGTTGGAGTGTGAGATGGGCATCAGGAAACAGCAAACTGCAGGAACAGGCAGAATTTCTCACTCCTAATGCTTGTAGGAAGGAGATCATGTTGCATCCCTTCCTCTGCTCTTCCTGTGCTGGTTTCCTCAGCAAGAAAACCTGCATGGATGTGTGAGGAAGGAGCTGAAGTGCCTTCCAGCAGGGCTCTGGGTGAGGTGGCTGTCCCCTGGTTTAGACACTTTGTTAGACAATCAACTCAGGTGAAGCAAGGGATCCTCTGCATTTAATGTAGCTTTAGTTTCCTATTAAGTTTCTGAAATAAATGTATACCCTCAGTTGGTCAAGAAGATCAGATTAATTGGCAAGAGGTTTTAGGTTTCTTTCTTGAACTTGGGTAGCCCTCTTCCAGCTGGTCTGTACCCAACACATCTGTGTCTTTTGTCTCAGTTTTTTTGTCCTGTTTCTACAAGACAAATGACCACTGTTCTACCAGAGGGTTCCTGGGGTGATACCAGAGATGTTGGGATAGCTTGGTCCTTGGGAAGACAGTCTGGGAGGATCTTGGAGTGCCCAGCTGAGTGCTCAAGCCCTCCATGCATTGAACCAGCAGTGCCTCAGAGGGCAGACACTGCTCCCATCTCTGCCATGGCACAGGAGGCAGAAGCAGCAGCTGCCCAAGAGATGAGGGTGCTCACAGTGCATTCCAAGGTCAGGCTCAGGGCTTCTGCCCACACCCTGCCTGCCTGCCCAAGCACAGAGCCCTCTCCCTGCCAGACCCAGCAGAGAACACTGACACATCCCAGAATTAACAAGGTCAATCCTAGAATTAACAAGGTCAAAAGGAGAGCTGAGGAAGGGTCTGACTCTGGTTCTGGTATAGAAGATTCAGTTGGGAGGAAGGGAAGAGTTCCAGATTCCAGATTCCATTCTTCACAAATGTTCTGCTATTTTCTCACGGTGTTTTGTCCGTATTCCCTTCAGCAGTCACAGCACAACACAGACTTTCCCACCCCAAAATAAGGTAAGAATTTCTGGTAACTTTTGCCTGGAAATGTGGCTGAAGTAGCGTTGGACAATTGATAACAACATAGACACAAAGCAGACTCACTGTCCTGGTATTAGTTGGCAAGAATTGTCTAGGAACTCAATCTAAACTGCTGCAAGGAGGGTGAGATGGGAAGGAAGCCTGAACACACGTCACAGAGGAATTTATATCACAGGCTACACTTCACACGTGATGTTTTTTCCCCCACCTACTCACACAGTAGGTTTGTGACTTTAATCTGTTTATTTTTAGTAGGAAGTGTAAGTCAGTAAATACTCTGAGCTGATAGTGCTCTGAGCTGATATTTTAGGCAGAGAGGCTTAATTGTATTCATGTGCTAGTTGTTGTTATGTTTCTGGGTATTATTGACTTTGGACTTGCTCCCACACATTCTCACACTCCAGGTGAAGGGGTTGTTTGGCTACAATCACAAACACTCTCTGCTACTACTGTACAAACTGCTCAGGGCAGGCGTTTCCACACATCCCACATCCCCCTCCTGATCTCTGCTAAAAAAGTTGGAGCCATTGGAAGCTACCATACAGGTATTTGGAGAGAATTCTCTTGTTTGTGTGCAGGATGAGTGGAGGAGAGACTATGGCCATGCAGGTTGTGAGAAATGATACTCACTTCTAAAAAATGTAAAAGATTTATTAAAATCTTATCAAAAATACAGCAGAAGACTGAATAGAGAAAATGTTACGGTGCTGGGAGCAAAGGATTTTTCCCACCATGTGCTCATCCACACAATGTAGATTTTGCTTTTTAACAGTTTAGCCCCTCCAAAAGTTCTGTCCATTGACTTCTTTGCTGTCCAGTGGTGGAGTTCACTTCCTCAAATCTGGATTGGAGATCAGGTGCTGCTATATTAACAAATGGACCTACCCAAATATCCCAAACCAGGCCACCCCCTGATAATAACACAAGGGGAGGTAAAACATAACTATAAATCTATAAAATGTCTCTTAACATATATAGATATTATTTGCCTTTTAATGGTGAGAGTCAACCATCACATTGCTCATCTATCACACAGGTGGCCCCTACCCTACACTGGCAAAAGGCAGCCACGAAGATGGTCAAATTGAGATACAGGCTCTGCTGTTGCTCTGCTTTTGCCAGAAGTGATGAAATCAGCTACACCAGCACAGAAACTGGTTGTGAACTTCACCCATCTTCCTAAATTATTTGACTTGGATCTTGCTGCCTCCAGCCTGTCAGTGAGGGTGCTCAGGGCTCAGGCTGGTAAGGAACAGTCCTTTCACCTGCTGCCTGTGCTGTAGTCTGCAGTCACTCAAGTAGTTGTGCAAGCACTTGGCCCCAGTACCACAAGCAGCATGAGATTCCTCAGTCATGCACAGATATCTTCTAGGACGTCTTTGCATGGGAACATTTGTCAAAGAAAACTTTATAACCCCGTAAATTTGCACTGAACTTGGAATCCTTACACAGCCCTCTCCTGATTCCCTATTTCGTTCTGACTTCCTGAGTTAAAAGTTCTTTAGGTAAATACCAGATTTTTTATAAACACTCAAGTTCAATTCCAGACAATTTACATGGTTTGGGTAACATCATCAAATAAAACACAGTATAAATAAAGTTGAAAACCATAATGCAAATTGGTAAACAAATTACAAGATTTTTTTTTAATTTCTTGATTTTTATTAAAACCAAGAATAAAAAGGCAGACCAGAGTTTAGTCTTCAAATGGCTGAGATCAGCTTGGACTAGCTGAAGACCTCTGAACCAAAGTGTTAACATGCTTCACTTACTTTCTCGACTGTAAATCAAACTGTAATTAATCACCACCTCAAGCAAACAATCTCCTGTAATCCCCTTGTCATGACAATACATTTTGGTAATATTGCAGATGCTCAGGGACATCTTATAAACAAGAAGTAAGTGCACATCTATTAAAAAAATTAACTGGATTACTGCTATTACAGATAGGTAATGAGATGGTTGTCTCTTGCAATTAAGACATAAATATTATGTGCATGTTAAGAGAAGTTTTATTGATGTATAGTTATGCTATAGTTATGCAGGGAGAACAGGGGTTTATATAAGAATAGTGAGGAGCAGGCAGAATGCTGGAATGGATGGGATGAAGGCAAGAGGTGGAACAAAGGGGAAGGAACAATAGGGTACAAAGAGTCAGCATAGGGTAACAAAACATTCTGGGGGAAATCCTTTTGCCACCATAACCAGGCAGGTTGTGGTTTACAGGCTGGTTCTCCAAGGGAGAGCAGCAACCTTGTCCTTGGCTGATTTTCCAGCATCCACATCTGATCTTCAATCAAATTGCAAGAAAGGAGTGCCCACCAATGGATAGTGAAGAAGAGTTAACTGGCAGACTTCGCGGGGGGGCTGGGGTTACCTGATGCAACACCAAAGGTATAAAAGTTAGAGAATCCATTTTATGGATGAGCACATGGCAGTTTAGTTCAATGATCCCAGGGCTGTATTTTTCCTTATTCAGTCTTTTGTTGTATTAAGGTTTAATAAACCTTTTAAATTTTAAAAGTGAGTGTTGTTTCTCACACTGCCGTTGCTAAATATTATTCCAAGTTTCATAATACTATGTGCTTTAAGGCCAACATATAAAACAGCAGCTGCTGTTAGAGGAGTTTGCTTTTCTACTAATAATCAGATTTTGGCTTGTGAAAGGCTATTGGTTTTTTACCCTCATTTTTTTTTCCTGGGAATTGTTGCACCAAGCACAAGCTTAAAAAAAAAAAAAAAACCAAAAAAAAACAAACCCAAGGGAAAAAACCAAAAAGCTGTCTTCCTGAATTTTTTAATGGATTTCTTTATTTTTGTCTTTAATCCCCCCGCCTCCCCCCTCATCAATTGCTGGTAGCTCTCTTCTGTTAGTGCTGCTGGAGACAGCTCATTCTCTCTGCATTTATATTGCTAAAACAGGAGATCTCTCAGATCCTGTGCCCAGCTAGGAACAGAGCAAAAGGCAGTTTAAAATATTAAAAAAATAATGGAATTGAAGCTCATAAGCAGTTTTGACCAGTGTAGCTCTACTACAATGAGCATGGACTGGTTGATGTACAGTCCCTTTGGACCCAGCTAAATAATTTTAACCTAACCCTGTAAAACAGTTTATCTTGTATCAGAACTACAAACACCTTGGACATGAATGCATGGTTGTATCTGTACAGTCATAACTATGACTTCTGTGGATTTTTAGTCTAACTCATAAACTTGAATTTTGAATTAAGTAATAGAGGTTATAGACAGATAATCAGAGAATCTCTATATAAATAACATAATCTAATAGCAAAAGAAGGCTAAATTGAGCACAGCTTCCTCTGAGAAGCAGATAATGTGGGGAAGGCCCTGGAAGAGGATGTTAGTTGGGTCTTGTTCTTCAGGAATCACCAGGAACATTGCAGGGAAGGGAGGAATTGTGCTAGAAGAGAGTGATTCCCCAATTAAAAGCTGCTAGCTGGGGAGAGAAGTTGCAGAGCCCTGTAGAGAACTGCTGAGCAAGGATGAGCAGCAGCTTGGGATGTAGAACTGGCCCAAGGAAAGACACAGTGGTTGGTTAATTGCATGAGGAGGGTTGGAGGCCAGAGAAACAACTCTAGAAGATGCATTTTTCTATTTCTGTACTATTAATTTTGCCCCGAGTGCCAACAGTATCCAAGTGACTCAACCCCAAATGGATTTTATCTTTACACTACCCTGTGGAGAAGGGAGATGGCCAAAGCCCTGGGGAGCCAAGGCAAAGAGCAAAGCAAGCGAGGTATTAGCCTGGGGTCACAGAAATTCTGGTGATGTGAGCCCTTGTTAAGCCTCTTCACCACAAAAGCATGCTTTCCCCAAAGGAGGGAACTGATCAGCAACCTCTTGGTGTTTATTTGAGAAAAGGCCTGAGGATCAGGAAAACACTAACCATAGAGTCATTAAGGTTGGAAAAAACCCTCTAAGTTTATCAAGTACTCATTAAACCAGCAGCACTGTGTTCACTGCTAAACCATGTTCTTAGCTGCCATATAATGGAGACGTGTCACACACACAAAACCATGACCACAAGGTTATTATAACATTTTTCCACTGGAAAAAGAAATTCATTATCATAAATGTGCCAAGCTGAGGCAGAGCTCACATTGCTCATACTGTTGGGTCTGCTCATGAGAGACAGCAGTGGGATGGGTCCTGATGAGAGGCAAGACATTGCTCCACTGCAGCCATTCATGTGGGCTTTTTTCCATAGGCTACATGCAAAGGACTCCTGCATACTTCTTAACTTGGAAGCCACAGCTGGTCCACCTGTATTTCCCACCATTTGAACAGTTTGGTGAAGTCAACATATTTTCCCCAAAATAACAACACTTATTCTGGCTTTTAGACTGGCAGTTCAGTACTGATATAAAACTGGCCATTGCTAGGTGATGTTCCTGTCATTCAGATTGTGCTTAGAAGTTCTATTACAGAAGTTCACCTGTAAAAGCAGAATATGGGAGATGCACGAACAGCAGAATAAGAAATTAAATGCAGAAGCATAATTATTTTTGTTCCATTTGACACAGAGAATCATAGAATGGTTTGGGTTGGAAGGGACCTTAAAGATCATCTACTTCCACTCCATAGTGAAGAATTCATTCTCATAGTGAAAAATTCTTATTTATAATGTCATGGTACATGGCATAACCAAATTAAGTAATTTGGGGATTTTCTGGTATTAACTTGATTTTTTTGAGCTATTTCTTTTGTCAAAATATCAGGAAGAAGACCTGCCTGTCACCACACTCAAACTGCAACATAAAACTGATTAGGTATTGTTCTTCACAGGAAACCATTTATACCACGATGCAGTTTGGGCTGTTCTGGCTTAGCTTTGCTGTGACACATCTGCATGGGATTGTTTACACTCCTGGAAAACAGGAGAGAGCTTACAGCGTGGCTGGAGAAGCCTGGATACATTCCTAGAGAGCTTCATGCAGGTGGCATCCAATAAAGACACCTGACCCTTTGATTTGTCTTTTACGTCAATAATTGTATGTTTTTGAGGGGGACAGAGTGAAATCATATGTTGAATTTAAAACTCACCTGTTTTCCTTCCAGCAAAACCCTTCATCATTCATAAAAGAAAAACAGAAACATACGACATCATGAGCTCATGTTTCAAAAATGAAGCATCCAAATAAAAGAAACAGTCTTTTCCAAACAGCAGTCTTTCTTCACTTCCATTATAATCAAGTTATATTATTTTGGCAAAACTATTTACTTTTTTTCCATATGAAACAATGAGTTCTGAGTAGCTGTACCTGAAAGCAAGCAGAAATTGAAGCTGTGGCAGAGAAACCCATGGAAATCCAGGGGGGATCAGGGACAGTGGTTTTAGACTAAAAGAGGAGAATTTTAGATGAGAAACCCAGAGAGTGGTGAGGGCCTGGCACAGGCTGTCCAGAGCAGCTGTGGCTGTCCCATCCCTGGAAGTGTTCAAGGCCAGGCTGGATGGGGCTTGGAGCAATCTGGTCTAGTGGAAGGTGTTCCCATGGCAGGGAGATTGGAATGAGATGATTTCAAAGCTCCCTTCCAACCCAAGCCTTTCTATGGTTCTATGAAACCCAGATTATCATTGGCCCTTAGTTTTGTTGTTTAACCTATCCACACTACTCATGGCCCTGAGCTACTCTTTGTCCTTAGCTCATTAGAAATTGCAGAGTCTCCTTGCTTTTCTATTACATAAACAAGCAGTATCCTACTGCTTGTTTACAGAAGGGACTGGTGAATAGCAATAAAATAGCAATAAAACAGTAAATGATAGTAACAGAAAACTAAATCTGTGTGCTAATATAAGACTACAAGGAAAAGGAAGCAGGAGTGAGGTTGAGCAGTCCCTCTGGTGACTCCTCTCTGGTGAGGAGAAAATGGACCAACACAAGGCACCAGCATTAAGAACAAATTTTTCAAAATGTTTGTGAAAGAACAGGACAAATTTGAACACCCACAATAGCAAAACAGGGACATTACAGCCACAAACTAAGAGGAACAAGGCTGTAGCCAAGACACTGTGCACAGCATGGAACATGTTAAGAACCTCTGTAGGCTGGGTTCCTGCCAGGCCAAATCAAAAGATATCTACACTAAGCTCTCCCAAGTTGGAAAATGTATTTTGGTATCAAGAAATTAAATGCAGAAATTAAATACCAAACAACACTTCTGGTGGTACTTCAACAGCAGCAATAGTGAGTGTTATTTGAAGTTGCTATTACGAAACACATCTGGCCAAGGGAAGAACAAGACAAGTCTGATGGACAAGTCACACCAGAAATACACACACCAGAATTTCAGAAGTGAGACTATTCTGTTTCATTGAGCTTCTTGCACTGATTTGGTGGAAACTTCTTACTCTACAAGTACTCTACAAATATTATGATCAGTAGGATGGGTGGAATATTACAAAAAGAGGGTTCAAATCACAAGACTTTGAATTTTCATAAAACACCAAGCCAAAAAGTTGAAACATAAGTTAGAATCAGATTCTAAAGTTTGTAAGAGAAACAATCACCATTTTCCATAGGAATAAAATTCAAGCTGTCCAAGTGATCCTGGTGTTTCCATTGCCTGTTATACACCTGGGGTCATGAGGGAGCTCAAAAAATAATGCAGAACCTGTCATTGCTTTAAGTTGTCATAGGATGCAACAGCAAATGGGATGTCTGGCAATGGGGAATGTTTTTGTAGTGTGGACTCATTTATTTGTGGATGATTGTGTAGCACCCTGCCAAAAGAAAAACGTGAAGGGTGAAAATGCATTAGTTTCCTCACAGGAGACTCCATAGGTCCTTGGGGGTCATTAGATTGTCTGTCTTTGCTTTTGTACTGCTTAATTTCCTCACACCCAGGACTCTTTACCAATCCCACGGGAGAGCTGTAATGATTGCAGGGTTGATGTCACCACATCTCTCAGGGGTGTGATTGACAACATGAAGTTTGCCAGTTTATGTCTGTCACCATGATATTTTCTGAAAAATCCCTTTGCCAGGATTTCTTCTCCTGGCAAGATGAGAAGCCTCAGCTTCTCCATGTTTTGCTGCTCTGGAATGTGGTCTGGAGATTGTTTATCCAAACATGTGAATTGCTTTTAATTAATGGCCAATCACGGCCAGCTGTGTCGGACTCTCTGAGTCAGTCATGAGCTTTCATTATCATTCTTGAAAAAGCTTCCTGATGTATCCTTTCTCTTACTTTAGTATAGTTTTAGTATAGCATTTTTTAATATAATATAATCTAATCTAATATCCTAAAAATTAGAATGACTTTTCTACAGTCATCCTAACTAACTAAAGAATTTCTTGGCAATTTCCAAGGGGAACTTAATTTAGATTTGACCTAAGAACTTCCATTCCTTACATTACTGCTGTCCTGCTAATCTCTAGGCTGTAGCTTACTGCAATATGACCACAAAGTCCAGAAAGGACAGAAAGAAAGGGAAAGGGAGATCATGAAGTCCTTTGGAAATCACACAAAGGACACCTGTGGAGAGACAGAATGTAAGAGAATAGTGCAGAAGGCAGTCTCACACCTGAGGAGCTGCAGCTGTACTAATCACCAAAGATTAGGAACAGGCCTGCCCTTAATAGGCCACAGGTGTCTCCAATAAGGAGGATTGCTACAAAAGAGTGGGTTAGCTGGGTGAGGAGGGAGTTGGAGTTTGTTGGTTGTGCTGTGGAGAAGGTGTCAGTGCTGTGAGGAGTTGCCTGTGAGAAATCAACGAGAAGGTATGGAACTTTTGCAATAATATGACAACAGGCACCCTTCCTGCCTGAACCAGGATCAAGAATGTGATTTGTAATGAAAATGAACCTCACTCTCCTAAAAAAGTTGTTGGACAGGAAAAGTGATTTCCACTAGCTTTAACAATGAAGTTGGGTATTTTAAACTTTTTTCTCTGGGTGTGGAAGGTAAGGAGAAAAATGGTAATGAGGGGCATAGCCCACCTCAGTCAGGAACTTGGAAATTTTTTGAGGTCTTTTTAAGTTTTGCAAACAAAGGTACCACTACCAAATCAACCATCTAGGTGCAAACCATGGCTGTGTCTCACCATAACAGGAGCTGCAGCTCTCTGTAGGGGATTTTGGTAGTTCCCCTCCAATTGTCCTGCTGGCATCTGTACACCATTGTTTCCCACATTCCATCTGTACATACCATGTACATCCAAATAAAACAATTTACCAGATCAACTTTTCTGCCCAACCTTTGCAATGGGACTGAAGCTCTGGGGCCAGAGTTGTCCTTGCACCATCTGCACCTTGATTGAAAGAATTTAAAGGATCCGGGTTACATTTACCCTCAAGCTTAAAGTTTGCAACCCCAGTTCCTCAACCTGTTTCTTTCAGCTTGAGGTTCTTATTTTATTTCTAAACAATAACTTTCCATAAAGCACCTGTGCTAACCCTAACCAAAAGTAATCCCAAGCCCTGCAGTACTTTCACAGTGGCTGATCAGACGAGGCAGCTGCTGAATCCACGCCCTACTATCAGTTAAGCTTCATAGCAATTATTTATAATACAGCCATTTTATAACAATTATTTGTAGTAAAGCCTTATCCTGTGTTCTTTGTACTTAGCAAGCTCTGCTTTGCAGCATCTTCCTGGGTTAAGATGCTTTCGCAGATTTTTGTTATGATTTTGGTCTCCTCAATTCTATTCATTACAGCAGAACTCATACATGCCTCAGGACAAACTCAGAGGGGAACACAATCTGCAACCAAGTGAGTATGAGCATCTTCAAGGAATGGCTCTAGCAAGGCTCCACCCTGACCAAAATCCCTGCTTCACAGGGAAGGCAGCCCTCCGGTTCTTAAATTAGTTATTCTGGGCTTGGAGGTGTCACATTCACATGGTATATTTGAACAAAAGATGTAATTCAAGAGCTAAAACTGTGCTGTGGTCACCTATAGATCTACATTATATATTTTCATGCAAAAACTAAGGCTGCACAATGCTTGGTAACAGCCATTGCATCCACTTGTAGATTGATGTGGTTGGAAAACATTTCCAAGCATTCAAATCTTTCTCTGGACATCTTTTTAATATTAAGAAATACTAGAAAGTGACATCTGATGACAGTGTTTTGTTAGTAACCTGTGTCTCTGCAGTCCTGAAGTAGCTGCAGGGAGAATTGAACAAGTTGAATTCTGGAGGGGAAAACAAATATCCCTGTTTCTGGGAGCACTGCAGCTACAACACTTTGTTCTCACTAAATTTGTGCTTCTTCCCTGTGGTTTGTTCTCATGCTGTTGTGAACCTCTTCTCAATATAGTATTTTTATTTCACATCCAAAACAAACCAAGAGAAAAACCAGAAAACACCGCACATACTAGGAAAGAAGAAAAAAACAATGCACAGGTGGTCACTGGAAAATGTTGAGTTTCCATCATGCTAGGTTTCCAAAAACCCCACAGGACATGGTCCTGAGCAGCCTGACCCTGCTTTCAGCAAGAGGGTTGGACAAGGTAATCTCCAGATCTTCCTGCCAACCTCAGCGATGTGTGGGCACAAAGACCTGTTCCAAGCTCTTTGCTGTATGCAGGGCTCAGGCAGCATCCTTAACAGTAAAAAAAAGACCTGTGCAAAGAGACTTTCAGCCTTTAGCTGGCTTCTGGTAGAGCCTGACATGAAGGAAGTCACAAAGTGCTGGAGATCTATAATCCTTTGGGGCAGTTCTGGCTAAGAGCTGTGACAAGCTGATTTTTTTTTTTTACCATTGTTCAATTTCTGAACAATGTTTGCTCTAATGAATACTATATTAAGCTCTCACAAGTAAGGATTATCACAGTCGTAGTAAAAGCATCATCAAAAAGGATTCTTGGTTTGGCATTCAGGTGACAGAATTGGATAATCTTGGTTCCTTCTTTCCAAGCCAAACCATTCCATGGAGTCTAAAATCCATATGTAATCCGTATGAGATTGGCTGATATACCTACCACACTCTGAAGGGTTCATTAACAGCCCAAAAAGCCCATGGTCCTAATCACCCAGTTGGGTGACAAGAGTAGCTTTTCTAAATCCATTTAATAATGGCTACAGGAAACAGGATCACAGAAAATTTCAAAACTGCTAAAATCCTTACTGAGCTGGAAAGCTAATGGAAACACCTTGAAACATAAAAAAAATTCCAACTAAAAAACCAACCAACAAAAAAAAACCCCCTAACAACCAAAACAAAACACTAAAATCTGGGTTTTTTTGAAGAGGCCAAATATTGAGCAAAACTAAAATCATAGGAAATTTTAAGTAGGACCAGGTCTGGAGTATTGGACGTTTCAAAGTTATCACAGAATGGTTTGAGCGGGAAAGGACCTCATACAGCATCCTGTTTCAATTAATTGCTGTGGGGGCAGTCCTGGGCTTCGAAGATGGTGCAAGACCATTTGATTAGTCTTCAGTCCACAGTGCTTGAAAACTTCCTAATGTCTTTTCTGTACCAAATAATTCAAACGCCCCTTTCTCTAGAATTAAAGAGCAAGTTCCCAGGTATTGATTTTCCTATTTTAGCACTTCAGCAACTTTTCACCAAAGTACAGTGAAAACACCACCCCCCAAATCCATCCAAGATGATGAACTATCTCTGCATGCCAGTCATAGCTCTAGATGCCTCAAGGTACCATCAAGTTCTCTTTTTTTTTTTTTTTTTTTTTTTTTTCCCAGTTTAAATCCTTAGCACACTATTGGAAATTTCAATTGCCAGTATTGGAGATACAAGACAAGTAGATTTCAAACTGCACCATCTCTGTGAATTTCAGAGAAAAGACTGCAAATGATAGAAAATACTATACCCCTTGTCAATCCCAGTTAATTATCCTCAATCTTACAACTGATTTTTATTTTTTTTTTTTCCTGTCAGTGTCAAGGTCCTGGCACAGGTTGCCCAGAGAAGCTGTGGCTGCTCCATCCCTGGAAGTGTTCAAGGCTAAGCTGGACAGGACTTGGAGCAACCTGGTGGAAGGTGTCTCTGCCCATGGCTGGAGGGTTGAACTGGATGAATTCTAAGTTCCATTCCAATCCAAATCATTTGATGGTGATACTCTGTCTCTATACCAGCATGAAATGCCCCAACAACAATTTCTTCTTGCAAAGGAACCCACAAATACACCTGAAGGTACCTCTTCCCTAACTTTCTCTTTGATAAGCTATGTTGAGCTCTAATTTTATCACAAGGTAAGGGTTTCTTTTCTGCTGGAAGAAAACAGATTCAAAGATTCTCAGGACAGACTTTGAGTAGGGGAAAAAACTCAGTCCCACAGTTTGGATGGAAACCATGCACATGTAAACATTCTTCATGGTTTACTTCAAAACTTAGGGAAAGGAGTCAGCCATAGACAGGCAGGTGCTAAACATACTTTTTTCCAATACAGGCAAACCCCAAAACAGTGCTTTTCTAGTTCATTATTCTAAATTATGATCAGTTTTCTCTGGATTCAATGTTGCCAAGCTGCAATCATCTGCCTTTGTGGGGATGCACAACCACATTCACCTGTGAAATCATCAGACTTCAGGAACTATTTCTGCATTAGAAACAAAAGCATATAGTCTTAATTCAAAACTTTTGATTTTTTGGAAGGTTTTAGAGAGGTGGTTTTGTTTGTTGGTTTGGGTTTTTGTTTTTGTTTTTTTTTTTAATCCCATTGATTTCATAATTTATGGTGTTCAAAGGGCCCTTCTTCTATTTTGCCCTGAAATTCATCCTTTTTTGAAAATTCATGTGTATTGCTGCAGCACTAGAGCACGTTCATTTAACTGCTGAACTCAAAGCAACTCATTAATGCAATTTCACTTGCTATACAATTTATCCAGTTTTCTGATAAGATACAAACTATTGCTAGCTAATTCCCAGAACCAAAAATTATCACCATCATACCTACTCCTTCTTCCATTCCAAGAAAGGACATCAAATTAATTTCAGGAATGAAGATGCAGCTTATGAGGGACATGGGATATGCAAATATTGTTTTACATACTGATGTTTTATTTTCAGCAGTTTGATGATATTGATAGGGCTGTGAGAAGTGGGTACGTGGCTGCAGGGGGATGAAGTATCCCATGGGCAGGTGGGAAAAAAGCTGCACATCTGGCAGGCAGACAAAAGAACAGGCAGTGATGCCTGGAGTTCATGCAAAGGAGAGAAGGCCAAATGCTCCAAGCACCTTATCTTACTGTCATTATAAAAAATAATGTTATAAAACCCCAACTGTGTCTACCCTACATTTTAGCTCATCTTGTGTATTTCTTATTTGTAAAGGTATTCATATGATGAAGTGCTGAAATATATGAATTCAATAAAAGAATCTGAAGAAAAACAAGTTGAAATTTGGGAAAGCAGCAAGAGAAGAATGTCAGGAATGAGCACACTGATTACCAAATTTCTTCCTTCTAAATTTCTCACACCACCCCTAGATATCCCCACCACGTGCTTCAACTTGCCAACCTTAATCAATCCCTTCTCATAGAAACATGAAAAGCTTTAAGATGTTAAACATTTTGCTGTCTTCAAAGAACTGTCAAATAGTCCACTGTAGTTGTTCATTCCTTTGCTCCAGCCATCACTAAAGAGGCAAACAAAAGTCTTACATAAAACATCAGAATAAATTGGATCAGAACTCAACATATAGTGAATCCATTAGGTGCATTTCTTGGTATCTATTTTCGGCTAGGAAGAGCATATACCTTCACCTAAAACTGAAATTGAAACTTAGGGCAATGTTCTTAGTCATAAGTGTGTAAGACAATTCTTGCTCTCTCTTACATTCTCATGGCCTTCCAGTCCTACATATACCATGGACACTCAAAGCACTGCATGAGCCCAGGTGACAATGAAAATTTGAGACAAGCTAGAAGAGAAGAACTGTGTGTGTCACCTGTTTGGACCCTTCACAATGGGGTATGGAAATATAGACCATTCCTTATGCTGACTTATGCAAAGCACAACAGACTGTCCATTGCCAATAACATCAGTATTAAGCCTCTTATTGTCATCCTGTAGCAATGGGGAACTTTCACAACTTAGAGCATCACTTCTTCACTTTTGTTGATTGCTGTGGTTTCATTAAAACAAGAGTAAAATCTCCCCAGTAGTTATCAAAACCTTAGCTACCTACAATGACTGGCAGGGTTATTACTTAACTAAAGAAAGGAATGTGGAATGTTTCATTTAAACATATTATTCTCTTCCATCCTGAGCACTATGGACATCAGAATCCAAACTTATTTCAATACAAAGGTAACATCACAAAAAATCATTAGTTTCATAACCCGCTATTCCAGTATTTACATGTCAAATTTATCAGGACATTTCTCTACAATTATATTCTACACTATTTCAGAACTAACATTGATGGAAAAAGAAGACTGAAGGAAAAAAGAAGTATATGAAGATCCCAGTAACTTATACGACAACTGATGTAAGAGAAAACCAAGAGCCCCCTCTGGGGGTTACTGCAAGTTCTAACATAGGTGGATTCAGAACAGGTTAGATAATGGTTTTTAGGGTCTGTATTTTTCAGTTTGAGTTACTCCAACTGGAATTCAACCTAAACTACAATATCAACAGTAAAATGACAATTTAAAAAGAAAAGACTGACGCAAAAAGCTGTATTAGATTTTGGATGAAATCTACTTACAGTACTTCAGCACCAAAACGTGGGCAGTTAGGCTTATACATTTATATACAATTAAATGATGTCAAAGTCATAAAATGCTTAGTTATTTATAATGAAATCTATACAAAACAGTTAAAAACATGGTTTTATATACATTTTGAAAACAAAAAAAAGTATTGTCTCAATTACCAGAATGTATTAAAACTGGTTCTCTTGTTCCATCTGAACCCAAACCACTCACTGTGACTTGTAACTACCACAAAACCCCAATGTATTGCTTCAACAAGCCAAGGCATAAGGCTAATTTTGGAAACCCACCATTGAACACCCATTTAAGCTTTTAAACTCCCCAAATGGTCAATTTTAAAAACAGCATGTAAGAGTAAAATATAGATTTTTAGAAGTCTTGGCTCACTTCTAAATTCTCAAGTTCAACTTGGAAAGATGTTGAACTATTTATCCCCAATTTTGAAAAACTGATTATAGCAAAATGCACCTCCTTCTCCCTGGTTTGTACTAGAATTAATACAACTGCCTGTTTCACAGGAACTTTTTTCAACAACTTGTCTCACTTTAAATTTCATATTTAAATAAATAATCAAAGGTCAACTAGAGTAGATGAGCATTTTGTATGCTTATGGCAGAAAGAAATGCCTCATCTACTGTTACCTTACTTCTTGTAAAGCATGAAAACAAAATTCCACTAGCAAATCCACTTTGCTACCAGTTAGCAGTTTTGTTTATTTCCAAACATTCAGCAACAAGAATTAAAAAAAAAAAATATTTTAAGCTTCTGAAAAAAATTTTTAAGTGAGCATGAGTGCAAGAAAGCCAACCAATTCCAAAATTCCTGGGGCTTTTCCAGCACTGTCAGAGACATTTTTTCTCTCACATGCTATTTGAAAATAAAAATATTTATTAAAAGTTTTTTTTAAATGGTGTTTTGTTCAACAACTAAAAAGACACAGCAAAATAATGATCCCTTTTCACTTAAAGCTGTTTCAGTATCTGGGCAAGGGCTTCAATAGCACAAGCTGTAGGATTCATTACAGATTTGTTTCTGAACAGGAGTACATTCCACTGTCACAGGTTTACTAAATCTTGGTACCTACATCTTCTCTTTTTTTTTTCCAAAACAATTTTTAAGATTTAGCTTTTGCAATACTGTCTTGTTAAAACCTACCGATGCTTCAAGAGTCCAATGAACAATTCTAATAGGCAAAGTGCTCTAAGACATCACAATAGAAGGGCATCTTGGATGCTCAAAAATCCCAAGATATTTTAAAGTACACTCCAGTGTCTCTCTTCCTTAGGATTGCTCAAGAGAACTTTGAGAGGGGCTGGGCTCAGTGCCATCCTCAGTGCTGCTGTCCACGTCTTGCTCCATTGCTGTCTCCTCATCATCGAGGCGCTGACTGGTGAAGTTGTTGAGCTCCAGGAGCCCGCTGGGTTCCACCACCACATTGGAGCTGGAGTGACAAGGGATGGGATAGTGAGGGATAGTCTGAAAGAAAGAAAATATTTAAGTTTAATGAACAATATTGAAAGTAAAGGCATCTGTGCAAGCACAGATTTGTGGAAAAGGGATTATTTGGTTTCCAAGGGCAATTTTCCCTAACTGAGGCTTCAAAGCAACCTTCCATTGGATTGGGTTTTGGAAGGTAAAATTTGAATAATCTTGCTCTCCAGGTCTTTGATCTTCCCTAAAGGTCTGTGACAGCATAACCAATGCCCATCATCCACCATTCTGCAAACCCAAAGCAGAGATAATATTTTCTTCAGCCTGATCTTTTTTAGACAAGACATGGTGATAAAAGAATAACCTGAGTTAAAATGACTCACAAGGACCATCGATTCCAACTCCTGGCCCTGCAGGGGACAACACCAAGAATCCCACCAGGCAGTGCATTGCCCAAGCACTCCAGGAGGATTATGTTTCTTGTGTACAACAGAGTTCAAGCTCTGGCCCTGCTCAGAGCTGCAGCTCAGAGGCTGAGGAAACACAGTTGCTATTTATTTCTAAGATTATTGTTATTATGGTTATTATGTTATTTATTTTTACTTGTACTTTCATAAGTTGAAAAGCTAAATCTGTGACTTTATACAACTGAAATTCTGGGCATTATTTGACTTTTGAAACATCTCATAGCATGCCACAATGATAAATAGCACTGATTCTCAAAAGATACAGGTTTGAAGTAAAACAGAAATCTATCTTTTATATAAAGAGGACTAAAAATGAATACAGAACTGGTAATTGCTATGAAAGAGAAGTTAGTCCCAGTAAAGATTTCACAAAGTATCATGAAAAATTTGAAATCATTGCACACAAATTGTTCCCCACATCAGAAGTATTTTCACTGTAACACAATCATGATACATACTAAAACAATTTGAATCCACACTACTATTTGTGTGAACATATGAACATACAAAAATTCACATTACACTACTTGGAAGACTCATATACCCTCCTCAGTTGACATTGTGACAACTTATTACATAAACCATCATATTTAAGGCAGCAGAATCAATGAAAATATCAAGCATAGCAGTTAGGAAATGATTCAAAGCATTTAGGCCAAAGATCAATAGTAATTTTATCTCAGAAGTGGTCTTACCCTAAGTGAAGTTAAAAAGTTTTCTTCTGATTTCAGACCTTATTTGCTGAACCTTTCCAGTAAGCAAACCCTACAATGTCATTAATTTTACACTCAGAAGCAACTTTAATAGACAGTACAAAGGATTCTAGAACATAACTCCATACTAAGTGTTGAAGCAGTTTTAAGCATTGCAAATGAAAGTACTTTGTAAAATGGAATGAGTTTGGTTGTTTTCTTAGAAGAAGGAAGACACTGAGGACATAGTAAATGATACACAGTACTAGAGAAACCTGAGCCCAATTAAGAAGAATTACACTTCAATGTTGCAATGATTACAAGCTAAGAGTAGAAACAGAACCAAAACCTGGGGAATAAACCCAGGAGTACTCAAACATCATTCAGTGACTACCATCGCATCAGACACGTGTTTGCTGTGCTCAATCTTTGCCTTATTCGCTCAGTCTTCTCTTACCTGGACAACAATTTCTGAAGAGCTCTCTTCAGCTTTCTTTTGTGATATATTCTGAATGTGTATAAACTGGTTTGTTGTAGGTATTCCTCGTGCCTCGAGCTTCCTCTCTGTTAAAGTAGGACCAACAGCAGGAGGACTTGAGCTGGATTCTGTATGTGTCTGTTGCTGGGGGATGGAAGGTGCCGTCATCCCTACTGCAGCCACCCTCGGGCCCTGGGTACAAGGTGACGACTCTGCTTCACTAGCAGCTGCACTAGTGGACGTGGCCTTGTTTGGGGGATCCACTACCGTGTGCTCTATGTTTGCATCAATCTGAGCTTCCACCATAGACACTCTCAATATATCTGCTACTGATGTCTCCGTGGATGCCTGCATGGGAAATAGGCTGGTAACCAGCAATGCCAGTTTGGGCACAGAACTGCCACCTGCTACCTTTGAAACAAAAGGAGGCTCGTGCCCCTCTAAAGTTAGCTCTGTTACAGTGGATCCTTGCATTACAGTTAGATGTTGCACCTGAAAATCAAATTTTTGTTGTGCATATTACAGTTAATATATTTTTTATTGAAATCCTCATCAGTATTTCCAAGGAAAGAATGGCACAAACAACATACTTGCTATTAGGAAGACAATTGAAACTCAGTGTTTTAACAAAGGAATTAGCAATGATAGGGCAACAGTTAATTGAAGCCTGGGGAAAAGCAGCTTTTTAGGCTGCTAGGATAAGGATTGTAGCAGTATAATACCACAGCAGCATAATTTTCCTTTGGGATTTACAGCCCCCTGGTATGTTTGCTAGTTTTCACATCTATTCCTGAAAGGGCCAAAAAAATTGTACTTTTCTGGAGTTAGTCAAAATACATTTTTTCCCATGTTCCTCAGTCTCTGCCTTTTTCCCCTCCCAAGGAAAATCGAAATATTCCTGTATGTGAAAGCCATATAACTTCAGAAAGATGTAAACTACAAAGGAAGAGGAACAATGGAGAGCCTTAGGAGACTGCAGTGTATTCACCTTTATTTCTACAGAAATAAAAAGTGCTACGGGAATGGAAATTACGAATGTGTCATTATCTAAAAATTAAAAGAAAATAACTAGGGACCAATTCCATGCACCAGTGGTGACTGAAATTAAGAAAAACTGTCCAACAAAATAAGTTTGTGAGCTCTATGGATTTTTCCCCTATAACATGTGCTTCTCTCTCCTAGTGTCAACCTTCTGCTGGGCTAGTTACTACCAGCGGAATGAGGGATTCTCTCTTGCCAGGACAAAACACTGCTACAGAGACAGGGTCGGTGTTTTATATTTTTTTTTCCTTGAACAGCGACGTGTATTTTGCATGCTATCAATATTCCGTTACCTGGCTTGCTGGCTGTTTCTCTGAAGAGGCAGGTAGCTGCATTTGACTCTGGGGGGGCTGGGGTTGCACGTAGATTTTTTGTGCCGTTGGTGCCTGTTGCAGTTTGGGCAGCTGCTGCGTGGTTTTTACTGCAAGCACCTGTACTACAGTTTGCTGTGGCTGTGCCACTAAGGTAGGGAGTTGCCTTTCTTTGGCCATCATATGATGTGGGGGGTGCTGTGCATCTGGTTTGGTCTGTGCTTGCTCTTGCTGCAGGGGGGTTAGCTTTTGATGCCTTATGGAAAGTTGGGGCATTTGTGGGAGTTTGTGCTGGATTTGATCAGCCTGCAGGTGGATTGTCTGCTTCTGCTTAGTCTGGAAACACTGCAGAGTTTTCACTTGCAGTTGAGTCTGTTCCAGCTGCGGCTGACTCAGTTTTTGCTGCTTTTGTGCCTGCGATTGTGTCAGGGCAGATCTGTAAAACAGGCCAGTCTGAGGATCTAAGGTGTCCATCTCTTCCACTTCTCCCTCCTCAGTTCCAAGTTGTTCACTGTGTTTGGTAAATGCAGTGTGACTGCTTAAGGCCTTAAGAAGAAGAATTTAGAGCAAGTTAGTAAAGAGAAATATAAGAACAGAAATAGAAATAATAGAAATAATTTTAATAGAAATTTTATAGAATAGTTTTTATAGAAATAATTTCTAATGTTTCAAATTGACTACTTCAACTTTTTTTACCATTACAGACTCCCAATGCATGTATAAAAAGATACACTTACACAGGTATTTCACAATATATAAGCAATCAAGGTCTATTATTATCATGTTAAACTTAGTGAGAACATGAGCTTCACAACTAACCCTCTGTTGGATTATGTAGATGTTGCTTGTGTCAGACTGAGGCTCAAAGCTCCCTAAGGTTGCCTGGCAGTTGGATAGGAAACAGCAGGGAGTAGCAGGAGGCTGAGCCAGTAGCTCCTCGATCAAGCCAGAGTCTCTCTGCACAATAATTTTTTATTCTGCCTCTTGAAAGCCTAATCATCTTCTCTAAAGTTTCTTCTGCAGGGCCACATTTAACTACAGGCTGTCCTATTTTAACAGAGATCTTCTTCCTTTCTCAAAATTGCATTGCAATTGTTCCTGGGCATTACACAAACATGTCTTTCTGAGGGAACGAGCAACCTATGCTTTGTATACCAAAATGTATAAATGCACTGAAAAATGGTGTTAGCAAGATCAAACAGCCTAATGCACTTGTAAAAATATACTACCTGGCATGAGTTTATAACTCTAATGCAGAACTGTTCTGGACTGCAGCTGAAGTTGCCACAAGTTAAAGCACTGCAGAGTTGAGGAAGTCCTGATCAAATTCATTCAAGTGGCTTCAGCAAGACTTCACCACAAGCTGCACTTCTTGTTTGAATAGTTTGGAATCCCCACAGTCCTGATCTAAATATGGTCTGATTTTTGATTCAGAGAAGTTTCCCTGTTCACAAACTAAAGACGTCAAATGGAAAAGCTATTGTGTGCTCTGTGTACTGACCAGATTCCATTTCAGCCCTCTTCCCGCTGCACTACAATCAATATAACCTAATGAGGTCAGGCCACTGCAATACTGCAACCACCCTCACCATGAAAACACAATCACAGAATGGCTTGGCTTGGAAAAGACCTTAATGACCATCTAGTCCAACATCCCTGCCCACGGGCAGGGACACCTTCCACTAGACCAGGTTGCTCCAAGTCCTGTCCAACCTGGCCCTGAACACTTCCAGGGATGCCACATCCACCATTTCCCTAAGCAGCCCATGCCAGTGTCTCACTAACCCTAGAAAAGAATTTATTTCTAATATTTAATCTAAACCTCCTCTCCTTTGGCTACTGAAGTGCTATTAAAAGAATTTCTTTTCCTGTATGCTGACCATCTTAGGTGGCAGCACCATGATACATACATTCAGAATAAGCCCTGGTCCTATGCAATTTATATGACCTACTGCTGTTTATAACCTTCTGGGAAAAGAAAGGATCCAACCTGCTGCATGATATGGGTAATGGCGCCAGTGGAGGATGCAGGAATAGATTTCACCACAACAGAAGTCTGCGTTGCTGTCTGGGACTGAGCCACGTGCTGCACCAGAGTCCTCTGGGGCTGAGATGACTGGTGGGGCTGGGACCGATGACTGACTGCAAGTAAAGAGGTCAGTGGCACTTCTCCAGAACTAACTGCAGGAACTTCAACTGTCTGCTTTGCAGTTAAGCTTCAACTGAAAGCATACATGAGTGAAAAAGATCTAAGCATGGAAAATGTCTTTCACTGTGTGCTAGTGTCAACCTTCATGATCTATTCTGAGAAACCTTTTAAGGTAGCAACTCTGAGGTTTTGCTTTTGTCTCCTTTCCTAACTACACTTGGTCCAAACCTCCTCTGGCCACCCTTTCCCAATACATCAATTTTGCAAGCAGAGTTTATACTTGATGTTCAGCTAGGTTCTTTATACAGCACTAGAATATTGCTGTAGAACACAAGTTATTATGTGGTTTTTACACTGTTAAAAGCACAGCCACATATGACTGCAATTAAGAACAGCAAGCCTTGCTCACCAGGTTTCTACCACTGATGAACTGCACATAATACTCCCCAGAGCATAAACTAAATTTGGAAGATTAGCAAGATTGGATTAGCAAAATAAGATAGATTAGAAAATGTTTGGGTTTTATTAAAGCAAATGAGGCTGATCAGAAATGATAGATCAAAAAATGTACACCTTGTTATGGGTCTATGTCACTTTTGAGAACAGATCAAGCTTGAGTTACAGAGCTATTGTGATAGGCCTATAATTAAACAGTGGATTGATAGAAAAATCATGTGCTGCTCAGGGAACAAAAAAACAAAAAAGTTTTATATTCCAGTCACTGATAAGATATGAATCCAACTCTCTTTATGTCTGTCCATACTAACATGCAAATATTTGTGTAACTTCATTTCTTAGTTACAAAGTATTTAATCACTGAAGGAGAACAAGCAAAGTTTAAATTCAGTTGTAACATAACTTAAAATTAAAAAGTTTCTAGTGACCTTCCTGAAAGGTCTTCTTTCTTTTTTAAAGAAAGGTCAAATTTTGAATTAATATGGTAATTTCATTTTCTCACTCCAAGAAAGTTGGTTTACATCAATACTGGCCTGCATGCTGTGCCAGATTTATCCTGGATATCTCCCAACAATTCCTACACAATTGAAAACTTAATTTAAAAATAAAGTTTCTAACCTATATGGTTGTGTAGATATTCTTCCGAATGTGAACCAATACAGTGTTGTCTTCCTGAGTCTGCAGACAGACAAAAAATGGTGACACTAAGATGTGTGAATTGCTCCCTTCATCTCATGAGGAAGCACATTCTGAATCCCAGCTCCCAAATCCTTTGGTCTAGGCACATGCAGGACATTTCACAGCAGACTATAGATTCTTTACAATCTTCCTACTGAATTTTTAGCAGAAAATATAGCTATGTGGGTTACTGATAAATTCAGAGAATCACGACTCAAACCAAAAAGAAACTCAGTTACTTGCATTTCTTGGCAATGTTCAGAGAAACTGGGGGAAGGGACAAAAATCTAAGTGCAAAATAACCAGTTTAGTGCTGCAGCAGAACATGCTGCTGCCAGCCCATAGGAGTCTGCACTTCTCTGGAAGATTCCCACATTTCAAATCAACGTTTACAGAAATCCCAATATTTAAAATAGTATCTCCGTATCTCCAGGAAATTTTTAGCCATTGCACTTTGTATGGTTTCTAAGAAAAAAGAAAAGTACTGAAGTCTACAAAGACACAGACTGTAATTTTCCATCCTCCCTGCAAAAGGCCCTCTTGTACATCAACTTTCACAGCAAGACCCATCAAAAACTGGAACCTTGAATAGAAGCTCAATGCACAATATCTGTGTCAGTGAAGATATTTGACTGCTAATTGGAAAGCACTTTAACACCATTTATTATACTTTGGAGTTTGTTCTAAAGGAGATCCAAGGGACCATGATTCAAATATTTGAAACTGAAGCCAGATACAGTTAAGTGCTATTTAAAAGAAAAATAATAACATCCCCTCAGCCCAGATTTCACACAACTTAAATTCAGGCCATTCAAGGGATGGGAGTAAGGAAAGTAGGTAGAGAACAAAATGAAAATATCAGATTAGACATTTAGCACTAAAATCGTGGCTCTACAGATATACAGTAATACAGTTTAATAGAATTAAGTTTTATTTCTCTTTTCCAATGTAGACTTCCAACATGTTTTTGCTTTCATTTTCCAAATAATACAGAGACCAACAATATGGGTTTAAGAAATGAAAATGGAAAACAGGTAATCTGATCCTTTCATGTAAGTGTCTCATAGCTAGAGTTCTGGGGTTGTAGGGAACATGAGAGAGACAAGAGAAAGGACTTACACAAAATGGATGTCCAAATAGGAGTCAAGAATTTAAAGAGATGAATTTAAGTAACTTATATATTTAGAAGGGCATATTTATTAGTTCAAGGCTTTCTAGAAAATTAAGAAACTGGGGCTACATTACCATGCTAAATGCACACTTGGCTTTAACTCGGGACTAAATGGGTTTTAACAAACTCAATGTCTGACTCCTTTCAGTAAATACAAAAACTAGGCTATGGTTCCTCTAGCTTCATTTTCTACTTTCTTCTTACTGCACATTTTCCTTTAAGGGTGGTGGGACAGTCTGTCTTCTACATCCAGGGAATGGAAAATCTACTTTAGTGGGCTATCCTGAAGCAACCACTCTGTTTCAGTTAGAAACATTTCCCCTTATGGCCCAGCATGACGGATGCAATCTCTGTTCCCTGCATAGGGTCTCAGGAGTGGAAGAAAATACTCATTTCCTCTACAGAAAATTACAGCAAAAACACAAAAGTAAAACCTATTGTAAGAAAACTCCAAAATTAAGTCCTCAGACTTCAACTGCAAAGCCACCCTCACACTAACCTTAGATACTTACCAGTTGTGATATATTCAGCCACTAGTTCTGACTCTACAACAGCAATTGAAGGACTTTCTGGAGAATGCCTCTTTTCTTGAGTCATCTGGATTGGAACAGCCATTTGGCTCAAGTCAATGGTAGGCTGCCTTGGCTTTGATTCCAACTTTTCCTTCACTGCTTTAAGAAAGGCAAAGCACAAAATCAACCTCTAATATATAAATTTTCATAATAAAATAAACCTACAATATAAATGTACTAGTTTAATTAAATATAATGAACACTATAGATGCAAACAAACTGATACAGGATAAAAAAGAAGAAATCAAGTTGATTCAAGATAAGTGCTTTTCAATTACAAAACTTATTACAAAAGCCTGCTTAAGCAAAAAATCATCTCTGAAGTTATCCTAAACAATTTCATGGGTTTTCAGACCTGTTGTCTGCTGAAGTTCCAGCAAAGCTTTTATTGTGGAAGTAGCTGACTGAGATTCACTGGATACATCCTGGTAAATTATTGTAGGGTTTGTATCCACAGGAATTTCATGTTCTGACCAATCTTGACTTCTTGAAGCAATCACATGGACTACAGGCTGAGAATCTGTTTGCAAAAAAAACAAAGGCACATCATAAAATCATGGAATGGTTTGGGTTGGAAGAAACCTGAAAGCTCATCTCATTCCAACCCCCTGCCAAAGGCAGGGACACCTTTCACTAGACCTGGTTGCTCCAAGCCATGTCTGACCTGGCCGTGGAAACTTTCAGGGACGAGGCAGCCACAGCCTCTCTGGGCAACCTGTGCCAATTCAAGTCATCATAAAACCATTTTGGGCTGGAGGGCTTTCATCCAACTTCTTGCTATAAAGCAAGGTGATAATTCAAAATTATACCAAATTTCTCATTACTTATTAGTTTTGAACATTGCCAAGGATGCATACTCTCATTTTGCAACACTTTAGTTTCTATTTCAATTGATTCTTGAAGTAAACCACTGTTGATGTTATGGACAGTTTTCCAGCAAAAAAACAAAAGTTCTGTATCTTAGTTTTTTGTAAAAGATTTTGTTTGGAAAATCAAGCAAGTTTCTATGTATGTAGAATTTGCCTTGGATTGAACTTTTTTTCCAGAAGGTTTTAGCAGTTCAGGTGATCAGCATGTATTCAGCATTCTGAACTAACAGCACCTAAATTTTGGTAAGTCGGTTGAATCTTCAGAACTTTTTTAAAACTTACTTAGATGGCCACATAGACCAACAGTTACAAAATTATATAGAAAAGGTACAAAGGTTTCACTGAGAAACTTGCTTTAATTTGCTGTACTGATGCATACCATGGTCCCTCCCAAACACAGGTTGGATTTTGTTTATGCCCTATTATTTAGTGCTCCTCTTACACATAAAGAGCTGCATCTGTATCATGGCTTGAAGCCAGGGCAGAATTCCCATCAGGACTGCACGTCTGATGTATGTCCTGATGCATGTACACATCTATAAAAGGACCAAGATCTGTGCTGGTCCCATGGCATCTTTCAGACATGCAGCAGAGAGATTGTATTGCTTCAATACAATCTGGAAAGGCAATGGCAGAGCGTGGACTGCCAAAATAACCTCCATAACTTGCTACCCTGCCTATCTCTGGCAGACTCTGCAGGAAGAGGGAACAGATTGCATTCTAACAGCAAGTTGGAGCCCAGCAAGACAACTTTATCACCACTTTTCAGGATTATTGAAAGCATAGTAAGTAGCTCAAAAGAAAGAAAAATATAAAAGTATGGGAACAAGGGTGCTTCACTGCAAACACATGGGGTGAAACCTGTGCTAAAAGGAGACACATGGAGCTCTCTGGAGCAAGCTGGCATGCTTGGAAGACAGTCCACTCAGACATTATGTGACACCAACACAGACCTTGAGAGCTCTGGGAAGACTCTGTAGAAGAAGAACTACTGTCAGTGTAGGTTTGTGGTTCTTCTTTCACTTCTGGGAGAGATGAGTTTCCTGTCTCTGCTACCCTTGAAGCCTGCTGTAACGTTTCAGTCACCAGCTGTCTGGTTTGTTCACTCACAACTGTTGCTTGAAATGTCACTGGCTTTGGTTTTATGAGGACCTAATTAGAAAGGTAAATTTTGTTTATAGTAAAAGCACTCAAGAAAACAGATCTGAGAAATCAGAGTACAGGGTATCACTCAGATCTATGTACACCACCTACATAATATTAATATTTTACTTAGAAAGTCTACCTCTAAATTCAGCAACTTTGATTATTAAACAAAAAGTCCAAGTAAATGGCAATGCACAAGAATGTACTTCTCACTCACTAATTTGAAGTGTTTAACCCAATAAACTGCTAAACAGTTATTTTTCAGGACTAGATAAAACTAGTGTGATAAGAGAAAGCTATGCAAGTGAGCTGGAACATGCACTGCACTGATAAGGACAAGCACTTCCACAATAAATACAGTCTTGAACAACCAAAACACACAAAATGTTACATCTCATAAAAGCTTAGTTCTTTCAAATACTAAGTGCAGCCAGAGAAAAAGCTGAAACTGAAAGCATCCAGAAATAAGCCAGATTCTCTGTATACAGCCCCACCAACTACACAAGGTTGCAGGGACAGCCAGAACAGGTATTAAGCAGAAAATAAACTTCAATAAAACCTCAGATTTGATGAATGACCTATGTCCAGATTCTGCATGTTTATTTCTAATGGTCTAAGATGTAAACAAGTATCTGGAGCCATGGCCAGACAGTTTCAGCTCCAGAAAAGTCTTAGTAAATCCTTATGGGTTGCTCTAGGCCTTCACAAAAAGCTAACAAATGCAGATATTGTGCTTGAGAAATCAGGATCGAGGCCACCTCATTACACCACTAAGTCTCATTCCCCACAGATATATATTAAACCTGGAACAAATGAGGAAACACATTGAAAAATTATTTACTTCCCATTAAAATTTAGGGGTACATTCCAAAACAGAAAGGGGTCCTCACTGTACCTGTGTTTTCCCTTGTTGACCATAAACAATTTTAGTTGGGATGATTTTGGTGGCTGGCTGGACCGTGGACCCTATTCCTTTTGGCTGTGTAACAATCATTTTTGTGATGGGTCTTGTGGCAGTGATGATAGCAGGTTTTGCTCCTGCTGGCACTGCCTGAATAGTTTTCTCCCCCTGTAGAGAAGTCAAAGTTTACAGATTAACTTAATGGAATTGTTCAGTGAGACCCAATTTTCCAAAAAATATAGTTATATGTGAGTGTGTGTACCATGAAATAAATCTGCTGCTGCAACTACATTTATTTGATAGAAAATACATTAGATGACCAAGAACAAAAAAACCTACAGGTTTCAGTGGAAAAAGCTACCAAAATCCACTTTTCCATTACCTTATCTTTCAAGCAGCTCTGAAGGAGTGAATAAAAAGAAGTAACTAAAAGACATGAAGTTTTTAAAACTGGAACTTTCTTCAAATCCTTCACAAATGTTTTTTTAAGACCACCAATTTCTGTTAACACTAACTTTGGCAAGACATCTACAAAACTTGAACTGGGATTCTAAAATATTATTTAAATAGAGATGCTAAAAAAATAATTTAAATATACATTTTTTGCATTGTCTTCAAGACCAAGACATTAATTATGTATGGACGTTTTTTCAATTAAAAGTTCATTAAAAAATCCAGGTTCACAGGAATCATTTGACTACAGAATAGTGTTTACATCTGACTAGACTCCTGATAGCTTAAGAAGTGCAAAGACATTGAGCGTGATTTTTTTAAGCTCTGCACAGCAGCAAACCAAGTAAGTAGCACAGTAGTAGCCAGGTCCTACCAATATCCATGAAATAGCTGGAAATCCCCCAAACCATACTTGTTTAAAAAATACCATCCCATTTTGTAGCTACTATTGTGTAACATTATAATATTTCCACTTGTCTGCAAATATACCTTTAATTCTAAAACTAGGGAAGTTCAAAACTTAAAAAAAAAAATCATGAAATATTTTAAAAAAATCTTTCAGCAGTTCTGCTACTCAAGCAGCCTTTTAAATTTTACAGGAATAAGGCATTAAATCTCTCAGTTTTATCTAGGAACATTGATAATTTTTATTTACTAGTGCTTACAGATAAGCTCAGTTGATGCCAGAAACTTGATTTTATTCTTAGGTATACCTCAGGTTACCCAAAAAATAATTCACCACTATGCAGTACCCAGAGCACAGGATGCAATGTTACACACCACATTAACTGAAAGTGGTTCCCCTACTGCAGGGACACAGTTTATTTCTGCCCTTTATACCCAAATGAAAAATGGCTGGAGATGCAAGTTATTAACACAGGACCCTGGTTCTCACTGGAGCAAACAGGCTAAATTATTCTAGTAATTTTCATCTACTTAATTGCTTCAGCAATACAAAATCATTATCCATGGGAAAAAAAGTTCTAAAATTTATATTTTCCTTTATCTTTGAAAACATCTCCAGTTTGCTTTAAGCATGTTCTGCAAACCACAGTCAGTTTTTAAAGATCCCTGACATCAAGGCATGCCAGATCTGTTAAGGAGCTCATGCACAGTTTGCTTTTAATTGAGCCTTTAGCAGAATGGAGGACAAGCAGCAGCCACCACACAGCTTGTCACCAGGCTCTCAATCTGAGACTTGAAACAATTACTTACCCCAGCATTCAGCAGTGTTGTGACAACATTTTTGCCTGGAAGCCCTTGAATTGTAGTTCCTTTCCCAGTAGTTTTTTGCACAACAATCACATTGGGTTTCGATGTCATTGGAATTGTAGTGATTTTGGTCGTAGTTCCTAAATTTTTGTGGGAAACAAAATAATGTGCAGTTTATCACATTTTGTGTGTTTCCTTCCACCACAGAAGCTAGTGAGCTATAGAGGAATCATTGTATTTAAATCTGACAGCACATCAAGAAACCAGTAGCATCTGGAGTGGGAATTCATGTTACCCAACTCAGCATTGAATGATTACATGCCAACTCAACAAATCTTTCACCTACAGTAAAAACAGGTGTGCCCAGGGGAACAGAATGTATTTTACATTAGCACAGGCAACCCCTTCTCACAAGTTACAGAGCAGACTAACACAGCTTTCTCAGGCAAACATGTAGAACTTTTCAAAGGCTGGAGTTAGGGTGGGACAAGGACATCATTAATACTCAACTCAAGCTCCTATTTGTACAGACAAATACTCTTCTACAGATGACCTCTGCAGAAGAATCTATGTACCAAGGATGTATCTCCAGTTAGTTGTTTTGGGGTTTTTTTGTCTTGTTTTGGGGATTTTTTCTGTGGGTTTGTTTGTTTTTTGAAGAGCTGACCCGGCTATTTCTGTTCCTATGTTAGTATTGAATTAGTTCCATTCCCTTTATCAGGTTTTTAGTTACCTGCACTGACAGGTAATTCTGGTCAGCCTTCCACAGTCCACAGAAGTCCATACACTGGAATCAGTCATCAGTGCTATCACACTGCCATTGCAGTAGCTACTCAGACAGCTTTTTATCAACAATTTCTCCTTTCTCCAGAGGAAAGCACCATTCAGTCACAACAGAGCTGCAAACCCAAGGATTCCCTTTACTACCTCTACTACGACTACTCACTAGTCATGCCTGTAGATTCTTCACAACCTATTTCAGATTAACAATTCTACCAATTCTGGGAAAGGAAGACATGCTGAGACAAGATTATGATTTATTTAATCCTACTGACTTCAGAGGCATCTAAAGGATTCCTCCCTTAGTAAAAACAATTAAGCAAACAAAAAAACAAAAGCAGGCATGATTTCCAAACTTGTGTTCTTATTATTCTTATCAGGATCACTCACAGGTTTCCCCATATTAGCTGCTGCTCAGGAGAATACTTCCACTTGTGTATAATTCATTACAAGTGTATGATATAAGAAATTGTCTTAATAATTCACCATACCCACAACAGGCTAAAAAAAGTTACTTGTTGCCAAAGAAGATGCTGTATCATCACTAAATATAATTCTGTGGAAATCAAAACCTGTAAAACTGCTCTACCAGATTACAGGCCAAGAGTGCATTTACTGGATGGCTTGCGCAGCACCTTGCAGTGACTGGAGCTGGCTGGTGCCATGCCATGTCTTTGCTAAACAAAGTCCTAAACATATACAAGAAATTGCCACTGGCATCAGTGTGCTTGGTCCTGGTCCTAAAGAAACCTTATCTTCAGAGATGATGGAACCACCAAATGTTTTGGGTTGGAAGGGACCTAGAAGCTCATCCAGTTCCACCCCTGTCAAGGGCAGGGACATTTTTCACTACACCACTGCTCCAGTCTCCATCCAACCTGGCCTTGAACATTTCCAGGGTTGGGGCAGCCACAGCCTCTCTGGGAAACCTGTACAAGCACATAACCAGCAGGAGACCAATGGCTAACCAGCAGACTAACAAAGACAACCAGCACTGTCTGCATAAAGCTGGGAGGGAAAGCTTAAGGCAGAACATGGCCTAAAGGAAAGACAGACTGCCACTGGCAAAATAGCAAAGTAAGGTGGAGACTGCAAGGCTGAATTTAACATACACAGTCCATTTTTATTCTGGTCTTTTGGATATGCAGTGGAACAGAGAAAGGCAGCACTGAGATTATTAAATGTTTTGAATTTGGGCCAATGTGTTTTCTGATCTTTCTGTCCTCTGTATGTACAACATACTAGTTCCCACCCCACATTTTCTTTCCTCCCAGTTTTCCTTCACATTTGCTGTTTCCTTCTTAAACACAAGAACTACCACAATCCTTAAGAACACTCCACCTTCAAACTTCTACCTTTTACCTTCTTCTTCATGCTCAGCTATTTTCCTTCTGAATTCTCCAATAAAGGTTCTAATAACTATTCGAGCATGCAACCCACAGAAAAGCCCTGAACAATTTGATCAAGCCCGAAGTTACTTTTGAAATAAAAGCCTTACAAGTAACAACAGTACTCATATGCCTACCAGAAACAATATTACTGCTGATGATCTTTCCTCCTAGAGTAGCCAGGGATTTTGGTACTACAGTAATGATGCTGCCACTTGTAGTTTTCACATAAGTAGCAGCCCCTGGAGTTCCAGCCATCCGAGCTCCCAGAGAGGGGCTCACTGTTGGCCGTGTATAAGTTGCTTGAGTTCCTGTTTTAATGAGAGAGAAAAAAAAAGTTCACTATTACAACACAATCCTCTACTAATGTTTGTGGAAAAATATGTTAGTTTAGGAGAAAAGTGTCAGATTTATTTGAAGATATCCCAGCCTGCAATCTACTACCACCCTTTAAAACTCTTCTAGTAATTTTTAAATCCACAGAGCAATATTCAAGTATATACTAAATTTAAATTGAATATAACAGTCTTCTGTGTATTTTAACAAATGTTCCATGACTGCCTTATTTTAATTCATGTCCTTGTGTGTAAGACTGTAATTTTTAATAGATGTGCAGATTCTGCCTGTAGGTTTGCCTCTTGCTCCCAGGAGTCAGGCATCTGATGACATGACCAGAACACATCCCTTCCTCTCAGGAATGACACTTCTCCTATATGACAGATTGCTTATAAAGAGAACCACCAATCATTAGTTTAAGTAACACTCTTAGAAAAAATATTATTTACAATGATGATGCTATTTTATGGACTTAGCATACAGCAGCACAAAAGAAACCTCTCAACATAGTATAAAAGCTGGTTTTTAGAACTAGTCCTTTTCTGAATACAAAGACAACTGAGTCCACAAAAGAAACTTGTTCAAAAATAACAACACAAACACTGAAATTCCATTTTGCTTGTAATGCTGCAGATAGTGCCCTTAATTGCTGAAAATCAAAGAGGAAAGCAGTTTGTTTCATCCAGAAAGATGTGTTCACATCCAAGAGGGCACAGTACAGATTTTACCAACTACATGAACAGCAAAATATTTGTTTTTTCTAATGCACTTAAAAATGTATCTGTGGAGTAATTTAAAAGTTATAAACAGAGTATTGACCATTAGTTTTATGCTAAGGACATGAGGAGATGGCCTCAAGTTGCACCAGGAGAGGTTCATGAAAAAATTGCTCATGGGCAGGGTGGTCAGACATTGGAACAAGCTGCACAGGAAAGTGGTGGAATCAACATCCCTGGAAGCATTCAAAAGCCACGTGGATGTGGCACTTGGAACAAGGTTTTTAGTGGTGAACATGGTGGTGCTGGGCTAATGGTCAGACTTGATAATCTTAGAGGGCTTTTCCAACCATAACGATTTCATGGTTCTAATATTCCCAGCCCATGCTAAAAAAATAAGGAAATGAAGAGTTTTCTGAAAACCAGGATAAAGCTGCCTTTTAAGTTTTCCTCATGCAAGTTTACAATCAGAACAGTCTGCATTATTATTTATTAGAAACAGAAATACAACCAGATGCTCAGAAAAACACCAGGAGCTTAAATTTTAATTTACTGGTCTTTTTATAAATTCACTGCAGGACTATGAGCAAGTCACATTTCTTTTGAAGTCCATCCATGCAAAACAGGAATGGTGCTGACCTGTCTGCTTGAGTTAAATCAGTATAAATCATGTCATATAAGGTACTACAGAAGTGCAAAGTATCTGTATAGACTGCATAAAAACTTCCTTTAAAATAAACCCAGTGGGGAAGGAACAATGGTATTTTTATACCAATTCCAACAGTGGAATAAAAGAGCACTCAGTGGAAAAATCCTGATGTAGAATAAATAACAACAGGATTGTGAATGTGCTGTTGTGCCCACTGTTCAGAAGAGGTAAGTGCCTTTTTTTAACCCTAGGAAACCATGCTTGATCACCTGTATGTCTGGATTTACCCTCCCTTCCCTTCTCAGAGCCATAACTTACCAGTGGGAGTAGTGACCAGTTTAGTTGTCATGATAGTCCCATTACTGCTAACCACCATAATGGGTGAATTGCTACTGCTGGGCAAGGTCGCTGTAACTGGTTTGGGAAGGATTTTACTGGGCTGCACCTGTTGAGTGATTATTTTAACACCTAGGAAAGGAGAAAGGTCACTGTTAAAATACAGGCACGATAAGTTACTTTCTGAAATGCTTTCTCAGACCAAGGCCTAGTGGGCAAGTAGCCCCACAAGGCTTCAATTCTGAGCCCATATATTCTTGATAATGAAAAAAATTATTTAATTTTTTAGGTTTTTTTTTTTTTTGCTTAGTTTTGGTTGGGTTTCGGTTGTTTTGCAACACGAAGAAAGTCATCATCTTTGCCTTTCATGTGCCTGTTTCAGTTCTTAGCTTCTTCCACTGTCCATTCCATCACTGATTTGTTGATGTTATTTTTTATTTTTCCTGGTACATGATACAAAAAAACCAGAACTTTCCCAGGAGCTAACAGGTTACAACCAAGACTGAATAGGTTCATATACAATGAACCATCTAGAAGCAAAGTTAATTCTTCATCAATTCAGTCTATAAATCCTAATGTGTCATAAGCCTAGACAAACTTTTCCATCCTGAACAAATTAAAAAACATTTCTGCACAAGGAGTATTAGTGATTATAAGGAAGCAACTATGACACTGGCTAGGGAAGGTTACTTTTAGTAAACTGCTCACTTTCCCCTTGATTTCCTGGTTATCTTAAAGCCACAAAGAAATTTGGCTTAAGCTACGAGTAGATCAGTAAGACTGGAGGATGAGGGCACCTTAATGCCTCCAGGATTCTGCTCCCTTTCTCTTCATTTTATTTTGGGGAATGGTACCTCTGTGAGATTCACTTCTCAGTTGCAAACCAGTGGATTGACAACATCTGTTCAAAAGTACATCCAGGAGATGTGCATCTTATGATCTGTTCCATGATGAGGTAAATGCATGGCATTGTGGTGGCCAAATGCCATGGAACATAGAGCCTGAATGAATCCCATCTAGATGAAGCATTTAGGTTTGTACACAAGTATTCCTAGGTGAAAAGTCTTGTCCATTTGAGATGTGGAACATCCTCCAGAGAGGTTTTCTTCTCTCTACACTTGACTATAAAAGCAGTACAGAGCAAGTCAGCCCCAAACTGAAAAAGAATTTGAAGTCTCTGTATCATCCAAAGAGTGAAGTCTCCCTGAAAACTGAGTCACATCTTCCAGAAAGAATTGGTATCGGATGGTATATCCAAAGAAACTTTTAACTAAAAGGCACAATGAGCCTAAATTCATTGTAGAAGATGAGGAAATGAAGTTCACATTGATATTGTTCAGTGGCTGGAAGCCTTTTTTATCTCTTAATTAGCAGCTATTAATTTTCTTCAGCAATGGTCCTATAATCCAAAAGGTAGTTTGATCAAAGGACAGGAGTAGGTAGCTTTATCAAAGGACTAGGGGTTTTATCAAAGGAGTAGGACTGTTTATTTTTTCATTCCATGGTCTAATCTAATTGTTTGATCTAAATAGTGTGATATAAAATAAGAATTTTACTGACAGAATTAAAATAAAATACTGATTTTATATTAATAGACATTAAAATACTTTGCACTTTTATAGCACTTATTTGAGAACTGGTTAATTTTGCAAACTTTATTTCTTACTACTTCTTGCTGAGATAAAAACTGTGTGCTAAAGCAGAGAAAAGCCAAAAAAGAAAGATAATGTGACTTGCCCAAAGTCAGCTGAATGAATCAATATCACAAAGAGAATCCAGTCTAACTTCCTGATCTAACTGTATTTGTTTTGACAAGTACCTCAAAAGTACGTTTTGATTTCTGGACTAAAGAAAATAATTAAAACATGGAGTAACTTCTTTTTCCAGGTGATACAGTTGAACAACTCTTGGATCTTCAGAAAACTGGTGTGTTTCAGGTTGCCAATCACATTATTTTAGAAGTTATTTACAAACCTCTCAGCCTCTAAGATAAAAACACATATACCTAAAGCATGGTCTGTAATACCTGAACCAAACAAGAAGAGTGAAAGAACCAAATTCTTTAATTAGTGTTACTTGAAAACATTAAAACATCCTTCACTATGTACTTATATTCATGTTTGAAGCCAAATCCTGTACTCAAGAATCATACACCTTCATGACCACTCCCCCATAAACATTTCAGGGCAGAATTCTGCCCTACTTCCCTGAGTTGCAGCCAGACCTCACCAATGTGACCCAAGATCAACTCCAACTACCTGATTCCTGTTTGATCTGAATGGTGGGCTTGATGCCAGCTGGCAGCTGAGACTGCTGTGGCTGCTGCTGGGCTGCAGAACACGGCACCAGCTGCTGCTGCTGTGGCTGCTGCTGCTGGGCCTGCTGGACTTGGTGCAGCTGCTGTTTGGGAGATTGCTGATGCTGTTTGGGAAACTGTGCTAAGATCTGAGTTGGATTCCCGACCAAACCTTTCGGGGAAGGT
Organism: Zonotrichia leucophrys gambelii; assembly: GCF_028769735.1. Classification (NCBI taxonomy): domain Eukaryota; kingdom Metazoa; phylum Chordata; class Aves; order Passeriformes; family Passerellidae; genus Zonotrichia; species Zonotrichia leucophrys. Next base: position 101,410,070 of record NC_088169.1, read on the forward strand.
AGTCTGGTAGAGGCAACTTTAACTGCTGATGTAGACACACCTGTGAAAGAGTAAAGGGTTTAAGATTCACCAGTGCAATGAGAAAGAAAAATACTATAATTTCTAAAATAAACTTACATTTCAATTATCTTTACTACTGAAAAATACATTGATATATGTGAGGAAATAAAGCTCCCATGCAGCAGAAATACTCTGTTAGGAGGCAATGGAACTTCATGCAGATTTTTAATGTGGCAGCAGAAGAGCAGCTAATGGAAAGACCACAAACCCAGTTTACTTCTGCACCTTTTGTAATATACATAATTCAGTAATATTTTCAAAGTCTCATCTTTAAGCTTCAAGACAGCAAAATGCCTATAGTGAAAGTATTTTAAATATAGATATATTTGTATTTATAAATATTTATAACAATCTTTTTTAGTAGAAGGTGTTTTGGCCTGTGGCAGGGGGGGTTTAAGGGAGCTAGATCTTTAAGGTCCCTTTCAATACAAAACATTCTGTGATTCAATGATTCCAAAATCACAATTGCAAGAAGCTGGTGTTAGGACAATGCCAAATATCAAACCCATCAACATTGGAAGGGAGTATGTGCTAGCAAAATAGTTGTTTGGAATTTTAAAAAAATCAAGTGACTGTATGTAAGTTATAAAACTGTGGGCCATCTGTTTTGTGGCCCACAGCTTAGGCGTTCTGATAAGCAGAAGTGATTAAAAGAAGCCTGCAGTAAGATGGAAAGACAAAGTTCCCAAATAAATCTTCTTACTTATTTCTGTCATTCCCTTACATAGCTGTCACAACATTTACAGCAAAATCTGACTTTGTATATAATTCCAAACTACACATCCATAAACACCAAAACAGACAAACAAAGTCCATATCTTATGAAGTAATTTTTTAACTAAATCCCAGTTGCAGTACAAACAAACAGATGGCAGTGATAATGACAGAAATCATAGTAAAAGTACAATTCTGGCAATCTAAATAAGCAACCCTTTTCTCACAGCATCATTTAAGGTGACTTACACCACTTCCTTGGGCAGCTCTTTTCATTCATGAGTTTAACTTTACATTTGAAAATATTACCAGTTCATGTCACACAACTTTTCAGAAGCACCTTCTGCAATGCCACTGATAGTCTTGGAAAAAACTGTTGGAGAGATACTCCACCTAATGTACTTTAAAATTAAAGCCTCCTCCATGACCAAACCCAACTAAGAACCAACAGTTCAAACAATATGAAAGCCTGCTGTGAGCCCTTCTGCTCCACAGATTAATATCTGATTATATTAATACAAGCAATAAGGAAGGAAAATACCTCCTCAGCCTTGATATGGCAACCCAGTGTTTCATGGAATGGAGCAAGAATGGAAAATACAGACCAGGAAAAATTGTGATGTGACACTTGTTATTGTCAGGCAGTTTTTCTTTCAAGTGCTGCTCACTAAGGCTCATTCATTCATTCATTCATAGCTTCCCTTTTAAATGCTAGCTGGTGGCTGTGAAGCTGAAACAGTCAAGCTAGCATACACAGTTGGAATTTGAAATCAGAAATTTAAGAATTTTCATCAGGCCTACTCAGGTCTTAATTGTAAAGGACTTTAAAGCTGGCATGCTGATAAAAGACACTGATAAAAGGTGAAATATTTGCACCGCTAAAAAGGTGCAAATATTTCTCTACCTTTCAGAATTGTCACCTGGGCATGTTAATAAGTTGTATTTACTTGATGTTAAGTTGGCATGTTTTTGTAAATTGGGCTTTTAAAGATGCAATCACCTTCAAGTATTGAAAATGTACATTTTTCTATGCACCAGACAAAGTTCTTGAAGCCAGCCATTTTGAGGTTATATTGTTTTAGAGCTAGGTCACACCACCACATCACACTCTCTTTAGAAGGAGGATCTGCACATTAACTGTAAAGTACAGAGGAAAACAGTTCAACAAGAACTTTTGTGGAGCCTCTTGCATTGGTTTCATCATCAGATTTCTTTCACATGTCCTGTGCTTTATTCATACATAAACAAAAAGTGCATCTCCCTAATGCTATTCTCAATGCAAAGTCCAACCTCTCAGTGAAAGAGCCTTGATTAGAGAATTGCCATACCTTGTGCTACTGTTGACATAACCACTGAGGGTGTGGATGACACTACAGCAGTCACAGCAATGGTATTTGCAGTGCAGGAGGGAGTGGAGCAGCTGCTGCTGCTGCTGCCCACAGAGGACTGGGAAGCAGTGATGACCACGGGCTGCTTTTGAGTAGTTGAGGCAATGACTGATGTTGGGACAAGTTTTGTAACTGCTGCATAGTTGTGGGACTTGGAAAGGATGTTGGGTACAAAAGTTGAGCTTGGAGAGGTGGTTACTATTATGACCTAAAAAAAGAAAAGAAAAAAACAAGAAGAAATTCATTTGTTCTTTGCATCTATATTTCAGTAACATGTCTGTCTATTTAGTTTTAGGGATACATGTTTATTAAGAGCTTTTAAAATTGTCAATCACATTAGCTCACAAGAAATATTTCAACTATTTTGAAGACGTGGTGATAAACGTTTCCTTAAAATTAGCATTTTTAAGGAAAACAATTACTATTGAATAAAGCAAAATTATCTCATGCCTGAAGGCAAACAGACAGGAATGAACTTGACTTCATTAAACTGGGCCAGGAAGCTTGAAACCCATTTTAAGAGAAACTGAATGGATTTCCAGCAAGTTTTAAGTGTCACTATTCCAAACCTTGCAAAAATATCAAGAAACAGCAAAGAAAAATCTGTATTCTCTCATTCTTTAACAATTAACAAGCACTTGCTGAGTCAGTAATGGGAAATGCTTTTGATCTACAAGGCTGCAAATAATATTTCATCAGTGAAAGAAAAATGCTGCAGTATTGAAGCAATTTCTGCTTTACTTAGTGCTCTCAATAGCAAGCAATTATTTCAGATTTGTCTGAAGAAAATAAACACCACCCCAGTGCAAGTTACAACTACAACTCCATTAATCTGATCTGACATAGAAAAACACAGAATTCATGACATCATTGGAAGAAGTCTGTCCTGGTGCAAATCACCTAGGAAACTAAACATTTATTAAGTATTGAATATGGGGAGTGTTTACATAAAAAAATTCCTTTTATTCAACTTATATGTCCCTCCTTGTACTTACATAGTTAAAATAGAAAAAGAAACACAAAAATACAACACTTTCAACTTATCATGCAAGAATATTGAGCAATTACTTTAATAATGCTTTTGTCCCAAGAAAAAAATTGTTTATTAAAACCTTGAAAATTTCAACTTGTTAATGATTCAATGTAACAAAAGCTGATAGAAAAAGAAGGTATAAAAGGGGCAAAGAAAACCTGTGTCAGCTCACACAGTCTTACATTGACAGCCAAGCACCACTGAAACCTTGCCTGATAAAGAAATAATATGACAATGGCACCAGAAACAGACTTAAGCAACAAATCAAGCATCAAGAGATTGCAAGTTTATAATCTGCTTAAAGAAAAATAAGAAAAGAAAAAATAAATAAAAGGGAAATAGCCACATGGATGGAATAAAAGCAGCAAATTTCACCAATATGGCTGGTTCAGCCTCTCCTTTTGCCCCAGCTCAAAGTTTGATAGTCTCTGCTGTTCAGATAAATCTTTAATATCTTGATCTGAGGAAAATCAAAACCTTACTACCCTGCAAGCTATAGCAGCTTGACCACAACTAACGTGTGTCTGAAGGACAAGGTTTCTACATTCTGCTGCTTTTCTACTGGATTGCATTCCCCAGTGAGAACATTTCTCTGCATCAAGTCTTATTTTTGCATTCTGCCTGATTTTGATTTAATCAAAACACCTTTCTCAAATTGCTCTTTGGCTACAAACATGCAGATGAGCTGAACATGACACAGCTTGTTCTAGTGTGAGAATTAGAAGTGAAAGAATTCAATTATATGCCTCTGGAGTTTTATCCTGTTTCCTAAACTCTCAGTTTACACTAGGAATACTTCCAACTGCCTGAAATTTAGGGTCAGCTCCATTCCACCCACAGTAACTAGTTTAGGAACACAGTCAAAGGACAGCTTGCAGTTTAAAAAGGCAGATTATAGGTTAGAGTGAATATGAACTACACTACAACAGGGCAAGTTCAGCATCAAAACTAATACAGATATGTAGAATGAAACTGGGCATAATCACAACTCCTGTAGACAATTGCATTTCTTTAAGTCCATGATTACCACTCAAAAATGCTTTATTCAATCAAGGAAGGAATAAAGCCTCCAAAGGATTACAGTTCAACAGTGACTGCTATACTGTGACTAAGCAGGTTTGTGTCTGTCTATTCTACCTCATCTTTCAAAATTAACAGAGCAGAGCAAAGTTCAGTACCTTCTGTGTTGTGG